>NC_067488.1:43469014-43816514 GCF_947179515.1 Apodemus sylvaticus | reverse complement strand
GACTAATTCCAGGATCCCATAGGTTACGCGTAGCCAGCTCGTGACTTAAATGTCAGCCTGTGCGTTCTCACGTTCCTCTGTCTACACCGAGTGTCCCATATACAAACAAACCCCTGCATGCCAACTCTGTCTACACCGAGTGTCCCATATACAAACAAACCCCTGCCTGCCAACTCTGTCTACACCGAGTGTCCCATATACAAACAAACCCCTGCCTGCCAACTCTGTCTACACCGAGTGTCCCATATACAAACAAACCCCTGCCTGCCAACTCTGTCTACACCGAGTGACCCATATACAAACAAACCCCTGCCTGCCAACTCTGTCTACACCGAGTGTCCCATATACAAACAAACCCCTGCCTGCCAACTCTGTCTACACCAAGTGTCCCATATACAAACAAACCCCTGCCTGCCAACTCTGTCTCGGACTTTTCCAGAGTGGAAGTTTGGAAGGGTGATCTCACTTGCAGTCTCGAGAAGAACTTTGCTTTACATGAACTGCAGAGCATTTGCAAGCACACAGTGTAATACTTAACATGTTCAGCATCTATTTAAAGGACATTAGTGACTCATTTATTCTGTTTTGTTTGCTCTGCAAACTACTTCCTGCCTAAGTACAGGAAGTGCACTCACTCAAGTGAGCTTTTGTTCCCCCATGGTACTAATCTTCTTGACATTTTTATTGTACTTTTTTACTTTCTTTGTGTTTCCGTGTATGTTAGGATTTCTGTTGGCCAGGCATTCCTCTTTTCTGTAAAGAATCTTCGGCTGCAAAGATTTTGAGATTTCAAGGAATCTTGGCACACTTCAGGGTACCTTGATTAGTTTTCATGTTTGGCTCGGGATCATAGGGAAATGGTTGTTATGTTGGCACACTTAGAGCTAAAAGTATTCAATGGAGGTTGAGGTGTAAGTAGCCTCAGTTAGGTGCAAATGTTCCTTAAGTAGAAGTCCAGTTCTCTCCGCTGCTGTCCAGTGTGTACGTGGTTGATTTAATAAAAGACAAGGGAAAGTAATTCATGTTCCGGGTGGATGAGGATAAGAATGAAATTAGAAAGTGGGCCCAGCGGTGGGGGCCTAGATGGAGTTAAAGAAGGAAGAGCAATTTCAAAAAAGGGACAATGTGGGGTTCAGAGACTCAAGGATTGGCCTTATGACAAGTTTTTTGGTTGTTTGTTTGTTTGTTTTTTATCTGTATGAGTACATCATTGCTGTCTTCAGACACACCAGAAGAGGGCATCAGATTCCCATACAGATGGTTGTGAGCCACCATGTGGTTGTGGGATTTGAACTCAGGACCTCTGAAGAGCAGTCAGTGCTCTTAACCACTGAGCCATTTCTCCAGTCCAGACAAGTTTTTTTTTTTTTTTTTTTTTTTTTTTATAAAGACAGTGACAGACATGGGGTAATGAAATCATCAATAGGTTGTTCAAAGTAAGCCATGAGTTGAGTTTGTGCTTAATTTTAAGAACTGACAAATATTCAAGATTCTATTGAAACTTACCCTGAGCCACATGAAGTCTTTATTAAAAAAAAAGGGGGGGGGGCATGTCGATGTCTATGGCCCAGGCTGCCACCAAGTACCACATTGGTGTCTGTGGTTCTTCTTACAACCGGAAGCCATGTGGATGTCTGTGGTCTGTGTTGCCACCTGAGGCTGTGGTGATGTCTATGGTCTGCTCCGTCTGCCACAGAGGACCATGTTAGTCTCCATGGTCCATGTTGCCACTGGAGACCATGATGATATGTGTGGCCTGTGCTGCCACCCGATGCCACGTTGTCTGGGGTCACTGCAGCCACTAGAGGCTGTATTGATATCTGTGATCTGTGCTGCCACAGGAGCATGTCTGTGATCTTTGATGCCACTGGAGGACGAGTTGATCTTTGCCTATAACCCTCAATTTATGGTGCATGTGTTGTGGTTGGGCCCATGGCTATAACCCAGCACTTACAGAGCATGAGCTGTGGAGGTTCCTGCTTATAACCCATACATTCACTCTCTTCCAGAGAGGGTGATGGGACCTCCTGACATCCTGGCCTACACGGACTGGAACCAGGCAGCGGGCCACAGTTGGGAGAAGCAGGCTATGCTCTGGTAGATCCACCCATGGAACGCCTAGAAAGCTCTGGAGAGATCCACTGTCTTCCATGCTCCTAGACGAGAACTCCATGGGATCAGAGAGTGGAGGTGACCCTAGGTCTTCCAGACTTGTCCTGGATTGAGGTGGCTGTCTTTCCTTCCCACTCTCCCTCTTTTTAATCAGGTTTTTATGAGACCTTGCCTCTGGACCCCCAGCAGAGAAAGGACCTATCTTCAGACAGTCCAGAAATGACTGATGGCATGCTCTCTGACCCATGACCCTTGTTCACTGATCAAAAAGCAGCTAGCGCCCCGACTTTTCTCTATATAAGAAAAGGCATACAGGGCCTCGCTACTCACACAGACCTCCCAGAGCTGCTTCTCTGTCCAAGGTGCTGAAGAAGGGCCCCAGGCTCTTCAAGTGCCAGGCCCACAGGAGTCAAGACAGGGTGGCAGCAGAGGCATGCTTACACCCAGCTGTGAGGCTGATGTTTCTTGTCACATGTGAGCACACAACTGCCTGTTGCATACCAGCACACACATGTAACATGTGGCAGAGGCAAAACCAAGTCCTCCCTGCATACTGTGCAGTCCTTACCTGGCTCTGTGCCTATAGAGAGACATTGTCTGTCCCCACCCCCACCCCTGCTCCAGAGACTTCACTTTGGATTCTTTTCAATGCAGTTTGCTGAGCCTGGCCTGACCATGGGCATTCGGCCGGCCTGGACTGGTCAGTGACAGGCTAACATCAGCTCAACCTGTCCTGTCCCATCTGGGAAAGCAGGCATGCATACTGTGTAGAAGGGAGTGGAGGTATTTTAAAAGTTGACTTCAAGGAACCTGCCGGAATCAGTGCATAGAAGGCACTGTGGCCTGAACATCCACTCCATGCAGGAACAGAGCAGGTTCTGTGGCTTCTTGCTGTTCCTGCCTCTTTGGCTGCAGCTTGGTGGCATCTGCTAATCCATCCCATTCAAAGAGACTGGGCAGTTCAACCTGTCTCCTCCCTCTGCTCCTCTCCCCTTACCCTCAAGGCTTTATTTGCTTCTAGAGTGAACCTCAACTCAAAGGAGCCTTTCTGCTTTTGAGCAGGCAGATGCAGAAGGGAACAGTGCCACGCCCTACTGTTAGCACAGGAGCAACACAAGTAATGCTCAAGCCAGCTCCCAGGTCCACAGACCTGACACTCCCCAACCCTTCCTTTCCTTTGCCCTGTGGACACTGGAGTGTGGCTCAGTGGAACAGCATCAGCCTCACATTCGGGAAGCTCAATTCAATTCTTCATCACACACACACACACACACACACATACACACACACACTCTGCTGAGAGGAGACTGGAGGCAGGGCATACTTCACATCTTCAGTGGATGTTGCTTGTGCTGGTCAAAGAGGATCTAGATTCTTGGACATTCTCCCACCGGAGAGAGGTCCAGCTCACCCCCCTCCCCACACTATCCTCTCCCGCTGTGTGAGTGTGTGAGCACAGTCTGGCTCATGAATAGCTGACCTTTGGGGACTGGATCTTGAGAGGCACCATGACTTCTTATCTCTCCCCTGACTCTATCTCTCTCCTTCTTCCCTACCACCTTTCCCCACCATGACCAGAGCATCCAAGTCAACAATCAGCACAGACTAAAGTCCCAGACAGCTCTGAGCGCTTGGCCAACATAATTCAGGACCTAAACCCACCAGCTCTTTCAGCTTGGCCTAAAGGTGAGCCTCAATCTGGAGGGGCTCAGAGAGGGTTCAGAGGACTAAGGAAGAGGGGTATGACCCTATATCTGGATTGCAGCAGGAACAAGAACACAGTCTGTGTAGTGGTCCAGCCTGAGACCTCTGTGGTTCTGGGTGCCAGTACTGGTCTGGGGTAACAGGGACCACTGAGACAGCTCTGGCTGGGAAGGAGGCCCAGTCTGTGAAACCCACTGTTTTCTCAGGGAATCTACTCAGCCTCTAACTTTCTCTCCCTGAAGCATATGGCTGGTTCCTAGTAGCTAGCTTTCTCTGGGGCCCATCTCAGGCCATCTGTCTCTCAGCACTTCCTGACAAGGCAAGAGTCACTTACGGACAAAGATATGACAAGTCATCTCTGGGCTTCCCCAGGATGCTGTCACAGAAGGAAGCCATTGATAAAGAGATGCTAAATAAAAACTAGAACTCAGTGGGAGACCTTAGACAAGTTATCATTATAGCTGGATTGGGGCCTGGCTGGAGCACGTGGCCTCTGAGGTCTCCCCAACTTGCCCCAGGGCTGTGTCTTTCTGGCCTCCCTACCGACTCAGGGGAAGTGCCATGGTCAGGTTGCCCAGGTGGGCATCCCCATGTGGTAACACTCGCTGCTTGCCCAGTCTCATTAGCTGTGCAGGCCCAGTCCCTACAACCCAAGCAACACATAGTCCAGATTCTGGGCTAATTTCTATGTACACTCTGGGAGCTATTATAGACTTTTATCCCAGAGATGTGCACATACTAGGTCTAGTGCTGTCCTAACCATCCTGGATTTCACAGGAGGGATAGTGGGGGGCAGAGGCTGTGTGTGGGATGACTGACCGAAGAGTGGAAGGTTAGGTAGAGGAGAGGGGTATGTGGGAATGGCTGTCTTGAAGTTGTGGTTGACAACAGAGAGATGAGGCGATTAGGATAACTATGTAGCCATGATAATAAAAATGCCCACAATGCCAATGGCTTGGCATTGCTGAAGATGATAATGGGAAAGATGATTATGGTGGTGATGATGATCTAGACAAATATGACAACATGAAGGCACCATTAGTGGTAACGACAGCAACTGAAATAATTAAAATAGTGGGAACAAGGGTGGAAATGGTGACAGTTATGACAGTACTGTTAAGGAAGTTGAGGTGATTGATGGACCTGTTGGTGATAGTGACATCCGTGAATACAGTGTTTACAAAGATGGCTGCAATGATGGTAGTGTCTGTAAGGGTCTGTGAGAGGAGAGTGCGTGTGGCAATATCAAGGATGGTGACGGTGGCAATGCTGAGGATAATGATGGTGATGCTGATGATAATAATGGTGGGGGTGATGAGCACAGTGTACATGTGACGATGGTGGCAGATGTCATGATCAGTGAGAACAGTGATGTCACTGATGGTGATGATGGTCGTGATGTAGTCAGGGTGCTGGTGCTGGTGGCAGCGGTAGTGGTGGTGATGATATTGATGATGGTCATGGTGGTGATGGTGGTGCCGGTGGTGAGGCTAATGACGGCATCAGCCTGGAAATGGCACAGGGGTTTTGGAAGTGGTATTGAGTGTTAGCATCAGTGTCATGATGGTGGTATTTTATTTTATTTTATTTTATTTTATTTATTTTTTTTTTGAGGTAATAGCTTGTTGACTGACCTGTGAGAGTGATGAAGATTGTCAGGCTCAGCGTGGAGTGGTGCTTTTCCCAGAACCATCTCAAATGCCTGCTTCTCCTAGCTCTGGTGCCACATATGAGCTGACAGGAGAAACTGGTTTGTGTGTGGTAGAAGTTGTCTCTGATGGGGGCTATTAGCTTGGCCACTCTCTTTCTGCCCTAGGTGAAGGGCCTGTGTGTCCTTCTTTCTCAGGCTCTTCTGCCTGTCCCAAGTGTCCTCAGACTTCACCTGAACAGATGATTACAAAGGGGCTACAGGTTCGCATTCCCACTGCCACTGAAGAAACCTGAAAGCAGAGGAGGGGACTTGACCAGGCTAAGCCAAGAAAGAGCTGGGCCCCTATCTGGGGATGGCGCTGAGTCCTGTGTGGCAGACTCTCCCTGGGTGAATGTCAATGCCTGGGGCCTGGGGCTAGTTCTGGCCTCAATCCCGATCCCTTGTGGTCCTCTCTTTAGCAATGTGGAGGGCCCTGTGGGGAGCCCACACACATTTCTTTTCTTCTCCCCTTCCATGAAAAGTAGACACAGTGGAGGGTGGGCGGGAAGCTGAAAGGGGAGGGGCAGAAGACTAGCCTGGGAGGAACTGGTTAACTTGGGAAACAGCTTGGGCTTCCAAACCATTATGCTGTGAAAAGGAGACTCCGTGCCAGGCTCCGGCAGCGTGGGAATCTGCTCCCCTCTCATTTTATTAATAAAGCGGGGCAGCAGTGTCACTTGGCTCTCCTCGTAAACGTGTCACTCCCCTGACTAATTCTTTTTAATTAGAAACGAGGAAACAAAAGGCTTCATCCTTTGAAGGCTTGGCAGCATGGGTTTCACGAGGCTGAGCTGCTGTGCCCGCCCACTGTCCTGGCTTCCCTGCTCCCTCTTGGCAGCCTGGAAGTTGGGCCCAGCTAGGAGGCTAGGGCAGCACCAGGTCAAGTTATGTGGCCTTCTGTCCCCTGTTGGAATCAGAGGCTACTGCTGCTACAGCCTCTGACTCCAACAGGGGTGCAGGTAGCAATGATGACATCTGACACCTACTTCTACCTCTGGTGGAGGCCATAGGGGTCCCCACCACGCTCCCTGAACATACCCTTGGTACTAGTCATACAGGCAGGATAGACAAGGTCCTCCCTGTCTTGACGTGATAATTATCCAGGAGACACTAGCATTAGTCGGAGACCAGGGCGGGGGGCATCTCTAGTATCAGGGGGTCCTGCACATGGGGACAGATGAAGGGGCCCCAGAAAAAGCGTGGTTCACACATCCCCGAGATAATGCTCCTTGCCCCTCCTTCCTTCAGCTTGCCAGTGTTTATGTGCCTGCCCGGGGCTGGGGAGGCTTGGCGGCCTGGAACTTTTTCAACAGAAGTCAAACCTGGGTCAACACAAAACTGCCTTAGATTCTAAACACTGTAACCACCAAGGTAGTACACAGAGGAGGAGGAAGAGGAGGAGGAAGAAGAGGATGCTAATACGTCCATCCTCCTTGCCCTCCTCAGAACCCACTGCCATGGTGACCAGCTCCCACAGTGCTGCAGGCTCCCAGTTGCCACTGTGTTACTTCACAGGTGAGGATTGAAGCCAGATGGCAGAACACAGAGCAATACTTGAGCAAAAGCCTCGAAATTCATCAGTCTCCGAGCTCAGGTGGTCTTGGCAGGAGCGTGTCTTCTTTAGTGGCTGGAGTGTCTTCCCAGTTAATCAACAACAATGGATCCATTTTAAAAGGTCCTTTAGTCATGAGCCTTTAAGGGCAAGATTTTAAGCCTTTTGAAACTACCAGCTGTTCTCTGCCCAGCTCCGGGGATGGACTAGGGCTTCGTCTAACTTGATGCCAAGTGAAATCTTCCAGAGATGGGGACAGGGTTCCTTTCTGACCTAGCCAAGATCACCCGGAATCTTGCACTTTAGTGATGCCCTCCCTGTGTTTGGAGGGAGGAGATGGACCCATCAGGACAGACAACCCAAAGCTGTCACATCCCAGGAACAAAAGGTCTGGATTGGGATTCCATCTCTCTCTCTCGCCAGCCAGGGAGTAGAAATAAAACCTTCCTAAGGACACAAGCAACACAGACAGGACCAGACCTACCCTGTCTCTTTCAATGCTCACAGCAGGGAAACCTCCTGGAACTAAGAGTCATGATTACAGATGGTGGTGGGTGGCATTGGCAACGCTGATATTGACAGTGGAGCAATGAATGGTAGGGATGGCGTTGCTGGAGTTGGCAGTATGGAGGTCAGGGTTGGGGTGAAACTGAGGATGTTTGTGTAGGGTTCAAAGTAGGGATGTAAAGTGGGGTCCTGCCTGTGGTCATGGGCTTGGAGATGTGGTAATGGTGAGGACGATAATGGCGAGGATGTGGTAGCAGTTGGGGTGGTCACACAGTACGTCACAGCTAAGAAGTGGCTGCGTTGGTCATCTGACCCCTGCAGTGTCTTTTTTTACAAAGTCCTCACAACATGGGCTCCTCTCCTGTCCTTGGGCAGGGAAAGGGCTAGACACGGTGGGCTATTGCTTAACTGGGCAGTTTGGGGCAGACTCTGAACCCGTGTCTAACCTTTCCAGTGGGTTTAGGGACCAAGAGTCGTGCCTATTGCCTATGAGATCCATCAATGGTGGAGACCTGCCTGCCTAGCTAGGGAACTACAAGAAGTGGGGAGACAACCTGGATCTCCAGGTGTCTGCAGCTCCTCAGGTCCCTCACTAGGAGCTGCTTGTCAGTGGTCTACCAGTTTCAAAGCCCAGGGCAGAGGTTTGAGAACTCAGATGAGCTGTCTCTGGTAGAAGTAGGTATCAGAGAAAGATAGAGGTCTGGATCCAACACCATCCCCCTCCCCCCGAAAGAAAATGAAGGATTCACCAGCCAGAGGAGGGTGACCACAACCGAAGGCCATTAGAGAGCCAGCAGAGTGGAGGGACACTGCACTGGCGTCCCCTGCTCAACCTGTGCCCTTCTCTGTACATTCTACCCACAAGCTCCTCCTCTAGGAAGCCCATCCAGTGTCGATCCGGACCCTTTCAGAGCACTGTGCTCCATTTCTATTGACACCCCGCTCCCCTTTGTGACAGAATGAGAAATGCCAGGCACATGCACTCCAAGCACCCTTACATGTCAGCATCTCGGCACTAGCGCATGCCCAGCCCAGAGCTCAAACCCTTCAGCCTGGGCACAGTCTCTAGAGGTTTGTTTACAGGCCTGAGGAGCTACTGCCCAGGGCTGGGGCCATCTGCTTTTCCTAGGGCCCAGAACTCTAGGGTACAAGTAACAAATACCTGATACAAGGTCTCTGTGCAGGTCTGGTTTGTTAAGAGTCACAAAGCCACTAGTGGCAGGGGCATTGCCACCAGTCTCCGGCTTCCGTGCAAGGGACTCTGGTCCCCCACCTCTCCTTTAGGGTAGGGGCAGGGGCAGGGCAGGCAGGTGCAGGGCAGGGTGGGCCCTGGTTGGTGGCAGGCTCAGCGCGTAGAGCCTTCCTGCCCTGCGTGGGGAAGCTCCTCGCTGCGTCACTGCTCAGCTATTCTCAGCCTCTCTCCTTTTATGGTTCCCCCGGAAGCAAGCGGATGCTGCCGGGCTGGCTCTGGGAGGTATTTAAATGGAATTGCATAGAACAGCAGGAAAACACAGCCGCCAGGGTGGGGGTGGCAGCCTTGAACACCACCCTCTAACTGGCATGGGCATCTGAACTCTCAGCTCTGGGGGCGTCTTCATCGGCCAGCTGGCAGCAATGCCTCCCTCACCCGCCCAGCCCCAGCCCCAGCCCCTGATGGACAGCTGCTCCTGCATAATCCAGCCCAGTGGGCACACAGGGAGTTGGTGGGTGGGCACTCAGCCTGGCTAGGGCCCTAGTGGAGCAGAGATGGGGGTGGCTGCCAGCCTCCCACCTCAGCCCAGCCTCCCATGGCTTCTGCTCATTATAACTCTGCTCTGCCCCTGCTCCCCAACTCAACGCTGGCTGCCTGGATATAGGGAACCCTGATAGTCTTCATTCCTGTCCCTTTGACAGCCCTAGTTCCCGGGCCTTCTCTCCATAGCAGGAACAACTCACACATCAGGAACACCAGCCACCAAATCATCTCCCCATATCCTGGCCCCTTTCTACCCTCTCTTCCTTCCATGTCTTCCCTAGGCTGAGGAAGTCCTAGCTACCCTGGTCCTGGCTCAAGGCTGGTGTCTCGGCTAGAGTGAGGGAGACCTGACTCACTCTGATACCTTTTCTCTGCTACCATCCATGTTCTGCCCCCCATGGACAGACCCCACATGGCCATGTTGCTGTCCTCGGTCCCCTTAGTAGCACCCCTCATCTGGCAGTCCCTCCTTATCTCTCTGGCTGTTGGCTCCTGCATACGTGGAGTCCCTGAGCGCCTCTGCTCAGGCAGAACCCAGAGCCACCCAGTGCTGGCTGTCAGCAGGTATGCAAGGAAAAGCTAAAGGGTGCTATGGCTGTGACATATATGGTTGTGCACCAAACACATTCCCAGACCTTAGCAGACACCAAGATTGGCCACTCATCTCAGCGACTCTGTGCAGATGCACAGGGGACAGACTAAGGCCCCGGACTCAGATCTTCTGTGCCTGGAGACCCTTCCTAGAGGCACAGAATACAGACAGCTGTAGGGAGCCAAGACTTTCTCACTTTAACACGGAGTTGACATTTGTCAACTGAACAGGAGGGTGGGTAGTTGGAAAGAAGGAGCCTCACAGTCACAGGTCTACCCGGCTCTTCCTCAGCCTTCACCTCAAAGAAGAAGGAGAGGGAGGACAAGGAGGATGAGGTTGAGGAGGAGGAGGAGGAGGAGGAGGAGGAGGAGGAGGAGGAGGGAGAGCCCTAGTGGCCTCCTAGTTCAGTCTGCCTGTTGTGTGGTTGAGACCAAGGGGCTGATTGTGTGGCATGAAGCCATGCATGGCCTCAGGGAGATGAAGAAGTTCCTGTCCACAGCTCTCTGGAGCCTTAGGCCAGGCTCAGGATATCTGATATGGACCCCTAAGGGGCTTCCTCAGGTCTAGCCCCTGTCTCTTGTTCCTACACTTAAACTGGCCTCCCTAGCATGCAAGTGCTGAGATCTGTAGCCACAATGCCTACATGGCTTCTCCTCCCTTGCTCTAGACTATTCTAGCTTGAGCAACGACAATTAAAGGGACTGACCTGCTTTCTGCAAGAAGAATCCCCAGGAAGTGCTGGGTGCTCTTTGCCAAGTTCGGAGGCTCCGAGGAAGGCCACCCACTGGTGCCGACAAGTTGCAGAAGACAGTAACCAAGCTAGAAGCACAACAGAGGACCATCATCAGTTGGGGAAACTGAGGCCAGGGAAGGGGTGGAGGTTTAGAGAGACTTACGTTCCCACAGCACAAGGGAGTGTCTCACATGATGACTTTAGGAGCCTGGAGGTCTCTGTCCTCTAGCCCAATTCCTCGCCTCTATCATGTGTGGCTTGGGTAGATTTCTGGCCCTCTCTGGACCTCAGTCTCCCTTATGAATCATGGCTGGGATCAGGTCTCTTGAGGACAGACTCCCACAAACCTGTGTCCTTGTCCACTGCCAGGTGGGCAGTGGGAAATGCCTGGGGCACGGAGAGCATCAAGACTGCAGATTCCATGGAAAAATACCAGGCTTCCTTAGAGGCTGGACTGGAGCAGCTGAGGCAGGAGGCAGGAAGGAGGAGGGAGGAGAGATGAGGGAGGAGGGTCTGGTGTGTGGGGGCCCTGAACGAACAGGCTGCCTTGCCTTGTTCCAGGGACAAGGATGTAGCACACAGCCTGCCAGACGGAAGAGGAAGGAAGGAAGGAGGGGGGGGGTGCAGAGAGAACATGTTCCCGTGGCTCGGGAAGGAAGCCTGCTGGAAAGGGAGGGGCGCTCTGGGCCCTGGGGAGAGCGACTCAGTCTCTCATGCCCCCCCCCACCTTGGCTCCAATCCCACCTCCATGCCCTAGCCTGTCTCTGTTACTGGCTTAGCTCAGTGGTCTGAGGCAGGTCCCCCACCTTCCAGGGCTGCTATGGAAGCCAAATGAGATTACCTTTGTGCGAAATCAAACTGCAGCCCTGTCTTAGAGTCTCCATCTTTCCCAGCTTCCCCAGCATCTCCCCCCTCCCCCTCCCCACTCCCGACCTTGATGTTCTCTCCTTCAGTCTCAGCCCCCAAAGCACCGTGTACTCCTGTGCCCTCAGGGGGAGATGGGGACTCCAGTCTCAGCTCTCAGCTCCTGAGACCAGTCATCACCAGGCCCACTGTGTGTCCAGAGACTGGCAGTATGGGTGTCCGGAAGTCATTCAGCCAGCAGAAGGCTGGTGGGAGGGCCAGGTGGCCTCACTGCTGGTGGCTCATTCTTCTGTCAGCTCAGCTTGAGGTGACTAGGCCTTAAACTTCAGCAGGCGGTGGCTTTCTGAAGCCCACCAGCCTCGGCTTGAGAACTGGAGTTGGGTCCCTCCTCCCTTCCTTTCCTGTCCCATGCTGACACCAAGAAAGGACTTCAGCCACCTTCAGCTTGGTAGAGCTCTGTTCCCCCACTGCCACTGAGGGAAAGGCGGGGCCAGACGATTAGAAGGATGTGGAAAGGTACATCTGTTTTCTCTTCCTCAGATCCGTGTCAAATGACTTCTCTGGGCCCCTGCTTTCAACTCATAGTGCAGACCTGGAGATGGACAGGGTACCAGGGCATCAATCAGGAGCTAGGGCCACTGGTCCGGGCAGCAAAGGACATCTGTGCAGTGTGGGTGGCAGGCAGCTAGCTGGCTAGAGATTTGATGAAGGTACCTGGGCCAGGGGTTGGGCAGGTCCTACTGCTCAACCAGTCAAGGGGCAGAAGCCTTCACCCCCTTCTCCTGTGCCCACAGAGGTGGCAGGTCTGGGGTCAGATGAGAGCAGGAAGCCTAATCAAATCCCTGCTGTGCCCACCTCTGCTGCCCTGGATTCTGTCTCCATAAGGCATGGGGTCCCTTAACCCATATCACAGCAGGGATGATCAAGGTGCTTGTGTGTGTGTGTGTGTGTGTGTGTGTGTGCTAGTTCATGGGTACAGACACAAGCTTGTGTGCATGTATATGGATGGCTGTGAGCTCTGTCCTTGGAGGGGCTTACCCTTACCCTCATTACTAACAGATGCTGACTCTTTAGCCCTAGAGACAACATCTGCTGGGAAGACCATCTAGCAGACAGAGACAGTTGTGCCTCACAGTGGCCATGAAAGGACTTCAAAGATATCCTATGAGGCACAAGGAGGAGAGTTAAGGGACCCTAAAGCCCCCATACCTCTGGGACCCTAGGTGGTGGGGACCCGGACCCCAGATGGACATGTATGATTTCCTATTAGGAATATTGTACTCACCAGAAGTCTCTGGTTGGAAAGAGGATCAGGAGAATAGTGCTAGAGGTTCCAGAGGTAGGGGTAGGACAGGAGGATGCTAAGGGACACTGCCCGGTCTCTGACTGACATATCAGGAGGGGGCCTCATCTTAAAAAAAAAAAGACATCCTAGCATGACAGCATTGCAAAGTAAATGCTGAGAGGCCAGAGCCCACATGGAATCTGGAGTCTTGGGAACTAAGGGCCAGGACTGACAGGGCTGTGGAACCAAGGTCACCTGGATCTTAGCACTCTAAGGATTTACCCAGGCCTTCCCTGAGGACTCTTGTTTTTCCTCAGAATTCATCTAGAATCTGTCAGGTAATTTTGCCATGGTTCCCCCATGTTCTTTCCCTGAACAGGCCCAGCCTGCCCACCCCACCCCACCCCCTGCCCCATTCCTTTCCCAACCTTTCAGGGGGCTGAGGGTGGCCTATCTACCCGTCTCATGGGCAGGATTAGTGGGGCGGGTACTAGAAGAGTGTGGGTTAGAAATCCCCCTCTCTGGAGGCAGAGAGCCTGCTTGGCCTCATTTCCAGCAGCAGAATGTAGCCCCAGGCTGCAGTGTGGGGGCGAGAAGGGAATTGCTGAGGGCTTCTGGGGCGATAATTGGGCAGCGATTAAGTGTTCCCAGAGGAGCCGTGCCTTTTGCCTGTGTCTGTCACCTGTCACTGGGCTCCTGTGTCCATGGCTTCTGGAGACTCCGGAGGAGGAAGCAGGGCTCCATGTGACCTGTCACCTGAGTGGAGGTCAGAGTAGTGTCTCAGGAACGGACTGCCCTCTATGGAGATAGGAGATGAGGTGGCCACAGGGCCAAAGCACCTCAGCATTGGAACCTTTTCCATGTGGGCCCAATCCCCCTACAGAGGGGTGTGGGGGGTCCTGGCCACTGGCTACAGTGCAGCTGTCTGTCCCCCTTGCCACCTCCTGCTCTTCCACAGCTTCCCCACTCTCGGGGGCCTGTGCACTAGCTTCTGTGTGGGGACAGAGGCTGACTCTGGTCACTGAAGTGCTGCTGCTGGCATGTGTGCAGACAGAACAGGGCCCAGCTGCCCCATCAGCCCGACCCCATGGCGTAGGACCTTGGTTAACCTTCAGCTACCTCCAGACTCAGGCCTGCGGCTTCCCGCTCCCAGGATTCCTCTACTGGAAAACTCTAGCTAGTCCCTGTTCTAGCAATTTCTCTGCCTGTCTCCCCTCCCTGCAGCGGTGCCCCTCCGCCTGCCTTCTGTGTCCGCCCACTCACCTCTAATTAGAAATGCCAGGAGAGCCATTTTAGGGGAGGGTTTTTTTTTCCCCAGAAAGACATTCCCCTCAGGGATGGAAGCCCTGGGGGGTGGGGGACAGGTTGGCTCTAAGACAGGCAGGGCTCCCCAAGGCTTCTTGAGAATAGAGGAGGGGTGCTAAGGGGTATGAGGTGAGGGGATTTCTGTAGGTGTGTGCACAAAAGTGGGGTGGGGGAGGCTGAGGTATGAGTGCGTGTGGATTACAAGTGGGGGCCATTGGTGTGTCTGGAAGGCTGAGGGGGGGCATGAGTCCACAGAGAGGGCTGTGAGTGGGGGGGATGAGTCTACAGAGAGGGCTGTGAGTGGGGGGGATGAGTCTACAGAGAGGCCTGTGAGTGGGGGGCATGAGTCTACAGAGAGGCCTGTGAGTGGGGGGCATGAGTCCACAGAGAGGGCTGTGAGGAGGGGCATGAGTCTACATGAAGGACTGTGCGTGGGGGTCATGAGTCCAGAGAGGCCTGTGAGTGGGGGCATGAGTCTACACGGAAGGGTGTGAGTGGGCTGAGTGCTGGGGGGTATGAGTGTTCGGTGTGTATGTATGAGTGAGGGGGGAGCTGGCAGAGAGGAAAGGGTGTTCTTGCAGGCTCCATGTGTCTGTGGGCCCCTGTAGGCTTCTGCTGTGGGCAGTGATATGTCCCCAAGTAACATCAGAGGATGGGAGACCTTAGCCCGTGTTTCTGGCTCGGTGTACGCCAAGAAGGATGCCCTCCCCCACTGCACCACAGCGCTGTTGCCAGGGAAGCGGAAGGGGCCTCCCTCTAGAGGGAATCTCAGCTTCCGGAGCCCCATTCCTTATATGGCATCTCGCTTTCCTCTGCCGGCTCCTTCCCCTCCCTCCTCCTTCTCCCTCCCTCCCTCCCTCCTTCCTCCAGACGAACCTCTTAGAAGTCTTGAGAAGCTTCTGGTCCAGTTCTGGCTGTGTCCTGGGAGGGGCTTCAGGGCTCAGCAATGTTGCCTGCACCCCTTGATACCCCTATGCCTTACCCCAGTGTCTGTACAGGTTCAAGTGATACATCTGTTTCAGGATACTGCAGCCCCGTTCAGCTACTGACACACAGACGGGGCCACTCAGAGTCCACAAAACACACTAATGCAGGGGTCCAGTAAAAGCCTTGCCTGAGTGGAGTCCCCTAACAGTGTTGGACCAGGCTAGGACTTGGACTTATGACTCTTGGGGCAAGGTTGGGCAGGAGGTGTGTGTGTGTGTGTGCATGTGTGTGTGTGTGTGTGTGTGTGCAGAGGCAGCTGAAGATGGAAGGGTTTGGAATGAGAGATTCCTACCAGGCACTTCTGTGGTTGCATACTATGAGGTCAGGCTGGGCAAGGGTCGAATCAACGACCCAGAGGGGTAACATCCAGCAGCTCCCTAAGAAAAAGAGATCATGAGACCCTGAGGGCCAACAGTAGGTAATAACCTGCCTTAGCCTCATCCTCGCTGCCCAGGACTAGGTAGAAGAGAGTGTCTCTGGTCCCCAAGATCCCTCCCGGTGGGAGGCGTGCAGCAGAGCACATTAGTCACACCCGGCTGTGAAGGGGCGGGTCCTTGAGGGCACCCGCCAGAGGAGAGCGAGTAGGCGCGGGGGAGGCGGGGCCTGCGGCAGGAGAGGGCGCGGGCGGGCTCTGGCGCGGAGCCTGGGCGCGGCCAATGGGAGCCAGGGCTCCACGAGCTGCCGCCCACGGGCCCCGCTCAGCATAAATAGCCGCCGGTGGCGGCTTCAGTGCAGTGCTCCGGCGAGCAGTCCTCCCGCAGCCGCAGTCTCTGGGCTTCTCCAGCTTCAGCGGCGACGAGCCTGCCACACTCGCTAAGCTCCTCCGGCACCGCGCACTTGCCACCGCCACTGCCACTGCAGCCGCCGGCTCTGCCACTGCCACTGCAGCCGCCGGCTCTGCTCCCTTCCGGCTTCTGCCTCAGAGGAGTTCTTAGCCTGTCCGGAGCCGCAGCACCGGTGAGCAGATGGAGCTGGACCATATGACGACCGGCGGCCTCCACGCCTACCCTGCCCCGCGGGGCGGGCCGGCCGCCAAACCCAATGTGATCCTGCAGATTGGTAAGTGCCGAGCTGAGATGCTGGAGCACGTACGGAGGACCCACCGGCATCTGTTGACCGAAGTGTCCAAGCAGGTGGAGCGAGAGCTGAAAGGGTTGCACAGGTCGGTGGGCAAGCTGGAGAACAACTTGGACGGCTACGTGCCCACCGGCGACTCGCAGCGCTGGAAGAAGTCCATCAAGGCCTGTCTCTGCCGCTGCCAGGAGACCATCGCCAACCTGGAGCGCTGGGTCAAGCGTGAGATGCACGTGTGGAGGGAGGTCTTCTACCGTCTGGAGAGGTGGGCCGACCGCCTGGAGTCCATGGGCGGCAAGTACCCAGTGGGCAGCGAGCCAGCCCGCCACACTGTCTCTGTAGGTGTGGGGGGTCCAGAGCCCTACTCCCAGGAAGCTGATGGCTATGACTATACTGTTAGCCCCTATGCCATCACCCCGCCACCTGCCGCAGGAGAACTGCCTGAACAGGAGTCAGTGGAGGCTCAGCAATACCAGTCTTGGGGGCCAGGTGAGGATGGGCAGCCAAGCCCTGGTGTGGATACACAGATCTTCGAGGACCCACGGGAGTTCCTGAGCCACCTGGAAGAGTACCTGCGGCAGGTGGGTGGCTCTGAAGAATATTGGCTGTCCCAGATCCAGAACCACATGAATGGGCCAGCCAAGAAGTGGTGGGAGTTCAAGCAGGGCTCGGTGAAGAACTGGGTGGAGTTCAAGAAGGAGTTTCTGCAGTACAGTGAGGGCACACTCTCCCGCGAAGCCATTCAGCGGGAGCTGGACCTGCCGCAGAAGCAGGGTGAACCACTCGACCAGTTCCTCTGGCGCAAGCGGGACCTGTACCAGACACTGTATGTGGACGCTGAGGAGGAGGAGATCATTCAGTATGTGGTGGGCACTCTGCAGCCCAAACTCAAGCGCTTTCTGCGCCACCCTCTCCCCAAGACCCTGGAACAGCTCATTCAGAGGGGCATGGAGGTGCAGGACGGCCTGGAGCAGGCCGCTGAGCCTTCTGGCACCCCACTGCCCACAGAGGACGAGACTGAGGCACTCACACCTGCTCTCACCAGCGAGTCAGTAGCCAGTGACAGGACCCAGCCTGAATAGAGGGGCTGGCCCAGGGTCCCCAGCCTGCCTGCCACACCCAGCCTGTGGCTTTTGCCAACTAGGACTTGAGCTGGGGCTGACACCCAAAGGGGTGCCCTGTCCAGCCAGACATCTATTCACCCACTGGCCTGACTGTCAACTGCCACACAACCGTGCTATGTGGACCGAACATCAAGAAGCCCCTCTCCCACAGGGCTCCCACCTACCCCTCACCTCTCTGCCCTGGCCCCGGCCCCAGCCCCATTGGCCTCACCCTCTACACTCTCAGGCCATCACAGAACACCTCCTGCACCAGTGTCCAGAGCCCCTTGGGTAATCAGGAAACCAAGTGTCTGAAAGGCAACGAAAAGTAGGCACCAAAACAAAAGGGTCATCCCAGGGCCGAAGCTAAAGCAGACTCAGAGATGTGGAGGAACCTCAGCTTCCGCTTCCGGGGGTGCAGCCCGCTCCTGCAGACACAGCAGATCCAGCTGGGACACTAGCTGCTTTCCAGAGCAACTGGCCGGTCTCAGGCAGCATAGCTCCCCTCCCAGGGGTGAGCTGAAGCTACACATGCAGCTGAAGCAGCAGACCTGGCATCCTGGCACCTCCTGGCCCCCAGGTGAGCCCTGCCCCGTGTATCCTAGAGTTGGGGGAGGAGGGGGTGCAGAACCGAGTCCACTTCCAGGAGCCCTTCAAGGCTTCCCTAGCAAATTATCCACAAGAGTGGAGTGAAGTGGCATCAGGGTGGGTGCCATTGTAGTGGGCACTGGTACTTCACGGTCCAGGGAGTGGGCTGAGGTGGGGGCGGTTCTGGGGGAATTTGCTAAGCCAGCTCACCGGGGACCCTGTGATTTCTCACCCCAGCAGTGATTCATACCAGTGAAGAAAAGCAGAACTCAGCTCCATGACTCAGCCACAGCAGGCGGAGGGTCCCAGAGGGGCCTGAGTCCCCACACCCAGCTGAGGCAGCGACTGGAGCCTACAGAGCCAGGAGAAAGACAACAGGTAAGAGAGTCTTGCCTCCTATCCTGACCAAGCCCCAGATCCCAGCCACTCTCCAGATTTCTGGGATATCTGGGAAGTCCTGACAGGCCCCGGGGGTAAGCTGGTGTCCCTCCTAGATTTAGTGGTGAGCAGTTCTCCAACCCTCTTGCTGCTTCCTGTCTCCTTCAGGTCTCGAGGCTGCTGAGAAGTCTTTCCTGCCCCGCCTGGAAAGGGCACCACTACAGCACCAGCACCCTCCTCTCTTGGAGCTGCCTACACAGAGGTTCCAAGACACTTTCAAGGCAGAGGAAACAGGATTCCAGAGAGGAGGTGCCTGGCAGAGGGCAGCGTCCCAGCTCAGCCTGAGAGAGCTGGAGGTGAAGACAAGCCAGCGAGAAACCACGCGTCTGCCATGATGCCCACCCCGCTGGCCACTCCCTAGCTGCCTGCCACGAGCCACTGCAGCTTGAGCAGGGTCTGTACCCTTGGCCCTCTTAGCACAGAGCCCAGCTCGCTGCGTGGCCTTTGGCCCTCGCCAGAACCTTGCAGGAGCCTTAAGGCTTGGGCCCCCGGCCCAGCCTGACATTTCCTGCTGTGCCCTGCCTGCTGGTCAAGCCCAGTCCTAGGAGACCCCAGGCCTTGGCTCCTAGGCTGTTCCAGGCACTTCCCTGACCTGCCTGGTGATTGCCCAGCTGAAACCTCACCCACGCGCCAGCTCCAACCACCTTGTGCTGGTAACTGCTTGTGTCTGCAGTCTGAGTAGGCCTTCTTGCGGTTCCTCCATCTGCCTGGTCGATTGGTGTTCTGAGACCATTTCCACTGATGTTCTGACAGATCCCTCACCCTGTGCCCCTGCCAGCGCCCACAGTTTATTTTTGCACATAAGCCATGACCCATATTCATTTGGCTGGCATGGGGTGTAGGTAGGCCCCAGGGACTAGGGAGACCCTGGAGATCTCAAGAGAGTGTGGCTATCCCCTAATTTCACCAAGCCTTGAATATCCAGCCAGGCCATCTGCCCATACCATCTTACCTCAAAGACAGATATATATGATTTTGTTAATAAAACTGCGAAACTTATTGGAATATGTGCCATTTCTCGCGGGTGTGGGATGGGCTGAAGCAGGACCTCAGAGGAGGCTTCTCACCTGAGGGTGTGGCTGCTCACGGAGGCACAGGAATACTGCCTATGGACCCCAGAAAACTAAGTCTGGAATCCTTGGCCTTAAAAGCCTCCAGGACCCCCAAAGGCCAACCTCATGGCCGCTAGACCCAGACAGTCCCTTGAATCCCCCATGCTGGGGTGCAGGGTGTGCTACAAGGGATCTCTTCTGCAGAACTGGGCTCACTCAGCTTGCCCAGCCTGGAATCTGGAGACAGGTCCATGTCCTGTCTAAAGGATGGTGCACGCCATCTTTCTGGCTTTCAGTTTTCTTATCTACACAATGAGAGACCCATCTCTTGACTGAATCCAGGCCTGGGTTCGAGAACTTGGAAATAACCTGTTCAAGGTCACCTCTGTGGCAGTGCCAGGTTACTGTGAAGGAGGAGGGGTGAAGTGTAAGGGATATAAACCCCTTACAGGCTAGACCTCAGTGAGCAGGGCTGGGAGGAGACCGAGAATGGTGAAAAGGGCCTATTTGATTGCTAGGCCACACCGTCTTAGTCTAAAGTCCATGGGCAGCTGGAACTCTAGTGTCCATGGGAGAACATTTCTTACTAGCCTGGAGGCCTCAGCTTTGCCGTTGGCTTTTCAGATGACTCCTCTACACACACACACACACACACACACACACACACACTATACCTTTGGAGTATCACTGAATTAGGGTGTGTTTGAATGGTTCAGTGGGCCCAATAGGTCACCACAACTGTCATGGTCACCTGCAGATCCCCACTGCCCCTTCTGCTGGGGTTCTGCTTTCTGTAGGAAAGGCATCAGCCAGGAACAGCCCAGCCTGGGAAGAGCTGCACCTGCTGGTGCCTGGAAGCAGCACAGCACCTGCCCAGGGGAGGATTAAAGCCCTGTAGACCCAGAGCAGAGGCCTGGGAGGCAGGTTACAGATGGAAGGGAGGGAGCCACCTGCTGCCAGGAAGTGTCGTCACCCTCTGCAGGGCCAGCAGGAGCCAGCAAGCGCCGGGGAAGATGAAAAGCTGCCTCTGCCCTTTCTCTCCTCTGTTGCTTTTACATGCTGAAACTGCTGACAAGAGGGAGGGAAAGTGGCAGAGGCAGAGGCGGTGCCACCGCAGAGAAAGGCCGCTTTCTCTTGCTCCCACACTATTGTGCTCAGGAACCTGAGACCAGACATGGTTTTCCTTTGAATAAGTGGCCCCTGTGATTGACAGGCATTCTGAACACCAGCGATCTGAGACATGGTTCTGTGTTTCTGTACCCAAGGAAACAGGCAAAGAGCCCCACATGGGGTACAGCAAGAGGTGCAAGGGCCCAGCCCACTCTCAGTCCCTGATCTCCCCCTACCCCCACCATGTGCTCCACCAGCCCTGGCTATACCTGAACACTGGGTACCACGGATCGGATGGATCTGATCACTAGTCCTCTCACAGTAGGGCAGGGGAACTGAGGGAGAGCGCTGTGCCTGACTCAGGTTTGGAACTGAGCTGGGCGGGTGACAGGGGCTCCTGGATGTCCCCTTGCACTCTGCCTGGACGTTTAGTTCAAGACAGAACTCTGGTTACATCCCAAGGTCATGACCTTTCTCTGATAACATCTGTCCCACCTCATGATGGGACAAATGGCGGCTTAGGTGAGACACAGCCCTGACAAGACTCAGAAACAGAGGCAGCTATGGGTCCTCTTCTATAGATGTTGAGTGTGGGAGAGATGAAGGACACCTTTTCAAATAGGAAGGTAAACAAGACATGCTCTGGGCCTGGTGAGAATGAGCACAACCTCCCTGGACTCAGGGCTGAATCCCAGGTAGGGAGGAGCCAGGAAGACATCCCAAGAGGGGCAAGACACGTCAGACCCTGTTCAGCCTGGCCCTGGCTCCCTGCTCTGCTGTGTCTCTCTCCATGGAGCCTGGAGTCCAGGTGACCTCTCCGTCCTGCCCTGGGGGTACAGACCACACTTAAGGATCAGTTTCAATGGCCTGCCCCAGTCCCCACTTCTCTTTTCAAGGGCACACTGAGTTTTGGGATGCCTCTCTCTCAGTGGGTATAGTGGGATTTTGGCATTAGTACAAGATGGGTGACCATGTAGTTATGTGAGTGGATGCCCTAGGGGATGGGGTGGGAAGAACAGAAGGGAGGGTCAAGTAGCCTGAGCAAGAGAGGGAGGAGGAGTGGGGAAGGCTAGGCCTCCAGGTTGGCCATTTGTCTGGGGCCAACAGCTTTCCTTCTGTCTTCCTGAAGCCTCTCAGCTTACCCTGCCAGGGCACAGCAGGTGTTCCTTTCCTCAGAATGAGCCCAGGGCAGAAAGTACAACAAGGCTCCAATGGGAAAGGATAGTTGGTGTGGTTTATTCAACAAGGCTCTGGGAACCCAAGGCAGTGAAGGTGACTCAGGGGTAGGGACAGCGAAGAGAAGCAGAGGCTACCAAGACACAGCCAATCCCACTTCAGACTGTCTCAGGTGCCCTTCAAGCAGGGCCAAGGGGACTCTCAGAGACCAATCCCCCAGGCTGGTCGTAATGGACTGGCACAAGCAAGTGGAGGGGGATTAAAAGCTTGTGTTTCTGTGACCGGCCACCCCCAGGCTTCAGGAAACCCACTCTTCACTGGGGAGGAAGAGGCTCCATCTCCAGTCACCTGGGCACTCAGGATGATCTCCACATCTATTTCCATAGTCAATAGAGAGTAGGTTCCTATATCAACCTATCTCCTATCCCAGCATACACAAAGTTGTGTTTCTCCTCCTGAGATTCAACAGCCATATTTATTTCCCAGCTTAGGCAAGTTCCATTTGCTCTAAGCTTGGAAGGTGAATGAAAAAAGCATTGCTGAGAAAATGACCAGTACTAGCCTGGACTTGTCCTGATGACTTTCCTTCGTCCCCATTTCCCCTTCGCCCGCCCAAGGGGAACTAGGGCCAGGTTCCCTGATATAGGGTGAGATCAGTAGAGCCATAGAGACCAGGGAGGAGTCCCCAAAGAACTCTGTCACTGTCCTGGCCTGTAACTGGGATCCAGAGAAACACCACAGGCTTTTGGGGCCTGCCTTGGAGGACCTGTTAAAAACCAACTGGCTTCTGCCTACTGCCATTAGGGGCGTGGCAGACAGTGTTTTGGATGGTGTCACAGCCAGTAGACAATGGTTTCCTCTTGCCTCAAGGAGTTAACTGCGATATGCCCTCTATGTCAGGACTGTCCCCAGGGCTCAAGGCCTTGACTTCGTGCTATGTGGATCCCTCCCTCTCTCATGGTCCTGTCCTGGGTTTTGTTTTCCAAAAGCTTGGATGGTCCAAGTCAGGAAACAGTAAATCTAGACTGGTACCATCCCTCTCCCAGGCCAGCAGCTTCCCACACAGAATATCTCCTGTGCCTTCACCATGGAGACACACCTTTCTCAAGAGCAGTGTACTTCTTACCACTGCTCGCATGGTGATCTGGTACCCACCTGCCCCTTCAGTGAGGACATGTGTGTGAACTTGCTGTAGTGACCCCACCAGGGGCTCCTCCCTCTGCTCCACATGTCCACATGAGATCTGGGGACAGGGCTTGCTCAAATTGCAGTGTGTCCAGCTACAGTCCTGCTTCTGATGCTAGGTCTAAGGCACATTCAGAATGACAAGCTCGTTGGGTCCCTGCTACTGCACTCTCATCATCTGGCCCCACCTCCCAAGCGTCCCAGTTTGTGTCCTTTTGTAAACTTGACTTTCTTCTTGTGTGGGGCAAAGCAAGAGGCAGGGAGCGAGTTTGTAATGGATCAGCAGAAGGTCAGAGAACTGTTCAGATGGGCCAAAGACAGGGCTCTCCCTGGGGTAACCTGCCTCCTGCTCCCACTGACCCTTGACTCCAGCCACCTATGGGGCCTGTCCATGGGCTACTAAGGGCTCCCTCTTCCAGCCAGCCACCTTCTACCTCTCACAGGTCACAGACCTCTCATTCCCACAGGAGGAGATGAGGGCTTTCAGCTGCCTCCTCTCTTCCGGCTTGTCTCCATCTCCTGAGGGGCTCTCCCACGCCCGTCAGAGCTCCCAACTTATGCCCTAGTTTCAAAACCACTGGGTGGCATACATTAGCCGGTTTCCTCTGGGAAGGAGGCCAGGCACCCACTTGGGTATGGGGGCCCGTGTGGAGGAATCAGATGTAGGGCAGGATCCTCAGTCCAGAAGCTCCCACTTCTCTATGGAGTGATTGCCAGAGCTAAAATGCCTCCTCCTGATGTGGGTGAGAAAACTGAGGTCAAAGAGAGATAAGGAGTCAACAGGTGAACCACAGCGTATCCTCCTATCTCTCCTCCCTCAGGCCCTACCTCAAAGCTCTTTTCCCTCCTGCCCTATAACCAACTGCCCTTCTGGACTTACTCTAGAATGACCCCTGCATAGACCACTACAGGAAACCCTAGTGCTGACCCTAGCCACCCCGGAGACCTTGATAGGGAGAGAACGGCCTGAGTGTAGAAAGAAGAGTCATGGACATTCTAGAAACTGGCTGACCTGCACCATCATGGGCATCTCCATAGCTGCGCTTGCTCTCCATAAGCTCCCAGCTGGTCAGAGCTCTGCAGGCTGCTTCCAAGGCCTCCCCACCCTGCCGGATGCTCGGTAGGCACAGATGCCCTGGGGACTTCCGGCTCTGCTAGCTGCTTGGGTAAGAGCGGTGGCTTCAGACTGTGTCTCACTCAGGATACTCTTTGCTCATGAAACAAGGCTTAGACTTTGGTGTCTTCATTTCAAGGGCTGGTACCACATCTTGCTGACACAGTTAGTAGCCTCCATCTGCCGGCGGGTTAGGAAAGAGGAACTGAGCAACTGTTTATGCCCCCAAAGAATTGCACCTGGGCAAGTGGTGCAGGATCTTTTCTGAAACATTGTCCGTGAAGCCGGCAACCACAGAAGATGAAATCTCCTCACCTTGGGCTATAAAGGTCACCAAAACTAGGATCCAGCAGCCAACCTGACCTCCCATCAGGGGGCACTTCAGGAATCTCTCCAACTGTGGGCAACAGTCTATCACCTGTGTGACCTTGGCCGCTGCCTCTGCCAACCTCTTACAGTCTGCAGATACCAATCTCCCCCCACCCCCACGACCTGGTGACCATTGTTGTCCAATTATCCTGATTACACTCAGCAGAGGACCGCTGCTCCGCTCTGTTCTGTCACAGCACAGGCCTATGGCTCTGAACTTGAACTTGCCTTTTATTCTGGGCCCTTACATGTCCGTATTCTCATCTGTACTGACTGCAGCAAAAACAGAGCTCTATGGGACCACTCAGACACAATGCTGTCCTCTAGGCAGGACAAGACCTTTCAGTATGAATGTCAGTCAGTTCGCCTCTGAGGCCCAAGAGAAACACAGAGTCATCAGGTAACCACACAGCCTCCCCGAGTCTGCCTTTCCTCAGCTCGTCCTCCATTCCTCTAGGTGGCCTCCCTCTCTCCAGGATTCAGACAGCAGAGAGACTTGGAACAAGGACTGGAGACCAGTCTGGTTCCCACCATCACAGATTTCAAGTGTCCTTTCTTTGCCCCCCTTCCTTGGTCTCCTGTTCCCGTGTCTGTTCCTCATCTGTCTTTATCTCTTATCTCCCTGTCTCTCTCTGCCTGTGTCTGTCTCCATTTCTGATTCCTTGTCTGTCCTCCCATTTCTTAGTCGAGCTCCCTTGTCACCCTGTTCTCTTTGTCTCTGCTTCTGTTTGTGTGTGTCTGCTCCTGCCTCTTTCTCCCGCTGCCTTTCTTTCCCTGGCTCTGTCTTTTCCTATTTGTCTCCCTTTGTCTCCAACTCTCCACCTTTTTTCCTAACTTCTCCCCAGCCCCCCAGGACCTCTGCCCTCATGTAGGTTGGGTAGACACCATCCTCATTCCATAAAGGGGCCATCCCACTCCCCAATCCTTCCTGGTTCTCACCAGTTAGTTGCTTTGTGCTGGTCATCTCCGTCTGCCCAGGGTCGCCCCAACAGTGTGCCTTTACTTTGACCATTCCTCTTTCCAGAGGCACATCCCCAAGGGGGCAGGGGCAGGGGCAGGGGCAGGGGCAGGGGCAGGGGCAGGTAAATATGTCCTCCCAGTGGCTGTCTCTGTATTCTTATCCAAGTCCATGCTAAGCCCTGGCCCTGTGCCAACGTGTTAGGACCCTAGCGGGCTGTATAAGTACCAAGGGAGAGCAAGTCTTGCCTGGCAGCTATTGTCCAAGGACAACAACCACCCTAGGAGGATATGAGCTCCCTTCCTCAAAGGCCTGTGTCTCTGCTAGGATGATGCCAGGCATGGACAGTGGGGGATCTGTGTGTGTGAACTCTAGCACACCCCCTGCAGTCTAACCCTCATACCTCTCCATAGGAACCTGCTTCCCCACAAGGTTTCTGAGCTGCACCATGGATATCCCCTCTGTCTTGACATTTGTTTGTTGTTCTCTGAGGACAGAGCACTTTACACATCAGCCCCAAGACCACTCCCATCCCTGGCCGACAGCTCCAGGAGTGGATCGTGGATCGGGCCACAGGTGAACCTCCCTACAGAACTCAGAGCCCAGGCTCAGGCTTACAGCAGTCTGCTGTCTTTCCTGCCAGGAACACGGCTGTAAAGGAGTCTATTTTTAGTCACTGTTAGCCCCTGTAATTATCTTGTCTGCTTGGCCCTGGCACCTGGTCCAGTCCCTCTGGAAAATGCCAGTTGTCTCTTAACACTCAGGGCGACTGGGGACGAGGAGATGGTGCCCTTGTGAGCCAGAGTCGGGGACAGTGACAGTGGTCAAGAGCCTCTTCCATTTTTATCTTTTCCCTCCTCCCAGAGGCTTCGTTCTGTCCCCTCCACATAGTTCTCCTTGACATAGGCCAGCAGAGCCTCTCAAGAAGTCTTGACACCTCCTGACAAGGGAGGTTGGAAGCTTTGGTGGTGCTTGGTCCCCGTTTTGTTCCATAGCCATGAAAATAGACTTGGCCTCTAGGAGCTGAGCGCTGATTCTGGAATGGAACCAGAGGCTGGTTGTTCACCCAGACCTTTGCATGTCTTGGAGCTCCACCCATGGTGAGAAGCCTTGTGGCTCTCACCACACCCAGAACCTGTGAGGCAGCCTTGTTGGGATTTACTCTCTCTAGACCCCTTGCCGCACAGTGCTTTCGTATAGGAGCAGATGGGGCGTGGGCTGAGAGTCTGTGTGCCTCCCTTGGGCTGCCTGTAGGCCTGTGTGGGAGGAGGACCTGGGATGGAGCAAGGTTCCTAGCTACAGAGGGAAGTGATTCGCCTGAAGCCAGCTCCTACCTGTGCCTCTAGTTTCTGCTTGGGGGACACAAGGCTATCCCCCATGTCTGCCTTGTGTGAGGTTGTTGGGCCACAGTCTCCCTTGCTCTCGAGCCCTATTGCCCCTTCTGGGAGGCAGCTGGAATGGTTCTTCTGTCAGCACCTGAGGTCTTGAGCTGGGACTCCAGCAGCTGTGCTCAGACATGCCTTGCTTTACCAATCTCTCCCCAGTCCTCTGCCCAATCTTGTGTTCTCTAGAGATTTGATGTGGACTCCTTCCTCCAGGAGGCCTTTATGTAGCCCAGACAAGCCCCCGTTGTCACAGCTTACAGCAGAATTCTGACCCTGGCCTACCTTCACAGCGAGGGCCAGATCAATTGACTAAACCCATGGTCAGGGTTACCTATGGCACATGACCTTGTCACTGTGACCCCTGCCCTTCCTCCCCTTGGCAAGGCCCATGGTCCACCAGTCAACTCTGTAGTGGGCAGTCTGGACTCTGAATGTCATCACCTTCTTGTCAGATTACCCATCAGGGACAAGCAGCCTCGCTGTTGATCTTGAGATGAAGGTGGCTCTAGTGTCCTTACAAGATGCCAGAATGCCAGAGGAAGGCAGAGGGAAAGCTGAGAGGAGGGCAGAACAATGTCAGAATGATTCCAGCAAGGACTCGCTGCTGTGGCTGCCTTCGAAGACCAGAGAGGGACGTGCCATGAGCCCTGGGTTGGTGTAGCCCCGGAGCCTGCCCAAGACTATCCACAGCACATTCTAAAGAATAGCTGTGTCACCCAGGGATGAGCTCTGGCCCATAGAACTGTGAGACAAGTATTTCTGCCTCAGCCTCAGTAGATCAGAGCAGGCCCTTCCCCTTCTTCACTGTGGCCACAAAGCCCTTCAGTGTCCTTACCTGTCAATAAGGCCAAGATGGTGTCGCTCCTGTGGCTGCTGTTGCTGCTGAGCTGACATAGGTCCAGAGGGAGGCACGGTGCATGTGGACAGTGCTCCGTGGACTGCCTTGGGGAGATGTTATTGAATGCTGGCCGTGGCTGCTCTGGAATACACTGGACAACAAGGGACAGCACCTGTGTCCTATTTAGAGTGAGCCCCAGGACACAGCTGGGATGTCAGAGACTGGTCACCTGCCCTGGACCTGGGGTCTAGGTCTCCAAGAGCAGCATGTGAGTCTGCAGTTAAGATGGAGATAGGGCAGAGCTGCTTATTGGACTGCAGTCTTAGTGACGGGAGCTGATCTCTTGGCTGTTCCCAGCTGCTCAGTTTTGAAGCTGTTGCTCTTAATTTACCTTCTCTGTGGTTCCACCTCTGCCCCTCCCCCACCCTCTAAGGCATTGCTATGGGAACCAAGCTAGGGTAACCACAGTATCCCCATTGGATAGACCTCAGACCCCAGCAGGCGTGTGTGTGTGTGTGTGTGTGTGTGTGTGTGTGTGCGTGTGCGCGCGCGCGCGCGCGCGCACCCGCAAGTGTATACATTTATACATAGATTGGGAGTTTGGGGTTGAAGGTAGATCCCTGAGAAATCTGTGATTGGAATCATTAGGAGGAGGGATTAGAAATCTCTTCTTGTCACACACGCCATCATTTCCCAGCCAGGATATAAGACCTCACACTCACCCTCTGTCTCAGACACCCCTCACCATCATGGGGCCTGGTCACAGACACCTCAGCTCTGGCACTATCTGCTCTTCGACTGCCCTTGAACTCAGGATTGGACCAGCAAAGCAGTGGGAGGTGCACATGGCCTGACTTGGGGGACACAGGGTGGTTCCTGTGTGTCCTCCTGCTTTGTTCCCCCTCTCGTGTTTGCTCTTGCCCCTCCCCTCCTACAGTCTGTGACCACCTGCAGGTGTGTGTAGGGGACCTGGACAGCTAGCACTCTGTGTTTGCCTGGAGCACTTCTCCTGCTAACAGCAGCCTACGCCTGTCACTGCTTCCACCCACGGGGATCTGGAAAGCACCATGCCTGGAGTCCCAAAGAGCTGTGTCGGCTGAAGGGGTGCCTCCGCGCTGGGCTTTAAGACTGCAATCTTCCTTCTTCTGCCTCCCCCAGCTTGGCCAGTGAAAGGCTCTAGGGACCACACACTAGAGGAAGCTTTCTTCTTAGAATCCTGAGCCTCACCAAACTGGGTTCCCAGGGTCAAGCCCAACCTCCTCCTTGGACAGAGCCCCAGGGCAGGTAGGCCAGCAGACATCCTGTCTCCCTTCACTGCTCTTGCTGGCCACGGGACTCATCTGGCCAATCTTTGAAATACTTCATACGTGGGGAGATATTTTGGACATACTGGGATAAAATAAGTAAAATTAACTTCGCAGTTCTTACTTTCGCCACGATTAACAGAAAATACTATGACATGGTGTTAACGCACTGTACAGCTCTGTCCGTGGTGCTGACCGGGGTTGTGTCCACATCTTCCTCCAGAAGCTGAGCTGGGGCCGCCAAGGGGAGCTTTCCCGACCAACACAAGGGTTGGGGCTAACATGGGCGACCCTCAGTGGATGAGGCCCGGGCTACTCTCCCTGGACTCCCTGGGGTTCTGGTGTACTGAGTGGCTCCACAGGGCAGACTGAATGCTCCACAGGCTCTTAGGAACCTGTTCTGCCGGAAATATGGATGGACACACCTATATTGGTCAAAAAGGTAGAATTTATTGAGGAACAGTAAATTTGCAGGATATTTTTGTTTTTGCCGACTGTAATTTGCCAAGTAGTCCTTATTTCCTTTGATGGTAGGAGGAAACAAACAGGTTCTTTTATTCTCATTATTAACTCCTAGGTCACACATCAGACTGTGAAACACACGCATGTACACATATATGCACACGTGATACAGAATGATAAGGTTTGATAAAGCCTGCAGCAAGGTGTAAGGAGATTAAGGATGCCTTGCTGGAGGCAGAGGATGAGAGCTGATGGAGGTGGAGTTGTTGATCCCAAAGATGGGAGGAGAAAGGCCACTGAGCCAAGTAACGACCGTGGGCAAATTAAAGCAAGTCAGCAAGCAATTAACTGAAGCAAAAGTTTTAAATTCATGCACACAGGTTGCCTCTCCCCAAGGCAGGGTTCAAGAGGTCAGCCTTCAATGTTATTCAGGAAACAAGGGAAGGGGGTTTCCAAAAGGGGGATTTGGTGGTTGAAGCAGGTCGAAATGGGGTTACAGGAGCAGAACAAGGTAGTCATAACGACATCCTGAAACAAAACAACACACAATTGCAAGGTTGTTGTAACAGGTAAGTCATAACAAGGCAGCCTTAACAACCCTTTTGAAACAAAAAATTGGTTGCAAGATGAATGTTAAGTTCTGAAACAAAAACATGACTGTCATTCCTGTAACAAGAACATTCCTGCAGCACAGAACCATTGGTAGTAAGGTTACAGGTACAGCATAGCCTGACCCTGGAGAAACAGGTTTGTCATACACAGGAATGAACCTAAAAAGAAGCCTAAGATGGTTCTTCACAATCTCTCTGGTGGGTTGGGAAAGATGTTAAGAACCCAGCTGCAGAGGGTATTGTCAAGCAGTGAGCAGATCTAAAGACCTAAAGACAGCCCCGAATTGCCTTGTTGGTTTCCTGAGGCACACACTCGATGATCAGGTGACAGTTTGATGGCAGCCATAGCCACCACAGTATTAGTTATTTTCCTTCTGGGATATGGAGACCTCAAGGTTCATATACCTGACTGAAAATTACACCAGGATTCAGAGATGATCGTGATCGCCTGGTACCCCAAGCAGTATCACAAAGGGAGGGGACACTCCCTCCACCATAATTAGTCCAGCTGACTTCCAGCCCCAGTCTGCCCTTCTTTATTTTCTTGGAGACTAGGAAGAGTGAAGGTCTAATCTTTGGAGATTAGAAGCTCTGACTTCATACAGCTAAATCGATTTAAACCAGGGCCAAGGTCACACCACCACTCTTAGAGTCATTGCTTGCCATCATTAAGGAAAAGGCCACCCACGCACCCTCCAGGTGGAGAGCTTTTATCCTAACCCCAAAATGCTCAGTCCAACTGAACATTCGGGTGGCTTTTATTAAATGGAGGCCTGGGCAGGAAAGACCCACGAGAGATGTATATCCTTTAGTTGAACATTTTCTAGGCCCTGTCCAGACCCGATGTCCCATCTTCACTTGGTGTAGTCATTCGGCCATCGCCTGCTTATTCAATCTTTTTTCAATACCAAAGGAATTAAGGCTTGAGGCATGTATTGTCCTTTGATTGTGTTCTATCATTTATTTACCGAACTTGTCAGGGACCCATTATGTCTGATGGTTCCTGGGAATAAGGATGTTTGTCTAGTTTGTCTTCTTTTCCTCCTTCCTCCTCTTTTTTTTTTTTTTTAATTCTTTGGTTTTTTGAGACAAGGTTTCTCTGTGTAGCCCTAGCTGTCCTGGAACTCACATTGTAGACCAACTAGCCTGGTCTCGAACTCAGAGGTCCACCAGCTTGTTTCCCTAGTGCTGTGATTAGAGGCCTGCTCTGCCATGGCCCACCTGGCAAATGTTTTATGAGCTTAGGACTGATCATAAGTCTTATCCATATTAACTTTTAAAACATAAAATATAAATATTAAACATAAATTACATATCATGTGTTGAATGCTAGTGAGCAGAAAGAAGACAGCTGACAAAAGTTACTTACTTGGTAGTATGGACAAGAATTCCAGAAGAGAAGCTGTGCCAGCAAAGACTGGTTAAAACTGCAGTTGGGACTAAAGAGAGGGTCCAGTGGTGAAGAGTACTGACTGTTCTTCCAGAGGATCAAGGTTTCTCTGTGTAGCCCTGGCTGCCCTGGAACTCATACTGTAGACCAGGCTGGCCTCAAACTCAGAGACCCTCCTGCCTCTGCCTCCCAAGTGCTGGGATGTAAGGTGTGCTCCACCAGACCCAGTCTAGCTTGCGTTCTATTGCTGTGATAAACACCATGACAAAAAAAAAAAAAAAAACAGCTTGGGAGAGGAAGGGTCCAGTTTTACCTTTACAGCTTAATAGTCCATCAATGCAGAAAATCAAGGCAGGAACCCCAAGACAGGAACACAGAGGCCATGGCTTAATTCATTTTTTTTTATACAACTCATAACCACATGCCGAGAGATGGCATTGTCTACATCAGGCTAGGCCCTCCTATATCAGACAGCAATCAGGCCCCACGGATTGCCTATAGGCCAATATAATGGAGCTATTTCCTCAACTCTGGCTCTCTCTTCCCATTCATCTCTAGCTGGCAGTGGAAATTAACCATCACAGCATTTCTTTTCCCAAACAGACATCTCTTTTTCAGTCAAACTCTTGTAAACTTAGGTATAGTCAGATTGTTCTGCTTCACGGGGCCCTTCCTTGGAGCAATCTGATGGCAAATCTTTTGTTTTGAGGCACGGTACTATCAGAGATATTTGAAGAGCTATAGGGGACTAGGGACCCAGGCCTTGTAGGCAGGAGCCTCCTGGGTAGAAAAACAAGGAAAGCAGATAGGAACAGAGCTGCTGATAACTGTGGAGGCCCAGCTATACAAGTTGGCCTTTTCCTGCACTAGCTGTTCTGTTGTAGACTGGAGCTACCACTCCAGATAAGTTCGCTAGGAAACATGGGTGGGGTAAGGACAATCTCTATCCAGGACTTCTCTGTCTTTCGTCCTCCATCATTGCCAATGGGACAAACTAATCCCAGGATTCTTTAGATATTACTACTAGGCTGCCTGGCAAGCACTAGATCCCCCAAACCCCAAGCAAAGGAGTCTGTTGGGTTTGTTGTTCTTGGTTTTGTTTTGTTTTGCCAAGGAACCTGGTTTCAAGGCCTGCTTGGGGACGATGAGAAATAGAGATCTGTTTTGTTAGGATTTTTAGTGGTGTGGTAAAACATCCTGACCATAAACAACTGGAAGAAGAAAGGATGTATTTCACCTTACAACTTCCAGGTCACACTCCAGTATTGAGGAAAGTCAGGACAGGAACTCAAACAGGACAGGAACCTAGAAGCAGGAGCTGAAGCAAAAGCCATGGGGGAGTGCGTCTTATTAGCGTACACCTCCGGGCTTGTTTAGTATGCTTTCCTATAGCATCCAAGACCAATATTCCAGGAGTGGCACTGCTCACAATGAACGAGGTCCTCCCACATCAATTATAATTGAAAAAATACACAACAGACTTGTCTTCAGGCCAGTCTAGTGGGGGAATTCTCAACTGAGGCTCTCTCTTCCCAAATGACTCTAGACAGTGTCAAGTTGACTTAAAAAACTAGGCAGCATACCACTCTAGGAAAACTCTAATTATAATACAACCCTGTAAGCACGAAAGGGAAAGAAAGTGGTTGGAGGAGCCTTATGTCCAACTATGTGCCTCAAAGCACCCTAAATTGGTCATCAAATTCCAGTCAAGACATGTTATGCTGGTTATGGTTTGTAGGATGCATCTTTCTTCTTTAGATGTCAAAGGTCTTTCTCTCTGTCATCCCTGGCTCTCAACCTTCATCCCCTCCTCTTCTTCTAAATCTCTTGGATCCCCATATCCCACTTCATCTCCTTTACAGATGTCCCTCCTTAGGGGGCCCTTAGAGGCTCATCCAGAGCCTCCTAGTGCTCATTTTAAGGTATCAAGAATATGCATGCCCTTTATAGGAAGTTAAAACAGGGGAAGACCCCAACTTTGTCTTAAGGCTTTCTTTTAGAACTAAGAGGTGTATAAAAAAAAAAAGTACACTAGGTGCTTTGTTGACTATCCAGACCTGTATGTCCAGGCCTTCCAGCAACTGAAAACTCTCCATGACTTAAGTTGGAGAGACCAAAGCCTAACCCTAGTGGAAAAACAAGAGGGTAACTGACATGCACAATAAGTTCCATATGTCCCATGGCAATGGTTCTAATGTAGTGGTGCACACGTAGTCCTCTTAGAATACTTCAGATCAGGTGGAAGTCCATGGTAGGAAGCAATATTTATTGCACAATGGAGATGCTAAGATGGAAAAAGGAAAAAGTCCTTCAACTACTCTGTTGGCTTTGGTCTGCCACAGGAAGAAGGAACTTCCTAGTACATTTCTCCAGAGGTTTAGAGAGATAATGAGGAACACTGGCAAGGGCCCAGGGCCTTTGAAGGAGGAGGTTCTCCTGAGAGACAAAGTCCTTCCTGACCCAGTCTGCCCCAGATAGCTGCAGAAAACAGAAAAAGCTGGTGGGTGAGTCAGGCAAGAGCTTGAACCAAGTGATCCAAGGGGCCACATTATTTCAAATTAGACCTGAAACAAAGCCAAGGGAAGCCAGACCCCACCCAAGGGAGGGCCACCAAGGGAGGGCCTTGCCAAAAGGCTGTTCTGGGGAATGCTTTCTCTGTGGATCGTTAGGGTACTTATGGAAAGGATGCCCCCCTAAAAAAAAAGAAAGGGCCAGAAGAGAAATGTTCTGACCCTTGCCCAAACCTGTTTTAATTGCAGAGGAAATCGTGAGAAAGGTCCCAAGAGCTCCAATGGCCCAAGATCACATCCATCATTTGAACACTGGCAGGCACCAAGGTCCCCTCTCCAAGCCCCATCATACCAGATCAACTCAGAGTCCTGAGCATCCTTACAATCAGGACAGTATATGGTCCTGGACATCCTTATAATCAGGACAGTATATGGTCCTGGGCATCTTTATAATAGGACAGTATATGGTCCAGGGCATCTTTATAATAGGATAGTATATGGTCCTGGGCATCCTGATAATCAGGACAGTATATGACCAACTTCTTTGGAGATATGGGATCCTGATTATATTATCTTTTTCTCCAGGCTCAGTGCCTAGCTTCATCCCAACCTTTTGAGGAGTATTTGGCCAACTCCAAAAATGCTTTCTCTTGCCTAAAAAATGGGAATGAGTTCTCGTCCTTTTTTAATAGTACCTGAGATTGCTTCCCTCTATTGGGCATACATATTTTCTCCCAGTGCCAGGTACAGTTGGTTCCTCACATAAAAGAGAACTCATGCTTATTTCTGGTGGAGAATAATGATGAATGGATTGGGAAACTTTTGGCCGGGTCACAACTGCTTTACCAGTCCTCATAACATCTTAAGGATACTATGTATTTCCCCAGTCAAGAACAGTACCCACTGAAAACAGAGACAAGAAGGGGACTAAAGCCTATTATTCTGATTCATAAAAGGCAGGGATTGAGAGAATATTCCAGCCCCCAAAACTGTTTGTGGGGACTCAGAGGGATCTGTGGTAGTTTGAATGAGAATGGCCCCTATTGGCATATATTTAAATACTTGGTCCCCAGTTAATGGAACTATTTGGGAAGCATTGGAGGGTACAGCCATTTTGGAAGAGGTGTGTCACTGGTAGCAAACTTTGAAGTTTCAAAGGCTCTTGCCATTACCAGTTAGCTCTCTCTGTCTTGTAGAGTGAATCTGTAGAGTGTATATAAATAAGAAATAAGATCAGGACCCAGTTGGATGTCACAGCAATGAACAGTGAGTGTGTATGTAGTAGACCAGGGTTGAATGTTACATAGATGAGCAGCCAGCTGTGTGTAGTAGATAAGAATGAAGTAATAATAACCCATAATATAATGCTTAAATGATGTAATGCTTGAGTATGATTGGTTAGAGTGTGACTACTCCCTGCTACACAAATAAAAGCAGAGGTTGTCAACTAGAGTGCCTTAATGCTGCCGCAATAAAACCATCATGATGTCTTGCTCTCTGAACAGCTGACTGAGTGACTGACAGATCTCAAGCCTTGCCTGTGAGCCTCTCTGCCATTATCTTCTGAGTCAGGTACCGCATGTGTGTGATATGGATTGATTCTTGTCATTGTAGTGATCAAATCGTATCTGGACTCAAGTCCTTCCTTCCCAGCCTTAAGCTGAACGTGACAACAGAATCAAATGTAAGCTCTCAGCTTGGCTGCTGCCATGCTGTCTGCCATGCTGGTCATGGACTCTAACCTTTTGTAAGTCAAGTTAAATGTTTTGTCTTATAAATTGCTCTTGCTATGTTGTTTTATTACAGTAATTAAAAAGTAACTAAGACAGAAGTTGGTACTAAGAAGTGGGCTAATGCTATGACAGACACAGCCATTTTTTTTTTTTGAGGAATGTGGAAGAGTTCAGGACTTTGTATGAAGAAAGTAGTTGAATGGTCTTAGTAGGGCTTAATGGGTCAACCTAGGAGGAGCTTGGAAGAACATAATGCTGAGAATAGCATGGACCATGGGAGGGCTTAGCTCACGAGGTCAGAGGGAAATAATATTAGTAACTGGGCTGGAAACCATCCAGTGATATTTTGGCAAACAATGTGTCTTCTCTTTGCCTTTGCCCTAAGAATCTTACTGAGACCAAATTGAAAAGTTTTAGAATAATTTTGTCAGAAGAGATCTTAAGACAACTTAATATTTACTTTCTCTGTTATTATGATTACTCTAATGCAGAGCAAAAAGAAATTTTAAAAAAATGTACAGTTTGATGAGGAGAAAGGCAATTTAGTGTTGTAGCCAAGGCCTGAGCTGAAAGAGACAGAGAGAGGCTGGAAGCAAAATGCAGTACAGGGCACGGGCCCTCAAGGCAAGAGCCTATCTGCCTCATCCTGAAACTTGTGAAAGGGAAAGGCCTAAGGAATTTCCTCTTCCTAAAAAAAGCAATGACAAATCAAAATGTTTGCAAATGTAATTCAAGGGCGAGGCAGGTTCCATCCCAACCAGGTGGCAAAACACTGGAGCCTTGGCCATGTGGTTCTGCCACTGGAGTCAATAATGCGGGAGTAAAGGGGTTGTGGAAGATCCCTCTTGGTTAAGAAAAATCACAGAGGCCAAGCCTGTGGCAAGGGAAGGCCCACATGGAGTCCTGGAGAGGCCCTCTGGGAAGCGGTCAGAGCGAATATTGACGTATGTTAGAGACCAGAAGTAGGTGGAGATCCCAGAGTTGTGAAATGTCTGCTAAACAGAGCTGCAGACAGAGTATAATCAGCTCAAGAGAGGGAAGTCTGTTGCAGTCAGCAAAGATGGGGAGAGCCATTTGACATCAGATGTGCACCAACAAGATTTGGAGTAGGTTCCTTTTGAGTCAGACTCTTGATGCACAGAGAAATCCTTGCTTTCCTGGGTTTTGGTTTTTCTGGGTCCATTATTTCCACACTATACCCCCTTCCCTTCATTTCAAATGGTAATATATAATCTGTGCCATTGTATGTTGGAAGCATATAATTTGCTTTTTTTTTTTTTTAAATGGTGGTGGTAGGGGTTACAATTGCTTTGAGTTTCAGAAGAGACTTTTGGACTTTTAAACAGTGTTGAGACTATAAAAACTATGGGGGATTTTTTTAAAATTGGACTAAATACATTTTGTATTATAGTACAGCTAAGACACTGTGGGGAGCCAGAGAGTGGAATGTGGTAGTTTGAATGAGAATAGCCTCTATAAGCGAACACTCGGTCCCCAGCTGGGAACTGTTTGGGAAGGATTAGGAGGTGTGGCCTTGTTGGAGGAGGTATGTCACTGGGGATGGGCTTATGAGGTCTCAAAATCCTTGCCACTCCCAGTTCTCTCAGCCTCATGCTGTGGATTGAGATGCAAACTCTCAACTAACCTCCAGTGCAATGCCTGCCTGCTGCCCACCCACTTGCCTCTCCACCTGCCACCATGCTTCCCACCTTGATGTCCATGCACTCTAACCTCTGGAACCATGAGACTCAAATAAAGCAAAGGATAGGGAAAACGGAAGGAGGGATGGGGCAGAGAGCTGAGGACTGACCAGAATCAAGAATCCAGGAGGGATTAAAAGTAAAGGATTTTAAAGGCAAAGAAAATGGCGAAGGGATAAGAAGGTGACTGTTGAGGGCAAATAACAAAAGGTAACAGGAAATGGTGAGAAAACAGAATAACTGGGTGCTTCTGGAATGGAGAACCACAGTATTTATTTAGGTTTTGAAGGTCTGAGTAGGTGGCTTAAAGAAGAAAGGAAAGGATGAGATTTAGAGATGACTTAGGTACATTGTATTAAATTCTACTGGACTGGAGAGATGGCTCAGTGGTTAAGAGCACAGACTGCTCTCCCAGAGGACCCAGGTTCAATTCTCAGAACCTACATGGCAGCTCACAGCTGTCTGTAACTCTAGTTCCAAGGGATTTGACACCCTCACACAGACATACATGCAGGCAAAATACCAATTAATATAAAAATAAATTATATATTAAAAATAATAAAATTCCTTTAAAATTTTTCTTTTTATTTTACATGTGTGGGTATTTTGCCTGTATGTCTGTGTACCACATGCATGCAATACCCAAAGAGACCAGAAAGGGACAATAGAATCCTGGGACTAGAATCACAAGAGTGCTGCCATATGGTTGCTGGGAATCAAACTGTTGTTCTTAACTGTGGCAGCATCTCTGAAGCCCGTGGTCTTAACATTTTAAGGCGAAATAGTCCAATATGTTTATGTCAAACTCTTGTTTACACTAGTAGAATTATTGGGCTGCTTCTCTTAACTATTGCAGGGACTGACTGCCATGAAACTTACTGATCAAAGTTTAAGTGTTTGGGGTTTCTTGTTTCCAAACAAGCCTTATCCAAATATTATACAGTAATTAAAAGTGCCAGACTGGTAGGACTGGCCTTCTGGGTGCTTATGAACCACACTTGGAGGCTATTCTAATGTGGACAAGGGGAGAGGGACAGTATTTTGCCCTCGGCCCCGCAAGGTCAACTAGGTCCAAGGGGACTATGGAACATCTCCCAAAATGTTCTGTACATGTGGGAAGCCATCAGTTCTCTTGTTCAAGGAGGCCACAGAGACTTCACTGGAGGTAGGGGTGGGGACCTTTAACCAGTGCCCAATCTACAAAGAGGACGATCAACACAGAAAGGAACCTCTCTCCATATATTCAAGCAAGGTCACCATCAAGCAAGGCCTTCGCTTTATTTTCACACAGATGGAACAGGTGGTAAAGGAAGAACAAAGGAGCCAGCCCTGCCTGCCCAATGCTCTTAAACACCCAAAAGCAAAGTAGAACCCAATGATTGCTCTGTCTTTCTTAAAAAAAAAAAGAAACCCAAAAGACCCTAAAAAGCCCTGGAGAGTAGGTGGGGCTTAGTAACATCTCATTAACCATATGAGAGTTTATTTAGATAATTATTTCACACTAAGGATTTTCTTCTTGATAAGGAAAATGTTGCTCAAATGCGGGACCTCATTCTCTCGACTCAATTCAACCCTGCAGTGTCCGCCTGTAGTTGAGGAAAACAGACCCTTGCCTACCCATCTTCTTAAAGGTAAAGGCTAGATTTAAGAATACATTTACCAATTATAGCAGACTCTTTCTGGAAGACTAATTTTCATAGTCTTAAACTTATACCTTTTGCAACCTCAGCACCCATGTTCCTTGATTAAGAGAGACTATCACAGAACCCCTATTGACTCCTCAATAGACTTGGGAAAATCATTCAGGATAGGAGACAATGTCCACGGGACATCATGAGTCAATTTAGCAAGACCCAGTGGGATTATTTCTTAGATTATCAATCTAGATGGCTAGTTATGCTTTCAACAAGAATAGAATCCAGATTTTATTCAGGTTTGGCTCATGGTGCCAACCCTCACCAGGAATTACATCTGGGACATGGGTGGGGTTATCGGGTGCTGGCAGGGCATTGCCAATCAGACAGTTACTTTGACAGACTACACATATGAAGTTTCCGGAATCCACTTTGCTATACAGGAGTCTGGTGCATAAGGTGATTGCACAGTCACACCTAGGTCTGTCAAAACTAGAGGACCATTTCTCTGACCTTCTCCACCTTCAGGGCACTGGTATGTGAGTCGAGTCTGTTGCCTTCTTGCAGCTCATCTCATTGAATGAGACATTAGCTACAATGTCAAAGAGTTCTCTCCATTAATCTTGGCTCTCAGTGCTCCTCATGAGGTGGTGACAGGAGACACACCACGATTGACCTCTGAACTTAAGGTGGCTGATGAGCTCAAGTCAAGTCAGTGCACTGCCTCACGGCATGCCTCCCAGAGGACTAAGGCATCAAGGAAATCATGACCCTCACTGACGCTCATGGCAAAGCCCGTAGAGGGCTCTTGGGGTGATTTTCTTGCCTGTTCTCCTCCCAAGAAGGGCAAAGCATATCCAACTGCTTTAAACCACATTTTTGAAGGCAGTTATAGTTATTCAAACACTTTGACCTTTTCTGTATTACAGACGGTGCCTCACTTGCACACACTGTAAGGAAGACACTGTCATCAGCTAGCTAGCCTTCGCTCTATGACTCTATGACTGACTAGTTCTACCGAAGCCCTCTGGTTCAGCCCCAGGATCCCAGCTTCTGAGGGACTCCTTTTTCTCATCTGCACCATAAAATACTCCCCACCACCACAGCAGGAACCAGTGAGAACAGTCATTGCCCTCATTCCCAGTGGAGGTGGTGCCAGTTTCTGAGATGGGAGAATGAAGCAGGGCCAGGGCACCTTAGCCTGACTAAGCAGAGATGGGCCCCTTTAAGAGGGCTTTCTTCACGTTCCTGTGGCTGCTCTCCCCACTTCACCTGTCACAACATCCTTTGAGGCTGTCACTTTTGTTGTCTCTACATTGGTCTTCTCCAGGGGATACAGGATAGAGTTCTTTGTCCATCCTATAGAATGACCTTGGTGGTACCCTCTACATGACCACCTCTCACCCAGATTCCCGGAACAGCTGTAGGGCATTTGAAGACAACCCCTCAACCACAAGGATTTGAAGACCTCCACTTAAGGTCATTATGATTGACTGGAAATCACGATAGAGGAGACCTTTGGAGACACACACACACACACACACAACTTCCCCAGTCACTTTCACTATGCAGGTCTTTCTTCCAGAATGTACAGTTCTTTGTCTATCCCACAGAATAAACTTGGTAGTACCCCCTGATAACCACTCCTTACCCCAGACCCCCACAACAAGGTAAGTTCTCAGGTCCTATCTTTCTGCTCCAGTTTCAATAAGCCCTTGTGCAATACCCATGTGTTTCCAGCGTCTTTGGTGTGTTTATACCTGGTAACTTTTTACTTTAAAAGTAAAGCGTTTATCAGTCTGTATCATGTGGGTGGTGCTGGCCATGTGGTGTCTGTGTACATAATGAGGTGCAGAGTCATTCTGAGCTACGTGTACACTTCAAAGGATCCAAGTGCTTCTTGTAAAATGCAGTCACCCAGGGCAAGGCTCAGCCTGAAAGTCACTGCTCACACAATTATGAAGCGACTTAGAGCAGGACACAACCTGATATCCATATTCTTTGTGTTGAAAAGGGTTCTACTGAGGCCTGGGGTGTCCAAAATGGCAGAGGGGATGCCTTTATAATTAGCTCCACAGTTCCGAGCAGCTGTGTGTCTGGTGGCTTCACCCTAGAAGGGGATGGTTTTGCTTGCTTCCCAGAGCTTGCCTTCAGCTCTCTGAGTCCATGTCTGTACATAGACAAATGTGGTTTTCCCTCCACTGGACAGGTATCTTAGGACAGCATTACCCCTCCCCGGCATAGCAGCCAAGGCCTAGACAAGACACCAAGGACAAAAGTAGGGATGGTATATGACCAAAGCCCACCAAATCAAACCCCTAATCCCAGGTCTAGGGATCCTACAAGGCAGCAGCTGCTCTGGAAAGAAATGACCATGCCAGAGCCCTAGGTAGTACAAGGCCAGAGGCAAATTTTAACTCTGTGCCCTTCAGTTTATCTCTCTTCTCTTTGAGAACCTGCCTGAAAAGGCACGGGAGTAGGACAGAAGGCTTGGTGGCCTCTTGGCTCCAGAGGCTCAGCAGTATCTCATACCTTCCTCCAGAGACATAAGTAGTCACTATGCCAGAGAAGCGTCACAGTTTCCAGGCCAGGGAGATGCACATGGTCCCTGCCTGCCACCAGGACAGTGTAAGCTGCCACGCTGGGGTGTTGGCAGGCACCCTCATCAGGTGGGAAGGGCGACTGCGTCTGCTGTGCCACTGCTGCCTAGCTCTCATCAGACGGGCCTTAGGGAAGCACTAGGGAGAACTTTCCAGGAGGTAGATTCCAGCCCCGCAGAGCCCTGCACTTGGGACCCTGAGATGAGGATCCCTGGAGGGGAAAGTGGAAACAAGACGTCACCGTCACCGTTGTCTTCCTCTCGCCCAGAAGACTCCTCCCACTCTCCTAGACTTCTGCTTCGCACTTTTGGAAATAACCTGTCATAGCACCCAGCACCTCTGCCACTGTGGCTGCACTGTGGCTTCTGCAGCTGGGAGGAAGGGTGGATGTCCACCTGGATAAGATAGACAGCAGATGAGGGTGTGGCCACATCTGAGCAGATGCTCTAGGCCGGGAAGGAGCAACCTCTAGCCAAGCCCCATGGACCCTTTGGGCCTAACTAACTCCATGGCCTCAGCACCTCAGTTAGGTATTCTTGTTCTCCTAGAGTCTTTCTAAGCACACAGACCAGAATCAGATCTCTGGCCTCATCGGCTGAAGAAGAGATATTTGAAGAAAAAGGTTTCAAAATTAGAATTGGTTCATTCAAAGGTCAGGCGAACGGGGGTTCCGAGGCTTTTATTTAAGTCCCAAATGAACGAAGAAGCCATTAAGACAGACTGACTCTCAGTTTAGAGACCCCAGGCCTCATGAAAGAGCTCTCTTTGCTAGAGATAACCCTCCCCCCCCATCCCCATATCTAGAGGATGGCTCTGTCTCTGTGAACGGCTCAGGAAGGAAGCAGGAGAGGACATGATACCCCTTCCCCTAATACTGGGACCAGAGACAACATGAAAGACAAGGTCACCTTAAAACTTGCCTGGGAAGGAAAGGGATTTGACAATTTGGAAAAAAAAATGGCAAAAGAGGAAGGGGTTTGATTCCCCATGTTCAGGGCTTACTGAACAGCTGTGGCGACAGAGGCTAGTTGATGTGATACAGGGGATAAATGTGCACAGAGAATAAAACAGAAAACACAGAAATGCATGGCCATTCCTGCCTGCTTAGTGAAGGACAGCTGGTTACTGAGTGCGGGGAGTCCCGTGACTCCACTGTACCCCAAGTGGCCTTGGCTGCATGCCCTGGAGGACGGTAAGAGTAGATAGCTCATTCATGAGTGCCCTGAATGGTGAGGGGTATTGAAACTGTGGGTCATATCTTTGATGTTGGTGTGCTTAGTATTGAACACACCTACCTTCTGTACACCTCTACAGGTAAGCCTGAATCCTAGAGGCTACCTTGGCCTCCTCTACACACTCAGGTCCCATCTCTGAGACTCACAAGGCTGCTGATGCTCACCCCAGCTCCCCTCAGAGAATGTCTAGGGAAGGTTCCCTTCTCCATCTGCCTGCCCTCAGGCAAACACGCTGCAGCTAAAGCCTCCAAGAGATACCTATCCTCAGCTGGCCCACCATCAGCTCCGATGGGTCCTGTGCCTCCATCTCTGTTGTCAGTACCTCCCGTCACTCACTCATACACTCAGCATAGAGCATCACAAAGTGCCCGAGAAGCTAGGCAAGATCATTTTACCTCAGGGCTCTAAGACTTCTCAGGCAACAGGCTGCTGCTGGTCAAGGGCCTGCAGCTCCTGCACAGAAGGCAGCAGCAGAGCACTTGTTTCCTTCAGCAAGAGATGTCAAGGAAAGAGGGCCAAATCGTTGGCCTTCCACATCTTTTGTTCTGGAAACCTTACATTGTGACCAGGCTGTCCACGTCCTTTCTGTTCACAAGGTCACTCCTTCAGCAGGCATGAGCCAAGGGACTATGGGGCCCAGAGCTCACCTCTGCTGCAACCTGTTAAGAACACTGAATCCGTGTTGGAGGGAGGGCCTACTGAGAAGGAAAAGCTTGGTGTGTGGGTGTGGCAGTGGGCTAACCTGCTACACACTCCATTCTCCTTAGCCTCCAGCTTGACCCTTGGAGGATGAAGTCTAGACTGAAGACAGATTGGGGGATAAGTAGGGTCTCAGCACCTCAGAGCCCCACCCCTGGCCTCTCCTGGGGCATGGGAAGGCATTCTGTGCTAAAAGAAGTCTTAGAGGCCATCCATGCCCAGGTGTCCTTCTCAGCTTAATGGGCCTCCAGTCCCTCCCAGTTGGGAGCTGTGAGCCCACTAAACATCCTCTGTGTTCAACACAGCCTTTATCTTAACCAACTCTGTGCCCCTCTTGGCACAGTAGGACAAGGGCTATGCCTTGCTTACCTCGTTGTCCACTGCACTCTTCCAACCTAGGGCCCAGCCTTCAGCCTGGACTTATGCCACATGTCAGATGGACAGAGGCAGACAGAGGGGTAGAAACCATGTACAGAGTGGCCTTGGATCGTTTGTGCCTCCCCCAGCACTCCTGGCTCTTTGACACAGACATACTCTCCTAGGCTTCCCCTATTTCTCCAGAACACCCCAGGCCCCTAGCCAGAGGGATGTGCCTACCACCCTTACAGTCTCGCCTAACCCAGTCACTCTCCACCCCACATTATGTAATGCCGCCCATCATCATGGCACCCATGGCACAGTCTTTTGGAGACTGGCTCTGTGTGTCCCAAGCCTGACCAAGCACTTATCAGCCTTCATCACAGCCTCATGCAGTAGGCTCTATGCAGGGAAAGTAGCTCAGGGATCTTTCCAGCACTGACCCTCAAAACCGGGGGCCTGGTGTTCCCTCACAGATGCTGCTTGTTCGCTGGAGAAGTAACAGCCAGATGTTGATGACCACACACTTCCAACTGCCAACCACACTACCGGTGACTCTGGACCTAGCGGCTCAGACACTGCCATGAACACTCCAGACTATTCCGGCTCATTACCATCGCCTCGTGAAAAAAAAAAAAACAAAAAAACCACCATCTCCATAACAGATTCAACCAAATCAGAGGAGGAGGGGGAGGAGGAGGAGGAGGAAGAGGAGGAGGTGCCTGGTCCCTGAAGGTTCCCTTTCTGTGAAAAACTCTGACAATGACAGACAGTGTGCACACCACACCCTCACAACCCTCTCCTTGAAGAAGCCTCAGAGTTCAAAAGCCTGCTTTCTAGAGGTGGGGCCTCCTTCCTCATTCCCTGGCCATAGAGGCAATTTTCTGCCAGTTCTCAGGACTGCTGGAGTATCTGCCCTTGGGTACGAGGAGCAAGAGGACTTATAGGTTCAGTAACAAGACAACACGACACTAGTGGAGATGTGTGGATTCCACAGGAGCTCAGAGTGGGTATCAACCTCCGGTCCAGCCCTGTGGGCTTAGGGGAGAATCTGCTGCTGCTGGTGAGGGCTGCGTCCAGGAGAGCCTGACCAGGGTGCCTCCTGAATTCTCACCCCAGACCACCACAAGGACTTCCCAGAATTCCTCCCCGACTTCCAGTTCCCATCTGGGACTCAGATTCAAAGGTGAGGGACACTCTCTTGGGAAGATTGAGGAGGCAATCATGGGAGTCGCCTCTTCTCCTTGTTATAGCCCAGAGATGGGAGGAAGGGCCCAACAAGATAGCCTGGCTTCCCGTGATTGGGTGATTCTGCTCCCTGCCTGGGCTACTGGACATTGATTGGTCCGTGCTGAGTGACAGCTCAATTGGGTGGGGGGAAGTAGGGTGGCTACCTCCTGCGCCTCCTCCTCAATGGGCCTTTCCTCTTGAAAGGGCCCAGAGATGTCACCCGCCTCCATTTCCTGCCCTTCAAATCTCATAAGCCACCTTGTACTTTCGAACAACTTTGCAGTGGGTACCAGCCTACTTCTTCCTCCTGCTATGTTGGCCAGGCTGGTCATCATGACCCAACCCAGTATCCTCAGCCTCCCGCTTGCCTGGGCTGCCTTCCTGCTTCTGAAGCCGGTTCCCTCCCAACCACCCAGCAAATGCCTATATGTGCTCCAGGTCCCAGCTCCCAGCTCCCAGCTCCCCCGTGAGGCCTGCACCCATTCTCCCAGCAGAAGAGCCCCCTCCTCTGCTCACTTGCCCCGTGTTTTTGAGAAATCTTCCCTGCTGCCTCTTAGGTTTTGCCTCCCTCCTTTCCCATGTGTTGGGTGACAGAACATCCTGTGTTCTCTATTTTATGCAGAAGAAGAAGAGACGCAGTAGAGGAAGCCTGGTGGGTAAGGTAACAGTGGACACAGTAGACTCGGAAGCCAAGAAGAGCCCCTCACCCCGCATCTCTCTCTCTCTCTAAGCATGGGAGCTACCTTCCAGCACGGGCCCATCTTGTTCCCTTGTGCCTCAAATTCCCTCGTGCCCCACCTCCATAGGTAATGGAGGCAAACGCAAGAAAACAAAACATAGTACAACATATGGGATAGGGGGCTTTCTGAAGGGGACACTGGGACAGGGGAAAATATTTGAAATATAAATTATCCAGTCAAAAAATAAAGCCTCTGGAAAACCAAGCCCCACCCTGGATTTCTGTGCCTGTAAGGGGAGGGAGCAGTCTCAAGTGCCCCAGTCAAGTTGTACACAGCCCAGGCCTTGGGATAGGGCTTTTTTTCTTCAGGTCCCTGTTAGGGCTGAGGGTGACCTCGTGTGGTTTGGATGTGAAGTGTCCCCAGAAGGTCGAAGAGTTGAAGCCTTCATGCCCAACTGGTGGATCCAGTCATTGAGAGGTGACTGACTCGACTTGAACCTCACCAATGGATTAATCTGTTGTTGTTGGAGCCATAAGTTGATGTCATTTAGGAGAGTATTGGAAAAAAAAATATCTGGCCATTCGGGAGTAAATAGTTTGGCCCATCTCCCATGCTAAGCAATGGATTCAGTTGTCCATGGGATAAAACAATTGAATCTATGAGCCAAAATAAATCTTCCTCCCTGGGTTGGCCAAGTATTCGCTGTAGGGACAAAGCATCAGACTCCCACACTGTGCTGGTACCCTTTGCTAGGAAGTAGACTCCTGAGACTCTGCCCCCGGCTGTGACATAGAGGGACTTGGCAGCCAGCACGAGACCTTCTGCCAAGCCCCCACGCCAGCCTCTTTAGTGCCAACCCTGGGATGCTCATTTTTCTAACAAAATTTCCTCGGAGCTGATGGTTTCGTGAGCTAATACCACAAGGGAATTTCACTCTAACACATCGAGATCTCCAGCCAGGGAGGAGCTTGGGCCTCAGTTCTGTAACATGTCAGGTGGGGAGAGTCAAATGGGTTTGATGGCGCCTGGAAAGGACCAGTCCACCTCTGGTCCTCATTTCCTGCTGATAAGTCTTTCCGTGATATCTGCTTTCACGGTTCGGTTTTTAAGCTGCACCAAGAAACAGTCTCGTTGAGTCCTTACTGCAAATCACTAACAGCCCAGATGGGACCGTTCATCTGAGCTCGCCAGCCGTTCCCTGTCTGACCTCTGCCTGCTGCTGATCCAGAGACCAGGCTCAGCCATTGCCCAGGGATTCCTGTAAGACAAGAAGTGCTGCCATTTCCTCGACGTAGTTTGGGGACAGATTCTACTCGTCATATTGAGTCTGCTACTATGGGGAGGGAGGGCAGCTGGAAGAGAGTGGAGAGAGACGTTTACAGGACTCTGCGACACAAGCTCTCCCTGGCAAAGCTTGCCAGTTTGGCCAAATGAACCTGGAACCTGGTCAGCACACTGGTCTGATTCAAATTTCTCTGTCTGTCGGGAATGCCTGACAAAGAGGCATCCCGTGTCTGTTAACTGTAAGCCTCGCACTTTTACTCTCACAACTCCCAAAGCCTGCTTCCTTTTCCAGTATGATCTATATGATCAGCTGATCAGTCAGGCTCAAAGCTATCTTTTGCTTCAGTTTTGAAAGAAAGAAATAAAAAGACATGGTCGAAGATTAAGAAGTCTCCGCATTAGAGTCTAGGTGTTTAAAAAAGCGTTTCATTGCTACATTAACCACCGCACTCACTCCTGCACAACCTTCGAGACCATGCATAGGGTATGGTGAACTCTGTGCCCCTCGGGGTCAAAAGGTCTAACCAGGAAAACTTGGCTAAGACAGTTCTGCTGACTCCTGGCCTCTGGAAGAAAACGTATCCAGTCTCCATGGTGCTCCTGTGTGCTCAGTCATTGGTACTGGATGTATCAATAATTTTAATAATTAGGTCTTTTGAGTCAAACGGTACAGGTCCCAGGTTGTCACTACACTCTTTCAGAAGTTAGGACAGCTAATGGCTCACATAGGCTCCAGTTGTAGTTATTCCTAGTTGCCAAATACAAAATAAAAAATGGCTGCCAGTGGCCCTGACCTCAAACACAACCTCCACTGACCCAAGCCTAGGTGAATCTCCATGTTCTTAGGGGACCCTTAAAAACAGTATGGGGGATCCTCTGTGGTTTTAAGACTAAGGTTTTAAGTCCAAGGGAATCTGAAGGCTGTGGACTGTGGGCGTGTGGGAAGAGTCGATCCAGATACCCAAGCTACACATATGCTCAATGCCACAGTGACTCTAATGTGTTAGTGTCAGTTCTCAAAAGTGGGGCTCAAGGAAGGTGTCTGACATAGTGAGGCAGTGACTAAATAGTCTGTTGGGGACCTTTGTCCTAACAGGAGGAATATTCTTAACACAACCACTACTCAAAAGATTGCAGCCATTGTCACGGTCTCACAGATAAAATGAGATTCTATTTCAAGCTACTCCACAAACCCCAGGTCCTCTAAAGTCTTGGTTGTTTCTGGCTTGCCCCATCACCTTCTGGAGAGCAGGGGGTGGGGATGTACCAGAAAATACATCATGACATTTTTATGTTGGTGTGTCAGGTCGAATCCCGGCTGGCACTATGGAAGAGGCAACTTGGATCTATGACATAGAAGACTCCACTCTCCACAGAGATTTGGGACAGTTAAAAAACAAATCTCCCCCAAATTCAACCAGGTTTCAATCAGGGCTATGAGGCCCCCCCCCCCAGGAGCCCTCATAAAAATTCTGCTGTAGACCTTGCACTCTTGACTGACTCCAGCCTTTTCTTAAATGTAGATGAGAAATCGTTTCATGGGGTACAGACAAACTGACATGTCCCCTAAAGACCCTCAAACTTATCTCAGGCTAGACACTTGACACATTCAATAGTGATCCTTGAGCAGTTCCTTTACTCCACAGGAAGTAGGTTCAGAAGGAAGGTCTTTATCCCTCAGGAAGCAAAGTCCAAAATGTCTCAGGGAGGGGGACAGTGTGCAAGGTTCAGTGACAGCATCCAGGGGGGTTTTCTGGAGAGGAAGGAAGTCTCTCAAGAGGGCCCAAGCTACCCTGGAGTGTCTCATTCAGAGGTTTTCTGGGGACCCGAGACTAGAACCAAGCCCTAGACCCCAGCTCTTCTCAGAGGAACCCTCTCTCTGCATAACACGTGGATGTCCCTTGGCCCTTGACAATAGTCACTATTCTAGGCACCAGTCTGACCTGCTTGAGCTGAGTGGGGCCTGCCTCTTGTTCTCTCAGGGGTAGGTAGCTTTGCACCCAGAGAGTCCCTGTCTTCCTACAAAGCTTCCATCTGCCAGCTTTTGTCTGCCTCAACTTATGGAGAGTCAAACCGTTGATCAGGATTCCTGTAAAAGTCCCCAGAGCCTAGCCGTGAACAGGCCCCGAGTTCCAGAAGCGCACTCAGAGATTCAGTATTCCTCATTAAAAAAAACTAAAAATAAGCAATTGAAAACCTTGCCATTGATGGGTTACCACACCTATTTAAGCAAGGATTCTGGGCATGCGCTAGGCCTATGCTGAAGACAGCTCCAGACCATGGGTTAATCCGGAGGCCCAGCAAGAGCAGCGTCAGGGGACTCGTGGGACTGTGTGTTTCTCTAAGACAGCTAACCTTTCTATCATCAGCCTACACAGCTGTTGCCTGTCACACTGGGGTGGAGGTTCCTGGTGATCTTTCAGATCTTCGAGTGGCAGTTGCCTTAGCCACACCCCTTCCAACTGTCGTTCTGGGGGGCACTGCAGATCTAAGAGTAGACTAGTCCAAATGCCCTGGGAGAACCTAGGTGCGTCCACAGTGACTGTCTATGTCCCAAGAACATGTAGACTGTTAATTCTTTGGCCATCAGGTCCTCAAGTCAGACATGGAGCTCAGTGAAGCAAGCCAGAAGCAGAGCTGCAGACATTACAGGGGACTCTAGGCAGGGTCCCAACCATTTGTCCCCCGGGGCCATCTCTGCTCTGCCAAGCAGCTACACATGGTGTTCAAGCCCACTAGGGGAACAAAGTCTCTTTTGAGAATGCCAGATGGGCAAAGGTTTTCCAAGAGGAGCTCCCCCTTAGATCTCTGATGGCACTATTTCCAGTAGCCCTTCTTGTTGTGCACATGACACAGAGCACAAAGGCCACCGGCGAGGACGACACGTCTTGCCTCTACCCAATTTCCATTGCTCCTCAACTGCCCTCAGTGTCGGTTAGGACGGAATCCTCAGGGCTGAGGTTCCCTCCTGACCTCCTGGCAGTGGCTGTTGGGAATTTGTCATTCAAGCCTTCTGGGGCTTCTGGTTGGATTTCTTGGGGGCACAGTCCCCACTGAGCCTTGGGGATAGTAACTCAAAGACAGGTCTGTCTTTGAGGAGGCATTTCCCTGTAATTAAGCCCCAACTGGGGACTAGTCCAGATTTTGTCATCTCAGGATACCTTTCAAGTCTGCCCCCTTGCCAAGGAGAGTGGCTTGTGGTTTCCCTTAGAAGCTTCAACTAAGTAGATGGCAGAAAGATCCTGGGTGGATATGCCCACACCCTGAATGATGAAAAATACCTTCTTCCTCTTCTTCCTTAACTCTCTAGGTTATCACGTTCTGTACACCTGCCCTATTTTACAGTCTTCTGTCATCTCTCCCCAGTCGAGGGCCCTCTCTGGATAGCCAGGCAACATTGAGAATTTCAAACTTCTCAGGAATGGGGTGGGAGTCAGAGGAAAGAGGGGGCACACCTAGTGGGAGTTCCTCTTTATCCCCCACCAAGCCTATTTTTCCTCCAGGGAGCTGTTGGGAGTCCCAAGGCAACTTCTCTACTGTTGGCTGACTTTACCCTCATTTCTTTCCTTGAATCTTGGCACGCACAGGGCCCAAAGTCTTCAAGTTTACCCTTGGCTAGGCACAAACAACCTTCAGTCACTCACCCTCCCTTCTTCCCAGGCTGCCCAAGGCCACCAGGCTCAAGACTTCGGGTGCTGGCAGAGCCCTGGACCAGATCCTGCCTCTCAGTTTTCCTCCCCAAAGCCAGAGGTATGTTTTTACAGAACATCTTCTGCTTGCCTTTCAAAAACGAATCAACCAAAGAACCAACCAACCAACCAACCAACCAATCAAACAAGCAAACACCTCAGTTTTTGAATTTTAAGTAGCACTGATAATAGTAAAATATGCTCCTTTGTATGTCCCCCCCCCCTGAAATTTTAAAAGATGATTCATTCAGAAAAGAAAGTCTGGGATCACAATATCTTGGGAAAGTGGATCTTACATTAGAATTCTGGGTCTTTGCCCCCAAACCAGATGACATCCATGTGATTAGTCAACATTTTGGGAGCAGGTTTTCAGCACTGCCCACCGAGCATCTCTTTTTGATCCTGTGGTTATTTAAGACCTAGGAAGAATCAGTGAATAGTAATTTGGGGGCATTTTTACTCTTTAGTCCTTGGGCTAAATTCCTGAAAGTGGGCGTTGAGGACAAGCAGAGCGTGATGCCCCAGGATAAGGGAATCTTTGAGAGCAAATGACCTATGCAGGTACAGGTGACCAGTGGGGTTCTCTGGGGCATCTTGGTGATGACAGTTCTCTGTGTTATCATCCAAGCCATGTGTTGGCGTGAGTAACAGGCCTTTTCCATCATGTGTTTCTGTTTCTCTGGCTAGCCTGGAGGTCACCTCTGAGCTGCCTTTCAGCACACAGAAGTCTTTCTTCATCAACCAAAGATGTTTTCTCTGCAGCAGCTGCAGAGTGCCCGGGCTGAGCACTGATCTCCTGGTGGCCCTCAGAAGTTCCCTGCGTGTAGGAGCACAGCACTAACCCAGAGCCAGAGAATAAAGAGACAGCTGGAGAACTCAGGTGGGAGTGGCCACAGCAGAGAGGGATGGAAAGGTGACGAAGGAGCGAGGGGCGTGTAGACAGTCAAGACAGAAACATTCCAGGTAATAAGACAGTTTATACAAAGCCGGTGATGGGACCCTTGTGCCTCCCTTCAAAGAACTGAAGAGGGCTGTGACTTCATGGAGACAGGACTGTGGCTGATGACAAGAGACTTGGCAGGGAGCTTTAGCTGAGTGAACCATGCTGCAGGAGCTCTGCAGGGGCTCTGGAGCCTACGGGGCTGAGGACTAGAGGGTTGAGAGAGGGAGGGAGGGGACGAGAATCCCTGGGCACACTGGAACCCAGAAAAGCTGATCTCTAGGTTCCTTGGATATCTTGGCTAGATGCAAGTTTATAGGATTAGGTTGAAGAGGAAAAACAGTGCATGGGGGAAACTAGCACAAGCAAGGAGAGCAGGAGGGGATGGGTGGGTAGAAGAGATAGAGGTGTCTCCTCTATCCTCTGCGAGCCTCTTGTTATAGACCTATCTGACATCTGTAGCCACAGTTTGCAAAGGCGAGAGGTTCAACATCCCCGGGCCCTTTTTGAAGCCTGAGGGCAATCTCCCACCCTAGCTTGATGGGTGGAGCTACTAAGAGCTCTAGATGATGGAAAGAATTCAGTACAGAACAGCTGAAGTTGCTAAGGCCACATGTGGCATTGGCCAGACAGTGGCATGGCCATTGTGACTTGGAAATCCAGAGTCAGCTCTGGCTGGGGTGGGCAATAACTTAAAGCAGATGGGAGGGGCTCTAGCTGGAGTCATAGCAGGGCCAGACACTTGGGTTATTAGGGAGGACCTTGAGGCCCCAGATGGGCAATGGACTTCTCAAAATGGTGTAGTGTTAAGGCCACTAACATTGGGCCACACTCAGCTGCTCCTGGCACTGGCCAGGATGGGGCACAAAAATGGCAAATAGGCCAGAGTGCCACTGGAGGCTCTTCCCTCAGAAGGTAGGCCCTCATGTTCGTCCCCTCTCATAGCCATGTGCACACATTATCATCATGGAGGGAAGCAGCGCTGCATGCCAGCAGGCCCTGGAGCAGTAGCTGGGAATTTTTACCCTGATCTGTAGCCAGATAGATAGATAGATAGTTAGATAGATAGATAGATAGATAGATAGATAGATAGATAGATAGATAGATAGATAGAACCTGGCATGAGTTTTTGAAAACTCACATTTTCTAAAACACCTCAAATAGTGGCCCTCCCTGATGACTGAGCACTCAAATATTTGAGTCCGTGGAGATCACTCCTAGCTGGACCACCACAGTAGCTGAGCAGGAAAGGTTGGACCAAGGCCTTTTGGACATTACACTGCTTCTTCCAGGACCAACTATGTTGTCTCTGGAGTGAATAAGGGGGGCCCAGGAGAGGCTTGAGTTGATCAAGGGAATGGGGATGGGAAGGCTTGGGGAGGATGAGAGTCCCTGTGGTCTTGCTCTGTCCCCAGATAGGTAAGAGATATGGATACCCTGTTCTTGCCAGGTCCTGTCTTCCAAAGAATCACTGGTTCCATTTTGGATATGCTTGGCGATGGCACCCGGTGGCTCCTCAAAAAGATCCTCTCCCCGTAGGAAGACCAGTCGCCCATTGCCCAGGCAGGAACAAGAGTTGGAGCTTAGTAAGTGGGGTGCACAGCTAGTGGGAGGTAGGGGGTGGGTGCACTGCCGAGGGAGGTCAAGGCCCCTTGGGATGAACAGGGGGCTGAGAGCAGGTGCTCACATCCAAGCAGAGTGTGGGTTGAGGGTCATTCCGACTCTGACTTCCTGAAGTAGGGCACTGGGCAGAACCCACTCGCTTGCATGCCTCCATCCCTAGGAAGGACAGCTGAAATGGTGCTATCCCTATGTCTAAGAATTTAGGTGGGGCAGACTAGGTACCATTGTCATCCAGCTGAACAGGGACCTCACAGCTTCTCCTGTGTCATTCTTATGGTTCTGGGGACATATGGGGTGACCTGTTAAGAAACAGCTATGCCTACCGAGGGTCTCAATGCCTGGCAAGTAATAGGCAAATGTTTTACTGCATGGCCAGAAGTGTGAGCATGAGTGAAGGAATTACTGACTTCCAGTGGGCTGTGCAGCATCTCGGCTACCAGCTCAAGGTAGGATGAGTGATGCCCTTAGATGCCAACAGCAGAATTCTTTCTGCCATAACGGCACAGGGCAAAGACCAAGGCTCAGGTGAGGACCCTGTAGAGCACTTCTGGTACCAGTAGGTCATGGTTTACAAAGGTTGAGTTTGACAAGAGCCCTGTGATGAGGCAGCCATGGGTGTGAATCAGAGTTCTGCTTTATTTCCACTTCCATCATGACTGGCTTTGTATATCAACCTTCGTAAAAACGCTGGACAATCTAGACATAACATACAGCTGTCATGAAACTTCTAGGGTTTCCCTGTTAATGAGGGAGGAAACTTTTATACCTACATATTTTAGCTCTGCATGGTGTTTGCAAAATACCTGGCATTAGCAAAGGAGGAACTATGTGTTCAGACTCATTTGGTGCACAGTGGGGCTACTTCTGTAGCCATGGCCTATGCTAAGCAGAACAACATGGTGGAAAGTCCAGGTAGGCAAAGTTTCTCACCAGATGGTGGCCAAGAAGCAAGGACCAAGAAGAAGACACACTTCCAGGGGCATTCCACTGACCTCCTTTTCTATTCAGACCTCATCTCCCAATAACACGTCACTGACACCATCAGCAGCAGATAAGGCCACTAAGTGGGTCAGAGCCCTCGTGACCACATGGGAGATATCTGTGTAGATCAAGACATGAGCCCATGAGTCTTTTGGGGGGACAGATGGAAGCCATAATGGTGTGGCTCTAGATGTGCTTTCCTGTTTGCACCTGGAGATAGCTACTGAGGAGGTTTTCAGAGAAAGACTCACTTTCTAGCCATGTCTATAGTATGCAACTGTCTTCCCTCACACATTCTTGTCTTTGTCTTACAAGTAGATAGAAAATTATAGCTCCAGGAGCCACCTTCCCACCCCATTGATAATAGATGTGGTTCTTTTGGATGCATTTACGACAATAGGAACCCTGACTGGATGGCAAGGTAGAGCTCTCCATGTGTCCACATAGCTCCTACCATAGATGCAGCCAGATCTTCCTCACTGAGGTGGATGGCAAGGTCCAGGAAAGGAAGTCTGTGACTGACCACTGCGGAAGTGCCTGCCCTTTAGAGTTCTGTTTAGGCTTGTAGATGACAAACCCCATGATGATATTTATTGGATGCTTCTTTGCAGCTTTATGACTTAAACAAGGGAGGAGCTAGCCATTCCACTACTGAGACTAGGCAGGAGCAATGTCAGCAGGTCACTCCAAGTGACCTGCAGTTGAGGCCACATTCCTGGCCTCTGTGTAGCCTCTGCTCCCAATCCAACTGGGCAAACCCTGTTCCAGTGCTGAGCTGGACACCAGGCCCCCTTGATGGGTCTGTGTTGATGGAAGCAAGTCTGCCTTCAGTGTCTGTCCTTTCAGTGTGCCAAGTGGGAACCTGGCAAGGCAGGTGCTAGGTGGTCCTGGGGTGGTCCTTAGGTCTTGAGGGACTGGTGGGTGTGGCTTGTACTCCCCCCTCTGCTTCCGGAATCTCTACAGATAACTTGGATGTGGGGCTCTTGGGAGAGTACTTGGATATCGACCCACTCTGGGAGGAAATGGTGGTCAGTAAGATCAAGAACATGCTGGTCACAGAGCAGGGCCTAGTGCTGGACACCATCTGCCACTTCCTAGAGAAGCACAGCCAGGTAGGTTCAGGGAGACTGATGCTCCCCACTGGTTGGGAGGAAGTCAAGGAACTCTGTGGAACCTGTCCCAAGCCACCATGTTGAACTCATCAACTTCTACTCCTGGACTCTCAGCGATCTTGGCCATCTCTGAAACTCCTAACCCTCTATGGGAAGGTGTTGGAGGGCTTCAGGGAGTTTGGGTAGATGTCTTACTTCCCACCTACTGGTGGAAAGGCAGAGTCTACCCATGGTCTCATGCTGTCAGGGTTGGCCAATACATTTCCAGGCCCATGACTGCTCTGAAAGCCTTTGTGACAGGGTGTTGCAGGACTGTCTACCTGGAACTTTCCTGTTCCCTAATGCCAGCTTCAAGGTCAGAGTCAATAGCTGGAGTGTTTGAGGTCTTGGGATATATGGGGTTATTCCTGGTGCGTGACTATCAAATTAATTTTTATGGGCTGGAGAGATGGCTCAGTGGTTAAGAGCATTGACTGCTCTTCTGTGGGTCCTGAGTTCAAATCCCAGCAACCACTGGTGGCTCACAACCATCTGCAATGAGATTGGATGCCCTCTTCTGGTGTGTCTGATGTACACTTACATATAATAAATAAATCTTTAAAAAATTAATTTTTATGACCAATATCCCTCATTGCCCACTTCTTCTGGGTCAGAGTAGAACATTCTTTGAGGGCTACAGCAGGTCTGTGTGCGTATAGATGGAAACTAGGGAGGCTACCAAAGCATTCATAAGCATAGGGACTGAGAACCTAAGCTCAGGTGGGGAGGGGAAGCCATCCAGTCAGAAGAGAATGGACAAATAACCAGTAGGGTCAATCAACACGGAGGCACAATAACCAGGGACATGCCCAGATGCCAACGGGACTTTGTGTGCCTGCCAAGAATATCAGTCTCTGTCCTAGGGGTTTTAGGGCGCTACTGCAGAGGTAGACACAGCCAGATTTACTTACGATTGAGACTCTGGCTCCCAGAGGGACTTTACCTTTTGCTTTTCCTCGACTCTTTGAGAGAAGGCTGTCCTCCATCCACTCAGGATCCTGGTAGGATGATATCTATTCTGCTGGTTCTAAACTCCATATTACCCTGGAGGTTGGGTAGGGATAGGCAGGGCCTGAGTACCAGTTTTCCCACAGCTCTGGGAAAAGCCGGAGGTCTCATTCCGGGATGCCTCTGTTCAAAAGCTCCTAGAGTTTCTCAGCCTGGACCCCAGGAAGGCTACTGATAAGGTCAGTGCCCTACAGGCAAACTGCAGCCGTTTACACCCTGTGGAAATGCTTCGGGAAGGTGACCTTCCATGCATTGCCCCACACAGTGGGAGGAGAAGGGCTCCCTCTCAGGGGTGGAGGCTCTGGCCACACAGCCCTGCTGTGCTCAGATGACGTGGGTTTCTGAGCAGCAGTAACCTGCTCTCCACTCTGCCCTGCCACACAGGCTTTCTTCTTCCACCTCTACGGCATGATCCTGCGCGAGTGCCCCTCCGTGGAACAGGTGCAGTGCCACCTGGCCAGCCTCCTGGATCTGTCCCATCAGCACTCCAGACAGCGGGAGGTGGGTCAGGATATTGTCTTGCGTCTCCTTACCAGTTCCCGCCCCTCATGCCCCTATTCAACAGCACTGTGCTATTGTCTCACTGCACCGGACACTTCAGCAGCTTTCCACCAGCCCAGACCCTGGGAGGCGGCTCCTGGTGGAAGAACAGGCCCCAGAGAGCTGGATGAGGACCTGTGCTGTCACTTGGGGGCTGCCTCACAAGGGTCCTCTGATACACAGGGCATTGCGCTGGCTGTGGGTCTGGCCTCCACCAAGCACTTGGAGGAGGTGTGGGCCCTCTTGGAACACCTGGGCCGTACCAAGTTTCTGCGTTCAGCTGCTGCGACTGAGAACAGCCAGGTACAGAGGTCCCGAGTACTGGAGCATTTTGAACAGGGCAGCAGTGGACAGAGAGGGTGCCTGCTTACACATGCCCATTGGAAACACTAGGGTTCTTGCCTGGCCAACTGCCTTAGGGGCTAGTTGGGGGGGGGCACAGGATGAATGAAGGGTCTACTTTGTGCCCAATGTTTTATAGGAGTCCCCCTCCCCAAGACCCTCAGGAGTGAGCTAAGGATTTGAACCAAGGAACCTCCCAAGACTTTGGGAGACTATACCGTGCCTGGGCCTCGAGTTTTCAGATATGCCCTGGACCTAGTAGATCCTGGCCAGTTCCAGTTCTCATAACTGTGCAGCGAAGAGTCTACAAAGGAATCCCAAAGAAGGAGGCTTGCCTGGCAAACCAGCTAGAGGGACTTCCTAGATAAGAGGACTAGTGTCAGCCCTAGGCCTGGGCCTGTGGAGGAGGGATAGTGTTGTCCATCACCCTAAGTCACTACAGAGGCTTCAACTTTCTCCTTGGCAAGAGGGAGGTGGGGGCTGGGAGGGTTAAGATCTTGGCGTCCTCCAGCCTAGCTGTCACCCACCCACAGCCGTCAGACAACCTTCGATGGAAATGGGTCAGCAGCACCTCCCTGCTGTGCTATGGGCAGATAGCCAAATATACCAAGGAGCAGATCCTGCCCTGGGTGGACAACATCGCCTCGAGGATGGTGTACTACTACTCCTGTGGCCCCTGTGTGAGGCCTGCCCCACCTCTCCATTGAAAGGCAGGGTGGGTGGGCAGGGCACCTGGGTTAACTCACAGAAGCAATCCCTTGAGCATGGCGTCCCTGGTGTCTTAGGAACAGAGCCCACTTGGGGTCTGCTTCTCGTACTCCAGTGCTTTGGCGGGTAGATGGTTGGGGCAAGGTTGTGTCTTTCCAGGGTAGTGAGGCTGCCCTAGGGAGAAGGGAACCCCATAGTTAGCGTCCTCAATTGGTAGAGAAGTCGTATGCATGAGTAAGGTTGCCTTGTATATGCGATAGCTCTGTGTCCTGTGTGTGAGGGACTGTGCATGTTGTATGTAGGTGGGGTGGGTGTCTGTGCATGAGGTACACACCTTCCTGGTGCCCTGATGGAGGGGGCTGCTTGGGTTGTGCGACAGGATTTTAGAGAAGTATTCCCTGACTTGGCCTTTTGGCTCATCTGTGGGGGACAGGATGAGATCCTGAAGTCAAGCTTCCTCTCTGCGTCCATCCTGCTCACCAGATCGCTCCAGGCGGAGTACGGCTCCCAGAGGTACAAGTTCACGCAGATACCAGAGCTCATCCAGTGCCTCTTGGTGAGTGACACTGGGGTCCACATTGGGTTCTCCCAAGGACCAGGGTAACCAGCCAGAGGCAGCTGCCATACTCGCTCTCCCTCTGCCCTCCAGGGCATCCTCCAGAAGGAGCCCAACTCCCTGACCACTTTCTTACGGCAGAAGATCATACTGGTCATCGTAGGCCTGAGGTAATTCACTGTCCCAGGGCATGGGAAGGAAGACCGGCCAAGTCCTGAATTTGTGATGGAATCAGTGTGTGAGGGGCTGGGGCCTGAGGCGGTAGGGGGGACGGGCACCATAATAGTGGATTGCTAAGGAGTATTGTGTATTGTGGATTCTGCCTAAGAAGCTATGTTTACTTTAAGTCATGGCAAAGATAAATTGTTAATAATGGCAAAAACTAATGTCTGGCCATAGTCACACACTGAGCATAGTCTTAGGCATAGTCTGGGCGCCAACCCAGGTTATGCATGAGGCCTAGCTTTTCACCCTTGGGGCCTGATCTCACTGCTGTCTCTGTTTGGACATATGCTGACCTACTCATAGCTTTGATTCTGACTCCAGAAAGTGTCTAAGTTTCCCCCAAGCAAGTGCCAATGAATCAGAACAGCTCACCCACTTTGTATTAGCCTTCGCCATTGCTCTGAGCTGAGACAACGCCTGTTTTCATATTCTAATTGTGTTGATGTGTTTTTTTTTCTGGGGGACCCTTGGGCCAGCATTGCACCCCAGCCTGTCACTCTTGTTCTCCTGCAGTAACCTGCGGCCCAGATTCAAACCCCTGCTCAAGTCCCAGGTCCTGAAAACTTGTCTGCAGAGTGTGTATCTGCTTCCTCCTTCCAAGGACATGAAGAGTGACTCGTTTCTAATGGAGCCAACCTCAGATACCACGGTGATGCACTGGGCTTAGCATGTCTCCCTCCCAGAGCTGTGGGTTCCTAGTGCTAGACCAGGGGTCAGCCTTGTCTGGTGATTGGCAGGAAGAGGAGTTCTGTCTGGGTGTAGACTCCTCTTGCCTGGAGCACGCGCTCTCTTCAATCTTAGAAGGCTCAGGACCTTCAAGGTTTTCCGCTCAAATAGACCCTGGTCTCAGTGCTGTGCTGGCACCATGTACGGCCTTCCCACACTTTGTACTCTAGTGACTTCTAGTGAGCTGATAACCCTCACACTGAGGTGACGGACGCATCCTGGTCCTTGGCTGTTTAGGCCTATCTTGCTGTCTCAAGCTATCTCAAGGGGAGCTGAAGCGGGAAAAGAGCTGTCTGTCACTGCTGTGCCTCTGATCATTCTTGCAGACATTTAGCATACAGCTAGGCCATGCCCCATTCCAGGCCACACCCAGGATGGTATGCTCTGTCAGCTCTGTCCACTGGGAATGAAGGGAAGATACAGCGTTTAGGGAAGAGGCCTGCTTTGGAAAACAAAACAAAACAAACAAACAAACAAACAAACAAACAAACAAAAAAAACCACCCAAAAAAGCCATCTGGCTTCTGAGGGTGACTGAGCTTTGCTCAGCAGAATAAGGAAGTAAAAAAACAAAGCTTCTGAAGCCAATTTGTTTCCTGGCAGGTTAGCCAGAGATATCAGGTGGACACAGGGAGTTGAACTGTGCTCTTGGCCTAGTGAGACATTGCCTTGTGGATGGTCCAAAGGCCATGCTAGGTGAGCCCAGAGAACTGAAAAAGATGAGTCTCAAGGGAAGTTCACCTCCATGTGGTCACAAGGGAGGTGGCAGCCATGCCCGTGTGGAGTTCAAATGGGGCCATGTGCTACCGCACCAGCTGATGCCTGGCAGTCGGCCATAGCTTTCCTTACCTTCCTGTTGGCCACTGGGATGAGCACCTTGACCCATGCTCAGCCTCAGTGAAATGTAGATTCAGGTCTCACAACTAACTTTGAAATGGGCTTCTATGTAGGTTGTTTAAATCTAGCTTTATTTGTACTCGTGCGTTGTGTGTCTGTATGTCTGCCTGCCTGCCTGTCTGTCTGTACTGTACTATACTGCACTGTGGTGCACATGTGGAGCTCAGAGAACTTGAGGAAATTTTCTTCTACAATGTGGGTCTTAGGAATCTAACTCAGGTCTCCAGCAAAGATCTTTATCCCCATGATGCATCTTGCCAGTCCCCACCCCCACCCCCTACCCTTACCCCCACTCCCACCCACATGCAGTTCTTAAAGTTCTACTTGCACTCTATCTATAAGCCTGGAGTCCGCATTTGAACATCAGGAGCATGACTTCTGAAGAGAAGCTGCTACTGGTTAGAAAAAACCTGCTGGGTTTTCTTTTATGGCCTATGCTTCAGATGTGACACCTAGGAAGTTGGCTTACCACAGGGGTCACTTGGTTGAGTTTTCTGTTACAAGTTTTGTAGTATGAGGTTTGCACTGTATTTTGTGGAGGCAGCTAAAAGGAAGTACTATAGCTGTAAGGAATAGGACGCCACACCCCACAGCTCTGGCAGCTGCAAACATCCCCAGTAAGCCCATGGCTCTGATTCTTGATCTCCAGCTGGTGGTGCGGTTTTGGGGTTGGGCCTAGATGGAGGCAGTGGGTCACCAGGGTGAGCCTGGCCCTGCTTCTAGCCTGAGCTTTCTCTTTTCTGTGAGTCATGTGAGAAAGTGTACTGCAAGCTCCTGTCACCACAGCCCAAGTAGCTTGCAAGGGTCACCATGCTTCCCACCATGCCTTGACACCATGATGTATTCACTCACTGTGTGGGCTGAGCTGTGAGCCTAAACAAATCTTGAAGTTGCTTCTGTCAGGGTGACAACGAAGTAGCAGATGCTATTGTTGGTCTTGAGAGAGACACAGGCCCATGCTGCTGCCTGGAGAGGCCTGAGAAATTCCTCTCAGGGACACATGCTCAGGAAAAGCCAAGATTCTTGACTTTGTGCAGAAAGGACATTCAAGAGCAGCCAATTTGAAACAGAGTCGTGTATTGTTAGGAAGAGAGTTTAGCGTAGACTTAGCGCAGGGTTGGTAGAAATAGAGGTAGCCAAAGAAGCCGAAGACACACCCAAGTTTGAAAAAGCCAGGCTTAAGCACGTCAGCTGTGGGCACATAAAATGACACCAGCCACTTTCAAGCTCCAGTTCAACGGATTACTGAGAACCTTCTTTTAGGTAAATGAGGTTCTTAGGTGCTTCCAGAGGTGCTCAGGCCTGTGGTCTGATACCGTGAGATTGTGGGTTGCTAGCGTTATATGAGGGGGTGGAGCTGTATCTTTCACTGGAAATGGGTTCTCCTAGTTTGCTTGGGAGATTTCTAGAAAATTGTAAGTTTATAATCTGGGAAAGGAGTAAGGCCATCCTCGGATCGTCTCAGCTTTAAGCATGGTCATGACTATTTTCACTTTTTTTCAAAAGTTTGTTTGGTTTTTAGACAGTTTTCTCCTGTGTAGCCCTGGCTATCCTGGAACTATTGTGTTGTATTCCTATTTGGAAAATCTCTACACAGGCGTATGGCCTCCGCGTCAGAAAACTTCAGAGTGGCTGGTGTCACTGTGCTGGAATTCTCGACTCTGCTCAGTGGCTTGCTCAGGTCTTCTGGATCTGTTTGTGTTTCTCCTTTCTGGTTTTATTTCCATTTTGGAACTTTCCTTCGCTTTGAGAGAAGATTGTCATCTAAAATAATCTTTTCATCTAGAATTATTTTCTTCTCTTTTAATCTTTACCAGAAATGGGGAGGGGGGAAAGCTGGACCTTTAATTCTAGTACTTGGGAAGCAGGAGCAGGACAATCTTGAGTTCAAGGCCAGCCTGTACTACACACCAAGACCCAGGACAGCCAGGGATACCAAGAGATACCCAGTTTTAAAACAAAACAAAACAAACAAATGAACAAAAACTTACTAACCAACCAACCATCTAAGATCTTTTATTTGTATCTGCTAAGTTCTCAATGGCTGAGACATCTTCCAAAAATCCTCTTTGGGAAAGGGCAGGAAAGCATGCAGGAGAGAGGGGTACAGGAGAGAGGTGAGCAGATGTGGGGAGGGGAGACGTGCCTGAGGGACCTGTGTGTTCACACCATGCCTCCTCTTAAAACAAAACTCGTCAGGAAGCAGATCTCACTATTGCAGCCACTGCCAATGGTGCCAGAGTTAGGTCCAGGAAAGTAGATAGCTCTCAACCCTCATGGAGGAACTGGAGAGATGAAGAGGTGGCCTGGCTATGTGATGCTAGCTAGCCCTGTCCTTTGCCAGCTGCTGTACAAGAAGACAGTACGTGCCCTTGACCTACTGCTTCAGAACTTCATCTCTGAGAATCCAAGCATGGATGAGGTCTGCTTCCTCCTGCAGGTGAGTGAGGCCTGTGAACCAGTCTGGGCTACTATGGGGTGGGAAGTGTGTGTGTGTGTGGGGGGGGGTGAAGAGACAAAAATAGATCAAGGTAGGCAGAAAAATGAGAAAGATACAAAGATAGAGATGGGAGAGACATAGAGATATAGCAGTAGGGAAAAAGATAAAAAACAGATAGACAGATGTACAGAGATAAGGAGTCAGAAAGAGAGAGAGAAAGACACAGCAGAGGGGGAGGGACAGAGGGAGAGAGAGAGAGAGAGAGAGAGAGAGAGAGAGAGGTATTACTACCAACTTACCAACTGGAAGCAAGGTCACAATACTTCTCCCTGGTGCCTCCCTGGTGCCTGGACGGGTTCCCCACGTGTCTGTCTTAGGGTTATACTGCTGTGAACAGACACCATGACCAAGGCAACTCTTATAAGGACAACCTTTAATTGGGGCTAGGTTAAGGGTTCAGGGGTTCAGTCCATTATCATCAAGGTAGGAGCATGGCAGCATCCAGGCAGGCATGGTACAGGAGGAGCTGAGAATTCTACTTCATCTGAAGGCTGCTCACAGAATATTGACTTCCAGGCAGCTAGGATGAGGTCCTTAAAGCCCACTCCTACAGTGCCACACCTACCCCAACAGGACCACACCTTCTAATAGTGCCACTCTCTGTACCAAGCATATGCAAACTATCATACCACTCTTGAAAACTATTGTGTGGGGGAGTAAAGGGCCTTAGGACGAATACAACTGAGGAATCTCAGGAGGAAGGGCTCCACTGCATGCCCCACATCCCTCTGCTTTGTTCCATTCTATCCTGGTGGGTGTGAGTAGGCCAGACCCCTCACTGAGGGGTAGCAGCCTCCTTGCCAGCCCTGAGCACCCCACAGGCCAGGAGAACACACTAACCTCTGTTTTGCAGCTAAGGAAATTGGTTGGAGTGGGCCTTGTTGGCCACTGAGTCCAAGATGACAGAGAAAAGGTCCTTTCTATAAGCCCAGGTCCCACCCTCCCCCTGGCACAGCATCAGAATAAAGTGTGTCCCTAGAAGGTTCCAGGCCCCAGGCCCAGCCCTTTCCTGAGCTCTGAAAGGTAGGAGCAGACTGGTCCTGTTCTTTGACATCAGATGAGGTTGGGTGTGGATTTCAGCAAGGAGGAGATGGAGGCCAGCGTAGGGCTAGAGGCTTAGGCACAGCCATCAGGACTAGTTCTCTTTATAGCTCTGATGAGCGTGTCAGAGAATGTGAGGGAGGCTGAACTGAGTTACCAACAAAGTCCAAGTCCACTATTGAAGGCGTCTTTCAATTTGAGGCTGTACCAAGTCAATGCCACTGTGCATACCACTAGCCAGGGTTTCACGCTGCCTGGATGCTTGGCTCATCCCAAGTGGTAACCCCTGGTGATCCATCTGGCTAGATACATTTCTCTCTGTCCTAGCCAAGTTGAACAGGAGCTTTGTTGGACCCTGCCCGCTACCCAGAAGGTGTGGGCACATGTCAGTCAGAAGTCAGCATCTACCCCTGACAGTCTGAGGCTAGTGATAGGACCAATGTCAGAGAACTGGCCCAGAACCTCGGACTAAAGAGGAAGGGTCAGGTCACTGGAGCAGACGGCCCTAGGCATCTGAAAAAATTCTGCTCAGCCCAGCAGTTGTCCCTGAAGTGGCTTAGGAAGCACCCAGGGAAGAAAGACCATTTCTCCCATGTGCCATTTCTGTGTCAGACCCAGCTGCAAGCCATTCACGTACAGAGTTTACCCTGAACTCAGGTTTTCCTAAGTCTTCGGAAGATGCCATGTTCCTGCATGATTTTGAAGCAGTAGCTGGTCCTCACCCTGCTCTTTACACAGTTCCTCTCCTAGGTTTGAGGCTGGCGAGTGCCTGCACATACGTGTGAGGCCTGGCAGCCTGGGCTCCTGGATGCCAGGGCAGATGGAGCCATCAGAGGGCTTTGCACTTGTGTCCCATCCCCCACCCTGAGGGCATGACAGGTTGGCCTGGTGTGCGCACCGCAGCTATGTGACCAACCAGGAATATATACCAAAGCCTCGACCCCCAGAGCTCAAGGCTTAGGAGACTTCCCAGTGACTGAACCTTTGAGGTCCAGACCTGGCACAAGACCAGGGACAATGTGGGAGCTTTGTGGCCCTCTGTGCTCTTTCTGTGTGATGTCTGTTGGTGACCTTGTCATGTTGTCTTTAATAAATGGGCAAACACACCTGAGTGTCCCCAGGTTGTGTACTTTGCTCCAGTAAATTGAGTGGCCCTAAGGAAGGAGCGGTGGGGCCCCCATGGGTGTGGTAGAACACAGATTTATTGTCCTTTGTTATCTGTTGAAACCTGGTCCCCACTGTGAGGCACGTTAAAAGCTGCAAGCCTAAGCCAGACGGTGTTGGGAGTAAGGCAGCAAACTGCATGGTTGGACCCTGGTGGCTGCATGCGTGTGTCTAGTACTAGGTAGAGGTTGAACCCAGGCTCTTGTAATGCTAGGTAAGTGCTCTAACTCTGAGCCGTATCCCAAGCCCTCCTGTGAAGGCCTTTATGAGAAGTGGAGGGCGTTGGGAAGAACCAGGCACATTTGTTTCCTGTCTCTACGATGCGGTGTTCCTTAGCATCTCCAGGACTGTAACCAAGGCCATCACCGCTCTAAGTCCTCCAGAGCCAAGCACTGCTGTAACCAGACAGCCTTGTAAAGTAGTCAGCTTTGAGTATTTTGTTACAGTAATGAAGGTGGCCTGATATAATTTATAGTGAGTTGGATTGAAGCACGAGCCACAATTGAGGCTTGTGACTGGCTCCAGAGTCAGGGAAGTCATGGGAACAGAGCCCTTAACCTGTGGGATCTGACATGGCCTGCAGGTTGGCAGTATTGAAGTTGAGTTGAAGTCTATCATAGGATTTTTTTAAAGCTGGTGTTAGCAGAATTGTGTTGACTATGAAAAACACGAAGGTTTCTTAGGTTTTCTCCATATCTAAGATGGCCCAAAGCTGTGAGGCACCCAAGAGCTGAGGGAGTGGATTGAAGAACAGGCTAGGAGGCCAGTGCTCTGGCTGGGCAGCTGTTACCCTTCCCTGCCATCCTCCTCGGGGTTCATCTAGAGCTGGGCACGATGCAGCCTGTGGGCCCAGGTTCTCACGCTCTGCTCCACCCATCCCAGCACATAGAAACCTGGCTGAAGTCTGACAAGATCCATGAGCGCAGCCGGGCCGTCCAGTCCACCTACCTGCTTCTCCAATACGTGGTGGACTCTTTGAAGCTTGCTGTGAGTTCCCTATACCCCAGAACCACGGGGAGCACCTAATGGGGGAGCGGAGGTCAGCATCCAGGAACACGAGGTCTTGCCATAGGCTCTCTTGGAGCTCTCAGGCTGGGGGCTGTGGCTACACCTCAGCCGGGCGGCTCGAGGAAATCCCTAAGGAAAGAACAGAGACCCAACAGAGGGCAGAGACTGCAGGAGTAAGAGGGGCAGAAGGCCTGAGGAAACAGCCTAGGTCTGGTCAGGAAAGCTGTAGCGTGGAGGAACCATGTCTCAAAGAGTCCCGGGAAACAGCTCATCTGACAGCTGGGAATGGAGAAGCTGAGAGAAAGAGAGTCACTCTGTCCCTGTGCCCTCACGCTCCAGCTGCTTCACACGGAGGCATGTGGCTTAGATGGGAAGGGCCGAGAGACAAGCTGAGTTCCTAGGGCCGTGGGCATCAGCTACCACCACATGCCCAGAAGCAGGCTTCTCATGGGCCGGGTATGGTTAGCTCAGCCACAGCCTTCAGAAGAAGGACTGGAGAACTGTATGAGGTGAGCATGAACTATGTAGTGAAATCCTGTCAGGAAGGAGGGGGAGAGGAAGAGAGGAAGAGGAGGAACAAAAGGAAGAAGAGGATAAGGATGACAAAATGCAGGCTGAGAACTTCCAGATCCCTAGAAGAAGTCAGACCCTCCTCATAAAGGAACGGCAGGCAGACTGGCTGTACGGCATTCGGAAGACAGAAGCTACTACCAATGAAACGAAAGAGGCTGGGGGCGAGTGTAGCACAGTTAGTAGAGCGCTAACTTAGCACACGCCCAGTCCTAGGCTGGAGCCCCTAGGACTGGTGTAAGCCTGCCATCGCAGAGCTCAGAAGGTGGAGGCAGGGAGATCAGGGAGAGGTTCAAGGCTATCCTTGGCTACATATTGGGTTTGAGGCCAGCCTGGACTATATGAGACCCCCCCCATCTGAAAACCGAAATTGATAAAAATTGATCTCATCAAGATGAAGAACTTTTGTGCACCCAGCAGCCACAGGACACAGATGGGCAAGAAGTGTGTGCAATGTGTGTACCTCATAGAGGACTCGTGTCCAGAAAAGGTGATCAACTATAGCTCAGTAAAAAGCTAGCCAGCCCCTAAAATGGGCAGCAGATGAGAAGGGGCATTGCAGAACCCGTGAAAATGAATGCGCCTCCACATAACTGGTCAAAAGGGAAATGCAAATAAAACCACCACGAGTTACCACCACCCACCCACTGGAAGAGGAAAATTAAGACTGGGAACAGCAAGTGTTGGCCAAGGTGTGGAGTCCCGGAAATGTCTCCCACAGTGTGGGGAGTGTAGGATGTCAGAGTTGCCTGGCAGAGCTTCCAGCAGTTTCTTTGAAAGTTGAATACATACTTATGCCTTAAATGCATAGGTCTGATCCTAGGTATTTACCAAAGAGGAATAAAAATTGATATCTATAAATAGGCTTGTGCAAGAACACCTATATATGGTTTTATTCATGCCGGAGCCAAGCTGGGAGCCCTGTAGATGTCCAGCAATCATAACAGACAAGTAACTATGGCAACACCCACCCAGCCATTCACAGGGGTGAACTGAAGAGATGCGGCTGAGAAGCAGAGTGCTGGGTGCTATGGCTGAAGTGTGGAAATTGATGGAGGTGTTGAGAGGTGAGCTCCGTCAGAGGGAATTATGTCTTTACCTTGAAACTGGCCCCTCTCAGGAATTGGTTACCCCTTAAGAGACCAGATGTCTTTCTTGTCATCCACACACTGATGCGGCTTGCACTAGTGCCAAGAGTCATCCAGTGCACAGTGAGAAAGGCCCTCTCCAGAAGGCACTGCCTGATGCCAGGCCTCCTAGCATCCAGAACTGTGAGCTAAATAAACTGCTCTACCAATCATCCAGCGTCAAGCACTTTGTTACAGCAGCAGAAAGAGGATACAAGACATGAGAATCTTTTCAAATTTCCAAAACTATTGAATTTTTCACTTACTTGTTTGTAACCTCTCTGCAACTGCAATCTGAGGTAAAAGTTACGATAAAAACTGCTAAAAATTTCTGTAGTTTGGTTTTTGCAATATGATTGGTTTGGAACTTCATTCTGAACAATATTTTAAATATTCTGAAATTTAACTTATGAATGATAAAGGGTGTGTGTGGGGGTCTTGAAGGGAGGGTCTCCTGCAAACAGACTAGGACTTCCATCAGAGAAAGAGCATGTGGCTTTGTACTAGAGATGGATTTGAACACTAGATGCTCTTAATACACACACATGTGCCTGTGCGTGTGCGTGTGTGTGTGTGTGTGTGTGTGTGTGTGTGTGTGTGTGAAGTATCACTATATTGGGACAACTGCTGAACTTTGGATATAGACCATGGATTAGATAAAGATGCTGATATTGAATTGGATTTTTGTGACTGTGACTGTTGCATTTGTCACTAAGTGTCCTGATTAGTATGAAATACACAGTAGGGGTGTTTGATGTCCAGCGTGCTCTCTCAGAAGGGAGGGGAGCAGCGGGGTCCAAAGAGAACAGACTATAACTAAGGGGACCCAGTGGCCAGAGGATACACAGGAACTCTGATCTATTCTTCCACATGTTTGAAGTGAAATAAAAGTTAAAGCTCCTGTACTGAAAGTGAAATAGCTTTTAAGGTCTTCCTCACACAGTTAGATTTGACTGAGGTTTGATGCAGGTGAGAATTTTACAAGAAACTGAGGATTGGGCTTTATGAAGCTGGCTTTGGGGATCCAGGCTGGGGCTGGCTGGGGCTGGCTGGGGCAGCGAGGCCTGTTCTACTCAGGACCTAAGGACTGGCCTTTAGAGAAGGGTGAGAGGTACACTGTTCTGTGCTCAGGGTTACACTCGGGGAGGGGGGTGGCTCTGGACCCCAGAAGAGAAGGGACAGTCAGGGAAGGTGGAAATGGCCCTGCTAAGGAGCCTCTTGAGAGAAGACTTTGGTAAGCTTGGATTTGTAATGGTGTGTGGTTAGACTCTGGGCACAATACAAGTAGAGACCACAGGAGGTCCTGAGTAGGCACCAGCCTGGACACCTGTCACCAACTGAGGTGGCTGCTGCATCTGCACTGGGTATGTGCTCCCAGGTGGGGTGGGCTAGCCAGGCGCGTGATGGCTGCCACACACACTCAGGCCACGGTGCTAGTCTGGGTGTTGGGTTCTGGCAGGGAGCTGTGAGATGCTCAGCCTGTGGACCAGAAAAAAAGCATCTGACACTGGGCGTCGCAGAGTGATGGCTTCACCAATGACACAAAAAGTCCTACGCTGACACTAAGCAGGCTATTCTGGCCTGTCATCCCCCAACCCTGGAGCAGAGGCTTCTCTGAGAGGGCAGCAGTGTGGACCACATGAGGAGAAAGAAACTCTACAGATCAGGGCTGTTCCCGTCCCAAGGCCCTGTCCCCAACACTTTACAATCATCATCAGACCACTTTCCAAACCCACAGATACCACCAGTGTAGAATGGGATGGTTCTATTTGGGTCTAACCTACTTGGGCACCAAGGTCAACCATGTGACCCTCCAGATCCCAGAGACTGGACATTCAGAGGAGAGGAGGGCACATGCCCTCCCTATCACCTCTGTGAGGCTTGCCAGGAAGTCTCTGTCACTGCTCTTCTGCACCACTTCGCCTGTGGTAAAAGGAACCGAGGAAAGAGCGCGCAGTGTGTTAAAAACACACAACTGCAAGGGAAATTGATGATACTAAGAAACTCATGGCAACCACAAGAAAGAGTTGGAGGGACATTCTAAACTGCAAAGGAAGCACACATCTGAGATGAAAAGCCACTGGTTCCCGTAACCAGCAGCTCAGTCACCACAGAAGGAAACAGAAGTGGAACCAGGACAAAGGGAAAAGGAAGCCTGAGGAACAGGACAAAAGCCCAGTGGGTGTGGAGCCATGTGGAGTGCAAGCAGACTCCCTGGAGAAGCGAGACGGTGCTGGGGGTGGCGGAGGTGGGGCTGCCGTGGTGGAAACTGCTCAGCTTGGCTGAGAAAGTACACACCTCCAGATAGGAACATCAAGAAATCCCAAGAAGAACACACTCAAAGGAAAACACATAGGAACACACCACAACCCAAAGTGTCCAAGACCAGTGAGAGGAGAGTCCAAGGGAGGCACGAGAAATGAATCCCACACAGCAACATATATGGATATACGCTGGCAAAAACATGCACACGCATATACAGGAATGCATGTATATGTACGCACACACATACATGTGCACACACATATGCATTCACTGGCAAACACATATCCACACAGTCATGAATGCATACAGGTACATACACCATCATGCAGGTACATATGCACACAGAGGCAAGCCTGCATGCATACACATATACTAGCACACACACACACACACACACACACACACACACACGAATGTACACATACCCACAGGCACACCTGCACACAGCTGCCTGCAGGAAGTGATGGGTACACCCAGCCTTTTATTGTTACAAACAGAGATGCCCTTTCCCGATGAGAAGACAGGTCAGGGAGGGGAAGTGCTCTGCTAGGTGAGACAGAAGCCCCTCTCAAACCTTAGCCAGAGTGTCTCCCAATGATGCTGGGAACAGGAGTGGAAGCAAGAAGCGGTACCAAGAAGCCAGACCTGGCTTTGCTTATTCCCTCGCTTTCCCCAGAAAGAGGCCGTGCCGTCCACGCTGGGTCACCAGATAGGCATACTGACTCTGCTGTGGCGGGACAAAGACAAAGTCACACAGCAGCATTCTCATCTGTGTGTCTACCTCCTCATGGAGCTTGTTTTCCAGCAGAAGGGTGAGTGGGGCAGGGGCAGGGGTTCGGGGATGGGGTTTGGGCTGGGGTCTAGGGGGCGGGACTGGGAGCTGGGGGCGGGGCGGGGCGGGGCCCGGGGCGGGGTGGGGTGGGGGAGAAGCAGCTTTCCTGAGCACAGCTGTACACAGGGAAGACCGTCGAGAACGCACAGTGGAGTAAGATGAAACATTTTGAAAGCAACCTGTTTAGAGACTGGGAGATGAAGCTCTATCACCTGGTGAAGGTGAGGTTGCTCAGGTAGCGCCTGGGCCTCTGGTGGCCCCTGGAGCACAGTGATTATATGGTTTCTTCTTCCCTGCTCCAATGCCTGAGGAGATGGGGTCCTAAGGGTCCCAGGGACCTGTGCAGGCAAGGAGGTTGGGCAGAACCAGGATGGGATGGACTTCTGCTCTTTCCAGGGAAGTTTTTTCTGCCTGTATCTCCCCTCCTAGCCTCTGCTCAGACAGGACCTTTAAACCCAAGGGGCAAAGATTCTCACTAGTATCTCCCTCTGGGGACAAGAGAAGTCAGCCTATCCTGTTCTTCTGGGGATAGCGCTGCCCCTCCATTCTATGTAAGCTTGAGGGACACCCCTGCTCTGGCCTTTCATGCGACCCCCTTCCTGCATTCTTCCCGGGCTCGCCCTGCCTATTACATCGGATAGAGAAGATCAGGGCTTTGGATCAAAGCTCTGTGACTGGATGTCCCTGGGCCAGTCATCCTGTCTCCCTGAGCTCATTTTCCTTACTTTCCAAGTGAGGGTCCTGCTGTTCCTGAGACTGGCTGGGTCAGAACGGTGATGGCTCCCAGCATCTGGTGTCTCCGGGGCTCATGTCCCTAGGCTGGATCTGTTGTCCTAGTGGCCTCTTCCTAAGAGAAAGCAGGTTGGGTCCCATCGTTCAGAGGTGGTGCAATAGGGAAGCAAGGCAGAGAAGGGCTAGGTCTGGACAGGAGTTGGCCATCGCTCTGATCCAGCAAGAACTGGATGCTGGGACTCCCTACAAGGCTCTGAACCACCAGTGTCCCCAGGAAAGTCTTCAGAGAATAGACAGCTGAGAGCTTATGGGTGGCGCACGTGCAGTCACCAAGCAATGGCCTCACAGGGGAGGAACTATACAGTTCACACCGGCCTGGGGCGAGGGCAGGATGGGGTCTTGGGAACCCTGCAAACCTTTGTCCATAGCTCTCATATAACTGTCTGTGCATGAGACTTTCATTCCCTTTGTGGTAAGAGGGTGGAGGACCCCCCTGCCTGGCCTGAGCTACTGCCAACCAGAGATCTCCCTGTCCCTGGCCTTTGCCTCTACACAGGTCTTCAAGGACGACCTGACGGTAGCGCAGCACACGCAACTGATCCTCACCCTGGTGCACAGTCTAAGCAGTTGTAATTACCTCCGCTGTGACCTTGCTGCCAAGCTCCTGCTGATGATCTGTGTGGAGCCTGGCTTCAGGAAGGAGCAGGTGAGGCCGGGTGACTGTGGCTCCCTTCTGACTGTGAGTACCTGCTCACCCTCGCATTCACATGTAATCACAGAGACAATGAGTGACAACCCCAGTTGCCCATGAGTGATGTCCCAATGGACTTCTGGCCAGCTGTTTTAGTCCAGCGGATCCCCTGTCCAACTTTTGCTACTTCACAGGGGGCCTGTGGGAGAGGGCAGCTCTAAATTGCCCTCCAATTTGGCTTCACCAACTAAATTGAAAATTTATCCTTGGGGACTGCCCCATCTACTTGAGTCCTCTTACAGGGTCAACCACAACGCGCCTCTTGGCTTGTTCACCCTACTTTCCTTACAACAGTGATGGCGACGGGGGAGCTGAGCTGTAACGCTAAGTCCTACCAGGAACTCAGAGGGCTTTGCCCCATTTGAAGCTGCATTCCCCCTTGCAGGTAGCTGAGCTCTTGCAAGGCCTGTTCCAGGAGCTACCGAACATCCAGTCCAAGAGTGTCCAGCAGACCATAAGTCAGGCCACCTTGGCTCTGGGAACCCAGCATATTCAGGAAGTGGTGGAAGTGATCTTATCCCTATGTCAGCCCTCAGAGAGGTATATCTTCCCTTGACCCAGACACCCCAATGTGGTCCTCACCCTGGCATGTGGTGGCCCACCACATAGGCCATAGTTCACTTAGCACACTAGGCATGCATAGGCATTGGAGGGTTCCGTCTCTTTCTTGACTCTGGACTATGGCCAGAGGGGCTCTGAAGGTGTTTGGGAATTAAACAGGGTTCTAGCATTGGTGTAGAAACAATCTCAGATTCACAGTCACCAGAGGCTGACCTGTACACAGAGCCCTAGACCAGTCAAAGGCTGTGAAGAAACACAAAGATGCCTTTCCACCTATCCACAGGTTCCCCATGGCCCCAGAACCCCAGTGAGTCTTGATTCTAGCTGCCACACTAGATAGTCTTTTAAGAGGCAGTCTGTTGACAATGAAGCCTTACTAATTCAGAACATGGCTAGGGGCTGCTGGCAACAGCAGCAGAGTCATGAGCTTGTCAGTCCTTAGGTGGCCATCCATATGCTAAGCACCTCATGAATACATGCATATAGTTGGCAGTGTGGGGCATGGCAGGGACACTGGCTGATCTCCGAACACACAGCCTTTGACAGGGAACCAAGTGCAACCGGGGACTCAGGAGCTCTTCCTGGATTGGTTCCTGGCTCTGCTGGCTTCCTTCTTCAAACTATCTGAGTGGTGGGGGTGAGGTGGGGGGTGGGGGGCTTGCCCCTACTTCTAAGAGAAAAGACAGGCTATAGAGCAGCTATTTGTTCAGGGTCTTGGAGAAGGGCTGTAAGGCTGGATCTCATGCAGATATCAAACAAAGCATCATAAAGTATAGACCTTGGGGCCCCTCACTTACTAACCCCCACCCCCACCCCTAACCCCAGGGCTCCCTTTCCCACATCCTTCTGATGGCCAGCATTCATAATGGCCTCTCTGCAGTGTTGTGCCCAGTGTTCCCAGTGGTGTCCTGGTCCCTGTCTCATCAGGTGGATCCTACCGCTGTGGAAGGCTCTGGCTGCTAACCACCATGTGGCTCGGGATGTTATAACCCTGCTCTACATAAAGCTAAAATTGCGCCCACCAAGGAGGCTCCTCCAGTCCACATATCGGGCCCGGCTGGTCTCTCTGATGGTGAGCAGAACCCAGAGCTACATGCCACCAGCACGCTCCCCCAGGGCAGCAGCAGTGCCCAGGGCTTCAATCGGATCCTGGGGTTGGGGGGGGCTGTGCTGCCTCCAAGGGCCCCACCCTCAGGTCTTTATCATGGTCTGTAGTCATTTGTGGCGGTGGGCAATGTATTTTACCTGTTCTTGGTGAGCCTCTCACCCAGCAGGCATGATCTCAGTAGGTGTCTGAAGTAGTCACTGATGGGCCAGCCAACTGGCTGCTACTACTACTACTACTACTACTACTACTACTACTACTACTACTGGCTGCTGCTAGATGCCTCATCATAGACCAGACCAGAACAGAAAGTCCCACAGTGGGAAGTAGGAGAGAATCTTGGCTGCCCTGACATGACTCAGAGACACAGTGACTGTGCACTGGGCCACAGTTAGCTGTGGGGAAAGGAACAATAAAGAGAGATGGAGGGGTGACATTTGAGAGGCCCCAGGATCTAGGAAAGCAGGAGGATTCCTGAAGGAGAAGGCAGGGCAGGAGTGGGAGGTAAGATGGTTAGCACTGATTGGGAGCCAAGGCCAATCAGTGCTTACTGGACTTGCTTTAGAAGGGCCTGAATTGGCAGTGACCAATTTATTATCTCTGCCCCATGAACTGAGACCCTTATATTCAGGGGAGGACAAAGTAGGACAGTGTGCACAGGAGCAGAGGACTGCCGGGGGGGGGGGGGAGGGGTTAGAGCCAGAGCCAGGGGATTCTGGGGCCAAACACAGCCCAACTTCTAAGAAACAGGGCTAGATGGGGCCAGCCACCAGAAACTCAGGGCCAGGAGAGGCCTTCACCAAGGAGAGTCTGAGAAGGACCTCCCTATGGGATGGGCACTTGGAGTGATCCAGCTCATCAGAAGGTGGAGCCAAGCCAAGAAAAATAGAATCAACAGTGTTGAGCCAGGTTGAGCAAAACCTGGAGCTCAGGGCCCGGCCCCAGAGACCACAGGGGTCCTGGTTGAGCCTCAGGGCTTGTGCAAGGATCTTTGGGGATTTATCCAAGGGGTTTTCATGGGAGGCCAGAGGAAGGAGCAAGGCCCAGACTAGAGTAGCTGTTGTCTCTGCTCTTCGGCTCAGAGGTCCTCTCTGTCGCCCACCACAGGCTCTGGGCACCATTTATGAGCTCCTCTATACCAAGGAGTACAGGGACACAGTCTGCTGGGCTTTCTCGGGGATCCTTCTGGGCCTCCTCACAGAGCTCTATTACCTGCTGGAGGTGGGCCTCGTGCAAGGCATGTTTGACTACCAGGAAGATGATCTAGGCTCTAAGCCCCTGGGGCCGTGCAGGTGAGCTAAGTTATCTGTGACCTCCCCCCCCCCTTGTACTCACTAAGCCATGCTATGGACCCAAGAAGGGAAGGATTTTGAGTGGAGATGGGATAGGGGTGGGGCAGAGTTCCCAAACTGGCCAGTAGGAAGACATCTGAGCAGCGGGGAGTCTAGTAGGTGACAGCAGACGAGTTTCAGACACCTGTTTTATTCCACTCTGCTCAGGACCTGCATGGAAGCGCTCAAAGGCCTCTTCTGGACCAACCAATACTGGGAAGTGTTTGCTGATGTGAAGTTGATCCAGGGCTGGGAACTCTTTGAGCAGTTGGAAACTTTCCCAAGGGGAGTGACCCTTTTGGCCAGGTGAGCCCTCAGCTTGGTCACCCTCTGCCTGGGAGGGGGAGAGTGGCAGCCCAGTCCACTCTCCCTATACAGGGTCCTGCACTCCAGACTCAGAAATCTAGCTGGAGAATGGAGCCCTCTTGGACCCTGTGTCTGCTTCTCACATGTGATAGGTCCATGGCTCACTATAACTGCGAGATCAAGGCTGTCTTGGGGCAGGCTCTCATCGCCCTGAAGAGCACTGAAGAGCGAGACAACGTTGTGGGCATCTGCATCATCACTGAGGTCAGCCTGTCTCCACTCTGGTGGCCTTCCCTTCCAAGGTCTCTGATACAAAACACATACGTCTGGCCCTTGTGTGTCAGCTATGCTCGCTGGTAGACATGCTGCTTTAAGTCTAACTTCATTCTCACAGCTTGGGGCAAACTGATTCCTTGCCAGCTGTGGTTAACAGGTGGACTGATGGTGCCAACCCCTGCCCAGTTTCTCAACAGCCCAGATGCCTCCCAGCACGTGTCTTGGAAGACCATGTACAACTCTCTGAACCTGGGCCTTTCTAGTCGCAACCAGATGGTGAGGGCTATGAGCCTGAAGGGCCTGGGCAGCACCCTGATGCACCCTAAAAAGGTGAGGGGGAGGAACTTGAGAGACATACCCTCTGCCATCCCAGAAGGATCACAGGGAGGGCTAGGCACACAAGAAGTGGCTGGAAGAGTATCTTCTCGCAAGGGTGGTGGAGAGACCATCAGGCCTGGTTGGCCCTGCTTAATTGCTTCGTATGATAACTCCAGGTACCCAATATCCTACCATTTTGAACCTCCCAGAGTAGGCCTGTTTTGAGATGGCCATCAGGATGGGCTGAAATGCAGCTGCAGATTTGTCCTGTGCTGGACATGTGGCGTGGTTTTGTCTGTTTTCCTGTCTATCCTGTAGGGGGAGGTAGAGGGTGAGTTTGGGTAGAGTCAGCTTCAGCACTTAGACCTCTTCCCCACCTGGACGGACTCAGAGATGGGTAGAAAATGCCTTCTGAGAAGGCCAGGAGCTCCAGTAGGGGTCCAGAGCTATGACCTGCTTCACTGGGGCAGCTGGAAGACACTGGACAAGGGCCTTATCGGAGGATGCTGGTCTCCCTGCAGGCAAATCTGCTAAGAAGTAAGTTGATGGAGCTGTTGGACAACTTTCTACAACCTGAGTTCAAGGACCCTGCAGGCTTGATGAAGATCATGGGCCACCTCCTGCACTGTCTAAGTGTCCAGGGCATTGGAATTGTCAGCCTCAAGATCGCCCAGCACCTTCTCAGACTGTTCACAGATGTGAGCTGGACAGGGGAGTTGGGGTGGCAGGACAGGACAAGGCAGGGCTGCAGATAGCAATCAGAAACTAGTACCTGTCCTCAGCATCATCCCCAGAACCTACCAGAGAATATAGTTTCTGTAGACTGTTACTAGTTGAAGTTTGTGAAGGTACAGGTCCCGTGCTCAGGATTCTGCCTCCCAAGCCATCAAGACAAATGACTCCATTTGAAAGCAACATGAACCCCTCATATTGTGGAGTAGGACCCAGTGATTTCAGGTTATTGATTTTGGGAATGAGGAAAGCTTGAACTTGGCATGGGCAGTTGTAGTAAAACCACCACAAGGAGCCTCTGAGATGGATTAGAACCAAGGAGATGAATGCAAGGATGAACCCCTCTTGGGACAGCTAGGCAGGCAGTGGCCACTGCACATCTGGAATTGAGGAGGAGCCAGCAAACTCAGTGTAGGGCATGTCTTTCATAGAGGGAAGGGTGGGTCTTAATGGAGGTAGTGTTAGGAGAAATGGTGACATTAGCAGGCTCTCCCTTGGGTGCTGGGTTCAACCCAAGGACAAGAGTGCCATTGTTAGCGACTGCTTACAAAAGATGAAACAGCCTCACTCAGGGTCATAAAGCTAGACTGTCACAGATCCAGTAGTCAGGTTGGCAGAGGAGAGGAGGTAATGGCTGCTATCACCCCAGAGACTGGCAGAGAAAGGCAGAAGTGAGAAACCAGGAAGAATGAATCAATCCCAGAGGGTGAAGGAAGCTAAGGAAATGGGAAAGTGAGAAGGTTCAGGACAGAAGTCAGCAGGAGTCAGGGCCTGCTGAGTGGCCCCTGGCTTGTTAGGGACAATGACAACTGGTCCTGAGCTGCGCAGGTCCAAAATGAGGCAACCAGGAGTCATGTGAAGAGAGGGAAGGGAGGAGCCTGGCTGGCTGCAAGTCTGACCAGGAGACCTGTCTCCTCTCCCAGGAAAGGGCGGCAGTTCGGGAAGGTGCCATCTGCCTGTTTGGAGATGTCATCCACTATGGTGGCAAGAAACTTCGGCAGAGCCTCAAGGATGTGGCTTCTCAGGCTACAGTGCCCCTCCTCTTCAATATGGCTGACCCCTGCCAAGAAGTAGCCATGGTGAGTGTGCTCCAGCTCAGCTGGGGCAGCTAGGAGGGCCAGATTGATGGAGAACAGAGTGAGGTCAGAGTTCAGGAGAGGCCACCTTGGTAACAGAGAGGGCTGGGGCTGGGTTTGTAGGCCAACCCAGCAACCAGAGAAAAGGAGTGGACTCCATCTTGGTGGTGTTTCTTCGGCCACCTGCCTCAGGCTCTCCACTCACATCCCAGCGGGCCCCTGGGCAGCCCTTCTGGCTGAAGACCTCCTCACCACCATCTAAAACCAGCTACAGAAATCCAGCATTCAGGAACTTTCTACCTCTACTTTCTCTCTCCCTGTTGCTGGAATTTCCAACCCCAATAATTCCATATAATAAACACACACAATCCAGCTATTATAATTATAAGGTATATGCCTAGACTGGGCAGATCTAAGACTCTACTAACTTCTTCCACAGCAATAAGACCCCTTGCTATTTGTGGTTTCTCCTGGCCATGTGGTTCCGGTCTGTTGTGGCTTCCTCCTCCTCTTCCTCCTCTTCCTCTATCCTCTGTCCTTCCCCTTCCAGCCTCTTCTCCTCTCTACCTGTTCCCACTCTCAAACCTCCAGTTTCCACCTTTCCCTCCGCTGTCCAAACACAAGCTCTAGCCTTAACTGACCAGTTAAAATGGGGGAGAAGGTTCACATGCCTGAGTATGTGATAGACTGTTCAGTTGTGGGTAACCCCTCTTGAGGAAGCAGAATTAACATCAGAATACAAACAGCATCAGGACCACCCACTACCCTCCCCAGCCAGTGGTTTGACCATGTGCTGCACTGGAGTACTGACTTGTATCCTGCCTGCCTAGTGGCAGAACCCCAAGCCAGAGGAACTTTGTGCAACTCTCCTTGGGGTTAGCCCTGAAACATTGGCCATGTCATGAGGACCTTGCATTTTATAGGCCATGCCTTTGCAAGGTACCCTGAGCTCCTGGATCCATCCTCCACCTCTGTTCTTCCCCAAGGCTAGCCTAGTCTCTACCCACTACCCACAGGCCAAGCTTGGCCTCTTCTGGCCCTGGAATAAGTTCTCCTAGCCTTCTGAGAGTAAGATTTCACATTTAACACCCTGAACGTGGCCCAGGCCCATATCCACCGTAGGAAGTCAGGTCCCTTTCCAAGCACAGACTAAGGCTTCACCCCTCTAAGGCTGTTACTCCAAGCTGGTTTCTCAGAAGGAGGCTAAGGCTGCCTTTCTGGATAATTCTATGTGAATTAGAGCAGGACAGCCTGCACTGGGGAGTGGATTACCGCTTCCTCTGGTGAATCGTACCTTTCAGTGTCCCCACAGAGGTGGTGCTGCTGCAGAGACCTCTCCTTTGAGGTCTCTCTGAGATGAGAGGGATGGTGATGATGGGTGGGAGCAGAGACGCTCTGTTCCCCACTTACAGAAGGCCAAGTTCACGTTCCTGCGCTGTGCCATCTTGTTAAAGTGGGAGTTCCGGAAGGAGCTGTTCGGCAAGCTGGCTTGGGGCCAAGGGCTGGGCGCTGCAAATGACATTTTTGTCTACATGGTAAGGTCTGGGCACCTTTCCAGGGGAGGTCTAAGTATGGAGAGGTGGGGTGGCTGTGCAGTCACCTCAGACCTTTCTGAGGGTAGGGAATGGGGAAGGGAGGCAGTCCTAGGGGAGGGTGTTTAATTATGGCGCCGTCTGTGAGGAACATTTCCTCCTTCAAATGATGCTCAGATTCTCTGCAATGGGCTGTCCAGGAGGAAAGGGAATCTTTTCCATGTTCCCAGAGGGTGCCCAAGGCCAGCCTAGTAGGGCCTCTGAGGACACAGTGCCCTCTGGTGTTCCAGTGCATATGTAAGGCAGACACACCTGAGCCTCTGAGCCCATACACTGCAGGGCCCAGGAGTGGGAGGCCAGTAGTAAACAGCACCCCTTGCTATTTAGTCACCAGTTTAATCTCTGGCCCCAGGTTCTTCTGCCCTACTGGGTCTAGGCTGTCAGGGAGCATAATCCAGGCCTCTTGAATAGGAGCACAGTCACATGGGCAAGGCAGGACAGGCCTGGCCTCAGTCTTCAGGTTTCAACAGATTCTGGTTCAGCCACTAGGGACAAGCCTAGAACTGTGGCTGCAAAGATCTCAAGATGATCCTTGGACAGGGTGGGGACACTGAACTCCCAGTCTGCTTATCCACCCTATGCAGTGCACCATGTGGTACCTTGAGGACAGTGACAATTAGAAGCATGGCCCTTGAGAGACCCAGGGCTGCAGCCTCCAGCTGTTTCAAGTGGCCTAACTTTAAATATCAGGTGCAGTGAGGGCCAATGAAACAGGAAAATTTCATAAAGTATGGCAGAGAGGACTGGAGTCTGGGCAATTAGAACTGGGAAGGCCATTGAAGGCTGCAGAGCAGCAGGGCCCATATGTGACACAGGCGCTTGTGTCATGTCTGCAATCATGATAACAGTACCCCCAAGGCAAGGGCCTAGGGAAAGCCCCGAAGACAGCTTTGCTCCCTCAACAGCAGAGAAGAAGATACAGGAGTTGCCTGTGATGAGTTTGCCTCCCCTCTTGATGACACGGCCCTTGCAGGGGACCCAGGGGGCTCGGGAGTGTGGGACATAAAGCTTTTTGTTTGTGGTGAGATGACAACCAGGCAGGGATGGAAAGAGGCATCCTGGAGGGTCTCCAGGGTGATGCTGAGAAGGGCCACACATGTGGGTGCTCCCAGATCCTTTGGCATGGGCTCCCCTCACTGGATTGAATGAAGTAACTGGGCCATCACCTCCAGCTGCCCTTCCCCATCTCCTAGGGGACCCAGATGCCCTCCCTCCTCCCTTCCAAGCAATGGAAGTGGAAATCAAGTGCTTAGGGGTCCCTCAGGAATGCCATGTCCCTCAAGTGAGATAGCACGCAGACCTTCAATAGGGTCACAGGCCCTCTCTTCTCTCCTCAGCTAGAGAGCAATGTCGGCAACTACCAGCAGTTCCTCAGTCAGGCCTTGATGTATCTGGACAGTTCCCACATGACAGTGAAGCTGGCGGCCATGAAGTTCATCGGTAGATACTGACCCAGCAGCCCCAACCCCCATCTCGGGTATCCCCCTGCCTTGGCTGCCACCGTGGATGGTTCTGGGTCCACTGCAGGGGCAGTAGTAGATTTGGCTATTTAGGGGGTGGGATGGTGGGATACTCCTGCAGACCAGTGGACAAGGGTTGCCACTGCTAACCACACCCTTGACTACCCCAGGGGCATTGCTTCAGGACTATTTCAATGACCTATGCCTGTACTTGAGAAAGAACGATGTGATCTTCCTTAAGAACTGTGAGCAAGCAGAGCCTTTGTCCCCTCGGGGTGGCTGGGGCCTGTCTCACCTGACACGTGCAGGAGCTTTCTGGTGGGAAGACGCCTCTTGGGGGGGGGGGGCTTGCTTTTCCGTCCAGACTGTGGGTTCACGTGCCCTGAACTCTTCAGTGAGCTCCTGGTGGCACAACGTGGTCTCTGCTGCAGGTTTGGAGGCCCTCCGCCACGACACGGACTCCAGGACCCGAAGGTTCTACCTGAACTATTGGAATGATGCCGTGGAGCTGTCTTACTATGTTCAAGACTAGCTGCACCTGCGATTGTTCTTATTTTTGTCTTTGTTGAGTCCTATCTTTATTAAATGCCTCAGAGTATCTCTGGCCTCTCACCACACGTGTGCAACAGGCCAGGCCTGCTTCTCCGCTTAATCTCAACTCCACAGGCTGCCCAGTGGGAAGGGCTCAAGACTCAGAGCTCCAGAAGTTAGCATAGCGTTCCAATAGGCAGCAAGCACTAGGGCCTTCAGAGCAGGCGCTGCCATGCCCAAGAAGAGTTTAAGACTCCCAGAGCTACCTTCAGCAGTTCCTTCCCCAGGCATCGTATGTCCTTAGCTAGGCCAGGCTGTCCCACGTGTCCTATTGCCTGCCTGCCTTACTCATCTGCCTGTCCACACCCATCCTGCCTCCAAGTAGGTCTTACGAGAACCTGCTAAATCACCGACCGATCTCTTGAACCTCTTACACTTGCCAAGGACCTTTGTTTACCTTATCTGACATCTATACCTTGGTGGGACTTCTGGGCTTCTGGGGACGACCCACCCTCTCATAAGCAGCTTGGCTGCTTCTCTGCTGTTGTGTGATCTCTGGCAAAGTCACCTTTCTCTAAGCCCATCTAGGTCCTTCAGTTATGCCCAGTGCCCTTGCCTCTCACAGTGGCATTAGGATACTGTGGAGGCTACTAGGGTGGACTCAGGGTGTTCTTGGATCAAAGCCACCAGACAGTGATGAGAAACTGAATGCAGAGCCAGCCAGTGACTTGGGTGTGGCTTTTCAAGGGCACATAGCTTCCTAAGAGATGCTCAAATGTATTGAGTGGCTGTTCAGGCCGGAAGTGCTGAGTCACATCAGATGCCCAGAAGTTGCTAGAAACATCCATGTCCCAAGGGGGCAGGCATGGAAGAGGTGGGGCCTCTAAAGGGAGACAACGGGATTGAGGAGAAATGAGAAACAGGAAGGCGCTGAGGAGGCTCTGGGTGCCCTCTAGGTCCAGAATTTCTGAGTCAATCCTAAACTCATAGAAGGCCTTGTCCAGCTCCTGGCTCTTCCCAGCAGGTGAAGCCAGGGCTGGAGCTCTATCCACAATAGTGCACATCGACACTATAGGTCTCAGTGCACCTGGAGCACACCCTCTCTGTAGACAACACTCAGAATGAGCAGCCAGGTTGGAGGCTGGGTAGACAGTGGGAGCTAAGAGGGGAGAGAGCATGAGGGGTAGTCCACTGCTAGCTGAGATGCTGGAGGCTGGGCAGAGGAAGGAGAAGGCCATGGCCCTCCAGAGCACTGGGGGACGAGTAGGGACGTGAGCCTATTTGGCGGGGGCGGCGAGGGGAGAGGCAGCTTTGACAGTGTATGTGATAGAAGGCTCCACCAAAATACAACAATATGCCTGCCTCCATCTTGGGCACATTACAATAACTATTTTTATGTGTTGCTGAAAAATTCTAAAGGCTTAAAAGAACGGTTAAGGGCTTTAAGAGGCTTAAAGAGCCCTCGGACAATGAGCTGGTATGAGACGGCAAGGGAAGGCACTGAGAAATCCAGATTCTCTGAGGACTGAGGAGATCGCGGTGCTGGGGTTAGAAGACAGGCCCTGGCTCCCACAGGCTACACTGGGATGATTCCAAAGGTTCCTCAACAAAGCACCTGTATGGGCAGGGAACCATGGAACCAGAGGAGATGGTCTGGAGCAGGAGTGGAGTCAAATTCTGTCCAACCCCAGAGATCTTTTCTTGAGAGGTAGAAAGTGTGACGACTCCCTCCCTGCCTTAGACCTGCACGTCCCTGTGCACAGAGTCCAGTGCCCCTCACCTTTGCCCACACCAGAAGAAGTAACATAGTTGCAGCCAGGTTAAACTTCCCCTCTTATAAGATCAGGCCCAGCAGCACATAGAATTCCTCCTTATGCAAATGAGGCAGCATCAGCAGCCTGGCCCCGCCCAATGCTGACCAATGCTGTACCTCCACCCCAATAGTTCCTATGCACCCTAAAGGTTTAATTCAACTTCCCAATAGCCCCAACGCAGTCCCAAAGGTTTAATACACCCACCCAATAGCCCCCTTTCACCCCAAAGGTTTAAAAAGCCTCCCCACTCCCCAGTTAAAAGAGCTTCTTCCTGAAGCCTATCTCCTGAGAAGTCTGTTTCTTGTTGCACTCACTCACTGCCTGAGGTCTCCATGAGCCCCAGTTGTTCTTGCCTCACTGCCCCTCTCTGGCTTTGTTGGCTGTGGTCACCGATCACTCCATAAGGGAAAGGGAGAGGATTGGGAACAAGAAGCACCCACCCATTTCCAAGAGGCAGGGGCAGAGCTGTCCCCGTGGTGAGGTGTTCCTCCCATGTGCTTTCTTCATACAGACGACGGGGTTAAAGCACACATGAATGCCTGACAGCCACTTAGAGACAGGTCAGCAGCCTCGCCATAGGAGCTGAGAGCCATCTCAGCAGATTTCGGCTCCCACGCACTTGAGACACCACAAGGAACAGAACAACGGTCAAAACAGTCATGTATGAAACATCAGAACAAACATTAGCACACCAGAAAGGGCTAAAGAGAACAGGATGAAATCCTGAGAAACTCTCCAAAACCGAAGAAACACACAAGTCCATAATCACAAGGAGAATAATATATACCAAGTAACAGAAAGCAGTGTAAAGAATGCAAGGTCTTGAAAATGGCTAGAAAGGAAGAGACTTCCCCCCCCCGCCCCCAACACACACACCCAGGAGGGGTGATGTCCACAGGGAGAGAGTACAGTGACATTTCTTAATGGTTGCCCTGGAATATGAACACTAACTTCCAAGCAGAAAGGCAAAAGCAATGGAGACAGGGATAATTATTTCAGTGTCCCTTTAGATAGGGATTTAAGGGCTATCCAAACATGCAGAAAACCAAATTGGCTGCTTCTCCCAGAATGCTGCACTAAAGCCAGCACAGGCTAAGATAGGCTGCACAAAGAATAGCTTCCAAGGTAGTAGGAGTCGGTAGAGAACAGATGTCACCTGTGCATGTATGGAGCAAACTTCAAAGGCACAAACTGTTCCTGTAATCAAGAGGTTGAGGCAGGAGGATGATCGCAAGTTTCAGGCAGCCTGAGCGACATGGCTTCCTCAAAATTAAAATGAAAAGCTACGGCAAACAAAACCCAAACCCAAACCGAAAAAACCAGCAGCAACCCTGGGAAGTATCACTGTCGCTGGGTGAGTGGTTGCTGACAGATACATGGGTGGCGTGAAGGAATAGCAGCATAGCTACTGTTGGAGCACAGCTTGACGGCACGTGACCCGATGAAGTCCGCAGAGCACGGTTGGCTCATGGTCCAACTCCTGCGTTCTCACACCAGGCTCCAGCAGGCTTGTGTGAGGCTGCATCCAACAGGAATGCCAGTGAGATCGAGTTTGAAGTAATTGGAGAAAGCATGGGGAATACATAAAGCATCGTGAGGCAGTAAGGGGATGTGATAGACTGAAACATCTCTCCTGCTAGATGCAACTGTGGTTCTCTGGACTGCTCTCACTTTTTCTCTGGTACTCCCTGACCAATTACTCAAAAACTATCTAAAACCTAGACACAGTCATCAGGCGCAGACTGATCGAGGTTCAGAAGGAGCCACCTGTTTGTGGTCCAGGAGACAGAGACGGCTCCTATAGGAAGCAAATGTCCCTCTGCTCTGTGTGTGCTTCTGTCTCATGCTCCAGTCTTGGGAAATCATGACTCGAGCAGTACCAGCACTGAAGATACAGACCTCAGAGCCAGGCGTGGGGACTAAGAGAGCAGGGGATGCCCTTCCTTTCCTGTTGTCTCTTTGCCTCCTTGGTGCCTGAACTAGATGGCCAATTGCACAGATGCCTCACAGAGCCAAGACTCTAAAGACCCAGTCTGGAAAGCCAGTTTTGCAATCCAAAATTAAATGACCTGTAGAGAATCTGGAAAGCCTCAACAACTGCAGGGGAAAGGAGAGGTGACAGATTCCAGACAGGCGAGGCAGGGTCCCGCGGGTGAATGTTCAAAGACTTTACACAAGCCTTATCACCATTGCTCTAAGATGTAATGCAGTGGACAGAAAACAGATCCACTGCCACTGAAGACTGATAAAACATGTACAGAGGGACAGGGGAAGGACAGAAGGATTGAGCAGAAAAGCAAGGACCAAACAGAGAAACAAGACAGAAAAAAATATATGTGTATATATACATATATATTATATATGTGATTATATATGAGTGTGAACAAAGAGAGCGAGGCAATGTGGTACAGCTTATTGTACTGCTTCCTCTTGCCCAAAAGTTATCAAATTGGGAACATTGGCTGGAAAGATGGATCAGAGGCTGAGAGTACCTGGTGGCTCCCTCAAGGGACCCAGGTTCGCTCCCTGGCACATGCATTCGGTTCACAATCATTTATAACTTTAGTTCTAGGGGACCCAACACCCTCTTCTGAACTCCGTAGGCACGGCACACACTTAAGCGCACAGACATACACACAGGCAAAGCACCCACACACATAAACTAAAAATAAAGGTTAATTTGCTTTGAATTTAAAAATGAAGTTATCAGAGGGTCTGTGTCGGGGTAGTGGCTCACACCTGTACTTCTAACCCTTGAGCCAGGAGGAGTGCCCTGAGACTGAGGCCAGCCTGGATTACACATTGTATTCCAGGTCAACCTAGACTAAAGGATTAGATACTGTTTCCAAACCAAAACCATCAGAGTGGATGTTAGAGAGAATGCCGAACTAGAAACTCCTAGACTTTAGTGATGAGTCCTTAAGAGTCAACACACAAAAATCACCCCCTTCCCAATGTTAGATCTCTTCACAGAATATTCTGGTCTACAGAAGACATTGCTTGGAGGAGGAAGAGGTTGGCCCTGAGCTGCGGGGAAAAAAAAATAGAAGAATGAAGTTAAGAGAGACACTGCATAGCAAGGTGGCTAGAAACAGCTAGACACAAATGCTGGTGAGGGAAGGCAGGTGACAGGGCCTCTGAGGAAGACAAACTAAATACAGCCTTGACCTTCTAGTCTAGACATTACAATCCAGAGTATTTACCTGAAGGAGGTGAAAGCCTCTGACCACCATATTGGAAAAAAGAAAAAAGAAGGATTTTAACAACAGTTTTGTTAAACTTCCTAACCAGTCTAGAAGCAATCAAGGTACCTCTCAGTGGCAGAATGGATTAACTGTGATGTGTTTGAATAGTGAGACATTGTTTGCTAAGACAGACAACCTGCTAAGTCATAGCAGCAGCTTCATATGCAGATTCTGAGGGTAAAAGAACACCAGCCTGGAACTGGGAAGATGGAGATGGTGCAGTGGGCAAGAACAAGGGGGCGGGGCTGAGCTTAAATTCAGCATTCATGTGAAAGCCAGGCATGACCATACACACACAATGGTGACTCCAGTGTTGTGGAGACAGGCTGATCCTGGAGCTCACTAGGCAAACAGTGAGCTTAGATTTAGTGGAAGCAATATAATAATAATAATGATGATGGTATAATGTGGAGAGAGGAATAGAGGAAGACACTCAGTGTCCTCCCCCGGGTCTTTATGTGCACATACTGGGGTATGTGCACCCATACACACGTGTGCACATAAACCGAACCTGCCTGCCCGAAGTGGCTGCCAGCTATGCAAGTCCAGTCGGCCTATGGAAGGCTCAGGCTAGAGGATCACTGATTCCAGGCCAGTGCAGGAAGCTTTCTGAGACCCTGACAGGGCGGAAAGAGCAAGTAGGATATGGCTCAGTGATAGGATGTCCGCCTACCACGCATGAGGCCCTGGGTTCAACCACAGTGTTACAGAATTAAGGAAAACCAGGCCAGGTTCCCAGGGCAGGGGACTTGATGGGAGAAAGAATTGGAGGTTTGGGACACTATTCTTTGTCCTGTCCATTGCTACAGTTACCCATGCCCAACTCACAGAGAAGCACACACTAGACCAAGCTCACTGAACACTCCAAATGTACAGTTTACAGTATATTTATGAATGGTGCTCTGCTACACATGAATGAAATGGCGGAACCCAAGAACCTATGGCCGCATTCATCACCATGTGCGGAGAAAGCTGTTGAGTATAGCTTTGCGTAATTTTGCTATGCGCTTGGCTATATGTATTCTTATTAAAATAACCCGCATTGAGAGCGGAAAAGAGGAAAAAGTAACAGATCGGATGCACACGGAACAACCAGATGGGTGGCTTTTAAAATATGCTTTAGTGGAAATTTTTTAGATATGGGTTAAGATATAGAGCAATATTGAAATGAGCTGGTGCTTTGATCACTGGGCCCCGGTTATGCAAGGTGCTAGTGGGAGGAGACGCTTGGGAATGGGCCATCAAATACACCACACTCTCTTTGCACTTTTCTCTATGCCTAGAACGGTCATAGAAATCTCGAAGACACCTTTAAATGGGTGCCGCACACATCAACAAAATCAAATAGCTTCTTACAGGCTTGGGCAGGATTGCAGGGGCACAAGGAAATCCTGGAGCTTCTCAAGAGTCAATAGTAGAAGTAGGTGGATGTAATCAACTCAGTCTTTAACAGCAGAGAGGCAGACTAAGGAAAGGAGGGAGGGAGGAAGGGAGGAGGGAGGGAGGGATGGGGGAGGGGAGAGAGAGATCTATAACAACTCAATAACCACTCACTGCAGGCTTGAAAGCTTATGTCCCATGAAACCAGCCTGGGACCAGTTCAGCCAGTGTCTTAGATGAAGCTCACATACAGGTAGCACCTTACACTGTTTACAGAAATGAGGCAATAGTGTCCCACTTGCAGAGTTATCAAATACAGGACTGAAACAGCAGGAAGAGTCCCTGGCCTCAGCCAGGGACCAGAGCCAGGGATTCTGAGATCCTTGTGCTATTGGGAGTGGTGTGTGTGTGAGTGTGTGTGTGAGTGTGTGAGTGTGAGTGTGTGTGTGTGCCTCTTTGACACAGCTTGGATCCTTGCATTCCTCCAAATACACAGAGCAGCCTTTGACAGGACTGCAGGGAATTTTCCACTACGACAGTGGGAATTTTCCATATGTCTTTTGCAGTCACTGAATGGTTGAGCAGATACAAAAAAAAAAAAAAAATCCCAAAAGATTATGAAAAAAAAAAAAGCAGCAGGAAAGAGTCTCCTGTTTAACTAGTCACTTCCGCTACCAGAGAGGAACACAGGCTGTATCTTTAGTAGCTGGGTGCCCTTCATGTCAATTCCCTCCCACATCTTGCACCTGTATGAAGTGACAGACCCCACAGGCAGAGGGCTCCATCCCCCAGGATGCCCAGCTGTAGACAGTCCTCTGGGACTTCTGAGCACCTGGGTCCCGTCCCCCATCTCTGGCTTGTAGCCTCTTCTTAGGTGCAGTGCTTACTTGGAAGTCTCTTGACCTCTGTCCTTTAGGAGTTTCATGGGGATGACAGTATGTAGGCATGGCTAGCTAGTGAATCATCAACCAGAGACACAGAGGATGACTAGCCTTCCATAAGCCAAGAAGAGAGGCCTCAGGGGAAGCCAGACCCACCCACACCTTGATCTTGAACCACAGCCTCTGCAAAACACCCATCCCAAATAATTGTTTGGCCACCAGTGGTCAATTTAACCTTCACAGTTTGTCCTTTTTCCCTTCCTGGATGTTTCAGGAGACTGGCAGTCTCCACTTCCTAGTCCTGCCAGTGGGCTTCCCTGTGAGCGGCCCTTCCTCAGGCTGTGGAAGAGTTCCCAGCTAGCAATCTTCTCATTAGCCTATCAAGGATGCTCATCACCTCCCAAGACTCCCAAGTCCTGGGAGCCAAGTGTGTGTGTGTGTGTGTGTGTGTGTGTGTGTGTGTGTAAAACAAAGACAGGAACCGGATCTTAATACATCACAGTATAGATTTGAGCCCTCAAACTGACCATCCTGACTTCCTGGATGTGGCCGCACTCTCCTCTGGGCTGAGAAAAATGCGTATTGAATAGTCATGAGAATGGTTGGTCACATCTTATGCAACAGAGCATTTGTCATACAGACCACATTCTACTGGCATGACGTTAAATCAGGACTCACAAGTGGGGGCGTACGCCTCCGATCCTAGCACTTGAGAGGGGTGACAGGATGACCTAGAGGTCTAGCCTAGCCTGGGGTACCTAAGAAGAAACACCCTGTCAGAAAAAAAAAAGAAAAAAAGAAAAAGAAATTGTAAATTAACAGATTTGTTTTCAAAAACCTACAGTTTAGAACTCTTACACCGTGCATAAAAGAACTTGTCTACCCAAGGACGTACTCTTGATAAAATTAGAAGAATAATTACAACCGAATGATAAAAATAACGTGTACGGAAACCTGTAGGATGGGACGCCAGTGACACGCCGAGAGGAGCTGGTGGCCTAAGATGCTTATATTAGGCACTAAGAGAGGCTGACAGCTCATGTGGGGGGATCCAACTTGAGCTGGCTGTGTGCATTCACTACCTCGCTCAGGCAAAGAAGGAAGTGACAAGGGAGGATTAGCACAGGGACCCAGAGGGCACACAGCTGCCTCCTAAGCAAGGTGACCCAGAGAGAGCACAGTTCCCATGTGGCATGGGGTTGACAAGAGGGGCAGACATGTCAGCAGTTCTGAGAGTAACAAGAAGCTATTATGTGCCCTGCCAGGCAATGTCACCGGGGTGATGTCACATGATAAATCATCACATGAAGACATCACATGAAATAATAATTGACTCTATTTTTTTGAAAAGCTCCCCCCCCAAGTGTGGGTTGGGGGACAGCCTTGGGTGAAGGGTCCGGTGGGGACTCTAGGATGGGTGGCCAGGAGGGGTCTGAAACCAGTAGAAGCAGGAAGTGGGGCAGCCGGAGTGCTGGGACGTGTGTGGCTTTGGGACAGTGAGTAAGGTCTCCTACCTGTCCCCGTGCTGAGCCACCTTGGGCCAGTCCATGAAAAGCCCGGGACCAGATCAGCACCGGTCTTAGCTCTCGCTTGGGTGTCAGCCTGGAAATGGGAATTGTGTTACACATGACAGGAGACCTGCTGTGGGGACCGAAGAGTAGAGGCTCAGTGTCTGCCTGCACCCCACCGGCTTAACTCCACCTTTGGCTGGGCATCCCCACCCACCCTCTTCCTTAGTTTCCTCTTCTACAAAGTAGACCAATGGTAAGTGTCCTCCCCTCAGAATGCTGGAAGCACTTACAAACATCTGCCCTTACCATCCGTCTGGTTAGCTCAGCACAAGATGACAGACACAGGAAGACTAAGGTCTTCATTGACCCTTGAGAGTCTCCACCAGGAGCCACTGTTGGGATGTACCTGAGTGTCCTGTGCTCCAGGGTCCCTCTCAGTCACTGTGCTGTCAAGAGCTTCCTTTGAGCACATCTTTCTGTGTGCTTGGTTCAAGGTCCATGTCTTGAGAATCAGCCTGATAGGAGGCATTTAGTGCGTTTAGGTAGACCAGGCTGAGCGAGGAGGGGTGGGGCCAGGCCATGCCAGGCCACAGAGAGGGAGGTCTTAGCAAAGTCTGGGCTGGGTGCTTTGTGGCAGATGTAGGTAGACTGAGAGAAAGCCATGGCATATGAAGAAAGAGTCATGCCCCTTAGGTTGATTCACTCTCCCCTACTCACCCCTGCCCAATTCACCCTCCCCTACTCACCCCTGCCCAATTCACCCTCCCCTACTCACCCCTGCCCAATTCACTCACCCTTGCTCACCCCTGCCCAATTTACTCACCCTTATCTACTCCTGCCCAATTTACTCACCCTTATCTACTCCTGCCCAATTCACCCTCCCCTACTCACCCCTGACCAATTCACCCTCCCCTACTCACCCCTGCCCAATTTACTCACCCTTATCTACTCCTGCCCAATTTACTCACCCTTATCTACTCCTGCCCAATTCACTCTCCCCTACTCACCCCTGCCCATGTCCACCCTCCCTTTCTCCCATTCTGGTCTTTGTCCATTGGGAGTTAATTTTGTTCTATGGAGAGTCCAGCAGAGGAGCCGCTGAGGGAATCCTTGAACCTCAGCAGGCCGTGGGGTGCACCAGCGCTGTGCAGGGCAGGTAGAGTGGCAGGTACTAGCCAGTGAGGAGCGGCCCCAGCTCCATGCTCACTGTGAACTCAGTAAAGCTTAGCCACCGGGTCCTCCTGGCTTGCAGCTCCATACTTCTTCCAGGAGCTCCAGGGAGGGAGAGAACAGGAGAATGTTAATGGGGTGGCTGCCTCTAGCCTCCCCCATCCTTGAGTGAAGTACATATGGCGTTCCCAGGAAGCCATAAGGAACCCAGCAACACCTCCTCTGCTTGAGGACAGCTGTGTGTCACTGTCCCGCCCCATGTCAGCCTCCTTACACCCATCTGGTCCCATTTCCTAGTGAATCCACAGTGGAGGTGAGGGGAAACTCCTGAACCCCCATGACACGTGTGTGAGCTCACACAATGTCCACTGAAATGGGGCGACTGATTGCCCTAAGAGTCCAGACTACTAAGTCCACAACTCCAGCTAGAGGCTTCTAAAATCCCCCAACTGCCCTTGCAAACACCCGGAGTCAAGAGCAGACTGTTTTAATGCATTGCCCAGTAAGCAACGGGCACCCTGTGTAAACCAGAGTCCCAGGTCCCTGAGTTACACAGACTCTGGGGGAGACTCAGGGTGCAGGGAGGGAAGGTTCTGGAATCCACGTCAGCGCTGATGAGCTTGCGTGCTGTCTTCCGCTTTGCCTAGACCTTATTTGGAGGTGCTTCCTCTGCGTGGGGTGCCGGCTGGCACATTTGCTAGCTGCTCAGAGTTCCTCCTGCCTGGTTATTTTTAGGCTCTGACAAAGGGGAACCAAGAAGCTCTGTGTTAAAAATCTGGGGATCTGGGGAGTCCTTAGGGAGTGGTGGCCCCAGGAGGGGACCTTAGACCCAGAGGGGGAATGTGAGACACAGTCAAGAGTAGAGTTGACCTTGTCTGGTCATCCCTGGGTGGCCAGCGAGGCAGGAGAGACCACCCCTCTCAGGGTTGCTCTGCGTACACCCAGCTCAGACCCCTATGCGCAGGTACTCTGAAGTCAAGTCTGAGATGCTTCTGCCTGGACGCCCCAGGAGGCTGGTTCCTTAGGACGAAGGCACTAGAAAGATCAGAGGACTGAGCAAATCAGGACCAAGAACTTCACATCTAAGAGGATTACCTGGCCACCTCTGCCCATGCAAAACGCCAAGTGGGGTGCTTGAGCCTGGGTGGGAGGGACAGGGGACAGTTTCTGGGTTCTCTGTGTGATTCATCAGCTGCCCCATAGCCTCATGGGCATTTAGGAAGCCACAGGGAACTGGCATCTCTTCAGCCCTCATCCTCCAACACGGCCCCCACTTCCCAAGGCCATCACAGAGAGGTGAGGGTAGGCCGAAGAAGGGAAATTCCATCTAGCAGAAGATTCTGGAACAAGTCCTAGAGCCAGTGTCGTTTTGTGTATTTGCCCCCATTTGGGACCAGCCCAGGGGAAGCAGGGCTCAGGGAGGAGAATGGGATGAAGGAGAAAACCAAAGGGTAGAATTTTCTTGGGCAACAGGAACCCTCATGTGACGGAGCACAAGGCGGACAGGTTAGATGTGAAGGACTTGCTCGTAGTAAGTCTTTTAGCCACATTGGGGCCAGGAAGTGGAAGAGAGGTCACTGTAACGCTTTGCCACAGAGGTTTCCAGCTTGCCTAGAGGCAAGGCATTATGGGAAGGACTAGAGTGCCTCTAAGGCCCCTCTCGTCAGCGTTTGCATTAGTCACAGGTGGGAATGAGCAGGCAGAAGCAGGTGAGGAGGGGCATCCTCCGGATTGTAGGGGTGTGGGTGTTGATAAGAGCACAGTACTCTCTGGCAGCTGCTCCAGTTGGCTGCACCCCAGTTGACGCAGAAACTCATTGTCCTCATGTGTCCTTCTTCCTTCACATTCCCCAGTCCATAAGAGCCAGGAGCCAGTGAACTGTAAGACCCAGGTTCTAATCCCATCAGCACCACTACCGTCCACAGAGCTACTGCTGTCTTCAGCACCACCAGGACAAATGTCAGTCACAATTGTGACCACCACCAACCCCCTCACTAGCATCATTACCACGACCACGTGACTATTTGTTGATATTTCACTATTCTGTTATCAGCCTTACCAGTGTCACCATCATCTCCATCACCATTGTCACCATCCTCACCAGCCTCACCACTGCTACATCGCCTCAGTGACATCATCACCACTACCATTGTGACATCACCATTGTTATCATCATTAACCTCACTACATCATTGTCACCATCATTACTGTCACCATCCCTGACACCATCATCACTATCACAGTCACCATCATCACACTCATCACTAGTAAAATCTCCAGTTCTGTGTCTATAGATTTTCAGACTTTTGCCACCAGGTTTACCCGTCCCTAGCACTGATCCAGTCATAATGGTGACTACCATCATTCCAAGTAGGCAAGGTAGTTCTAATGATGGCAGGTGGAGGGTGGCAGAGAGTACTCTCAGGTTCACTTGTGGCAGGCTGCTAAAAAGGGTGACCTGGGTACTGAGAGGCTAGGACAGCCAAGACACACAAGGAGGGTCCAGGAAGATCTCTCTAGAGGCCCAGCCATCTGAGGCTCCAAAGGAAAAAAGTGCGTTGTGGTGGTGGTAGCGGTAGCTAAGGATGGCGTTGGTGCCCTCAGGAAAGACACCCATTGGAGGAACTTCCAGGAACTGGTGCCAGGAGACTTGAGTTGCAGGGGAAGCCCTTCCTGCCTCATAGCATACCAGCAACATCCTCCATTCACCCCGAGTCTGGATCCTCACTAGAGACAGTGTGATGGTTTGTCTGTGCTCGGCCCAGGGAGTGGCACTATTAGAGGGTGTGGCCCTGTTGGAGTAGGTGTGTCACTGTGGATGTGAACTACCCTCATCCTAGCTGCCTGGAAGTCATTATTCTGCTAGCAACCTTCAGATGAAGATGCAGAATTCTCAGCTCCTCCTGCACCCTGCCTGCCTGGACGCTGCCATGTTCCTGACTTGATAATGGACTGAACCTCTGAACCTGTAAGCCTGCCCCAGTTAAATGTTGTCTTTATAAGAGTTGCCATGGTCGTGGTGTCTGTTCACAGCAGCAAAACCCTGACTAAGACAGATGGAATCCTGACCCAGCTTGCCAGGCGTTAGGAGCACAGCACTCCAAAAAGCTGAGGCAGAGCAAAGAGAACTGAAAGAGACCCATTGAAAGGCTCCCATGCCCACAAGGGTTCTGGGCCAAGGCAGACTCAGTACGGACTCCGCTTTGGAATGCGCGTGGAGACTGCTGGAGTGGGGCCTGCCGGAACAAGGCTTGGGGCGCTGGCAGATGACGTAGAGCCTTTCCTGGCCAGCTTCCTATGCCAAAAGTAGACAGCAATTTCCGTTATGAGTCTCTCTAGGAGGAGGAAGAGGAGCCAGGAGTCCTCCAGAGGGGGTTGGCGGGGAGAGCTGCCTCTGGACACACGCTGCATTTTGACAGAGCTTTGATTCCAGCAGTTGAGCCTCTCCCTTCTTGTGTTGCTTTGTGTTTTGTTGCAGGTGGTGAGGACAGACAGGGACAGGGAGGTGACAGAGATGGCGATGGCTATTTGGTCACTGCATGAGGACAGTGTTGAGCAGGGTTCAGCCCTCCAGACCCAGACCCACATTCACATGCTGCCTGCCTAGGCAGTGTGCTAGGACCTCAGGGCTTTCTCTACCTGCACCAATTGGCCCTCTTAGCGTCTTTCATTCTATAATAGCTAGGGGGTGAAGAGGAGACTCCGGCCACTCTACTCATAGGAAGCTCTCCAGTCCCGGAAGGTAGGGCCGTTGTGCACAGACTGCAGTGCATCATGATAGTGATATGTCACATGACCTTCGGGAGGCGCTGTGATAGGGCGTAGAAGCCTTCCATTGCAGGACGCATGCACCGACGCATGCACGGTTCACATTAGCCATGGCATGGTCTAGGCTGGGACTTATTTTGTTGCCAAATCTCACAGAAGCATTGGTGGGATTTTCGCTTTGTTGTTTGTGGTCTGTAGCGAGGGTCTATGCTGGGCTCTACATGCCCTTCACTGACCATCTGTGGACTTGTCCCTCTTCACTTACCATTCACCACCCGTGTTTGTGCATCCAGGGGTGTGCATGGCCACCACAGTTACCTGAGCTCACTGTGGTCATTATACCAACAAGCGCTATCCCTATCCTGTCTCTGCCGCTAAAAAGGATGCTGGGGAGGGGCCGCCATGTCAAAGACACAGTGAAGGAATGAAAGGAGGAAACAAAAGGAGCCTGTATGGGGCTGTAGTCCTTTTCTAGCTCTTAGCGCTTTGTTGGGGGTCCTGGGGGGCTCCCCGTGTCCCTCAGGGCCAACGGTCTGCATCTGGATTCCAGTTCACATTGAGGTCTGAAGGGTTCTGTCTGCAGAGGTCCAGGTTTGTGCAGCCCCAGGGTTCTGGAAAGGAGGGACCTCCTAGCTGCCCAGCCAGACTCCTTGAATGGCTTAGGCCGCCCCCTGCTGGAAGCTCTGGGAAATGCAAGGACACTGAAGCTGGGATGGCATCTGCTTAATTTGTGAGGTGATCTGACCATGTTCACCAAGTTCACACCACTGGCAGGACCACCTTGGACTGGGGACAGGACAAAGGGAGTCAATACTGGGCCCTACCAAAGAGTGGAGCAGGCCTATCCAAGATGGACTCGGGGAGCTGCAGGTGGAAGGGGCCCAGAACCCAGCTGCAACCCATCTCTCGTTTCTTTCTTTCACTATTTCAAGTTGTTTTAAAATTGCTACCTGTTTAAAATTGTTAACTCTGTCCTTCCCAGATGACTAGGAGTCAAATTAAGCCCAGCCTCAGAGGACCATATGGAGGGCAGGCACCAGGGCAGGGCAAGACAGGAGTTGCCTACCTACCACTGAAGCCAGGCTGCTACCAAAAAAAAGAAGAAGAAAAAAATATTACAAAGCTGGGTTTTTAATTCTTTTTATTGAAGAAAAGAAAAGGAGAGAAAAAATAGATTCCCCACCCCGCTTCTTCCCAGAGTGGTCTCAGTCCTGTCCTGGGGCTGGGTCAGAACCGTGCTCTCTGCCTGGGTCTGGGAGGGGCCCAGGGTCCTGGAAGGGAGTGGGGGGGTCTGGCTGCTTCCCAAGGGGTAGGGGTGTCTAAAAATCGGAGCCAGGCTGGTGGGCCGCAGGCAGTCATCTGCAGTGGTGGCTGAGGTGGGCATCCTGGGGACGCTGGCCGCACCAGGCCTGTCCGTGTCCACAGCCGCTCGCCTGCCTGCCCGGGTTTGCCCAAGGAGGGCAGAGTCTGAGGCACCATCTGGCCTCTGGATCCCTGTGCCCGCCGGCCATGCCACCTCCTGTCCTGTGTCTGGCTCTGGTCCCAGCACCGCGGGCCCTCTGCCTGGCCGCCTCTGAGCGCCCTGAGGCCGGGGCTGGACCCGGCCCGCCACCGCGAGCGCATCTGTGCCCGTCCTATGGCGGAGCGGGCTGAGCAGCATCCCACCTCCTGGCCCGGTGTGGGGCCACGGCCCGCCCGCTCAGACCTCGGTCTGGAGGTCAATGATGTCCTGGCCAACCAGCGGGATGGTGGCACCCGCCTTCTCCCACTCCACACTCCGCAGCTCCAGCGGAGAAGGGGGCAGTGGCTCCAGGTCCTTCTTCACCCAGGCGGGTGTCCCGTGGGGCTTGCGGAGGCTCTCCCAGGTCCTCTTGTTGGGAGTCTGCTGCTTCTCTGCCTACTCAAGGCCAGCGGTGTAGACAGGGTAGTGGCGAATGGGGGTGATGTCATGGGGGAGGAGGAAGAAGAGAGAGAAGGCTCTTAGGAAGGGATTCCCAGAGAGGGCAGCAACCCACGCCTCCCTCCCGCAGCCCGCGTCCTGCAGTAGCTGCAGTTCCCATGATGCACCGTGGGGAAGGACAGTCTGGAACCCGGCAGACAGAGCCAGGCTCGGGATCCTGCTGCCCTGGCCTTTGCACGTCTGAGAAGGGAGAGCTGGCACAGGGAAAGGCCAACCAAAGAATCCAGGGGATGGGGCTGTGAAGAGAGCGGACAGACGCCCTTGGTGGCTGGAGCACAGCCCATGCTTCTGACCTTGCTTTCTATGCCTGGCACCTCCTTCTCCTTCTCAGACGCATGCTGCAGCTTCCGGTTCAGGTCCTGGAACATGTCCTGGTGTCGCTTCCGTGTGTGCATGATCTTCTGTGGGTTGGGGCCACAAGTCCTGAGCCAGGATGGGCATCCACAGCCACCCCTTTGTCCCGCCTGTCGGTGGCCCCTGGCTTGCGCCCCTCCCCCATTCCCATTTGCTGAAATGGCCCTGGTGCCCAGCCTGTTTGTCCGGAGAGAGGCTCCTGCACTTACCTCAAAGTCCAGCTCTGCATACCGTGATTTCCGCCGCTGCAGGAAAAAGGGGTTGTATGCATGGGCAACGTGCTCCCTAAATCACAAATCCTAGATCACAAGTCCAGGCCCTCTGGCCTGACAAGTGGGGAGACGCCACCCTGCCTTCAGGGGACATGCTGAGGGTGCACCAAGTACCCAGGTTGCCTATTCCCTAGGGGCCAGGCCCAGCTCTGGGTTGGAGGGGCTGCTGAGACTCAAGGGAAGCCCTTGAGCATGGGGAAATGAGGATGGGGTCTCTGTGAGCAGTGCAGACTCCCACCACTCTATAGGCCTGTTTGCCCTTGCTCTCCCTCTGCAGCGCCGAGCTCAGCCAGGCCATGCAGGTCACATGGTTGGACCCCCAACAGTGAACTCAGTGCTGGCTACACCTAAAGGCTAGAAGGCTAGATGGTGGCACATCCTAGTGTGGGGCAGGGGCTCCCTAAGGGTGGCATCCTGTCCTCTGCCCCTTGTCCTGAAGGCTGAAGAAGGTGCAGGGGAAGTACACGCATGACTAACCACAGACTGTTGTGTGCCACCAACTATGAAATGGTCTGGATTGCAAAAGGATCCTGCCCCTGGGCCAGCCTTACCCACTTCTGACATACCCAGAGCCTACAGGGCAGGGAAGTACCAGGCCTTGGCTGGGGGTGGGGGGTTCCACCCATCTCTGCCTCAGCAGAGTCCAAACCATCCTCACCTCCAGGGAGCTCACAGACAAGGTGGCCACATTCTCATTCTTGGTCCCAGCACCTGAACTGGGTCCCGGGTGGGCCGTAGGCTCCCCCGTGTCCCCCAGGTTGGGAGGTGCAGGCTCCAGGGTAGGTGGTGGGGGTATGGGCTGTTGGGGTGGAGGGGGTGGTGGAGGGGGTGGTGGTGGGGGCTGGACAGGGGGCACCTCAGGGGGGGCACCACCTGGGGGCTCACGGGTAGGTGGGCTTCGGGTAGGGAAGCTGGCTTCAGGCGCCATGCTAAGGTGGATGAGGCGGGTTTGGGGCATCTGGTCAATGTTGATGCTGTATTTGGGTTCCTCCTTGGGCTTGGGCCGGAGTGTGGCTGTGGCCGTGGGCAGGATCACGTAGCTCGTGTCCAGAGCCTTCTCCTGGGCCCGGCTCAGCTCGGAGTCCAGTTTCTTAAAGATGTCCCCATCGCCGATAAAAGAGGACTTGGGGGCCTTGTCCTTTTTGAGGGTGAGTGAGTGGTTAGGGAAGTCAGGCAGTGGCCCGCCGGGGTAGCGGGGTGAGCCGTGCAGGTGCAGCTTGGACACATTCGCTGGCAGGCTGTTGAAGGTGGGGGGTGGGCCCTTGGCCAGTTTCATCTTCTCTTCTTCGGGCAGCGATGGTCGCTTGAAGGTTCCTGTGATGGTTGCTGTGCGGCACGCTGCGATGTCTTTGTTCAGCACTAGTGAGGAGGTCGGAAAAGACAGCAGAGAGGACAAGGGGTCAGGGCGGTCAGGACGGTCTGCAGCAGCAGCAGGGCCTCACCAGCCAGCACTGCCACCACCTGGGCTCTACCCACAGCAGCCCCGACATCCACTCCAGACTCATGGGACACCTGAGCAGCTGAAGCTCCTTCGCTTTTCTGTGAGGCTGGCCCACGGGGGTTTCTGTCTGCCTCCCAGAACGACTGGCCTGTCACCCATATACAAAGCCTGGCATGGCAATTCTGAAAGGCAGGTGAGGGCGCCCTCTGCTGGAAAGCATAGATGGAGGCGCTTCCAGACGGAAAGACGAGCCCCTTCTGGGAGCTCCCTATCCTGGTCCCCTCCAGGACTTCTGAGGCACACAAGCCCTTGCAGGAGGGGAGGATGCGCACACGGCACAGTCACATTAGCTCCAAGGACCATGAGCCCTAGCACAGGAGGCCAATCCCTTGGAAGGGCCTTCCTGCCTTAACTTCCCTGGTGCCTTCATAAAGACTCTTTTCCTGAAGCCTCTGCCCTGACACCTCTCTTATGTCCCGTCTGACATCTGGCCTGTACTCCAGCTCACCAAACATCCTGTATGTCACTTGCCCATCAACCCAGCCCCACTGGCTAGTTGAGTACTGGATTAGTTCTCACCCAAAGCAGCCGTCCACACTGCCCTTCCTCCGTGCTCTTTCCAGAACAGGGTCACACCCCCTTCTTAGGAAGCCTGGCCCAGCTCGGCATACTGCCAGTTCTGGTCACACCTAGCCCACCTAGCCTTGGGGCACACCAGCATCTCTTGCCAGCTTATCAACTATGGTCACCCACAACATTCCAGCTTCCCAGGCCAAAGGTCCCTCACCCTCCCAGCTCACCTCCAATGACAGCATTTGGCTCTTCTATACTGTCACCCAGTATGGCGGCTTGAATAAAAACAACCCCATAGGCTAATATATTTGAATTTGTAGTCTTCAGGGAGTAGCATTATTTGAAAAGGATTAGGAGACTTGGTCTTATTGGAGGAAGGGCTTCCTTAGGGTGAGGCTTTGAGTTCAGGAGCCGTCTCAGGCCCGGTTTCTACCCCCATGGGTCAGGGTATGGCTCTCAGCTCCAGCTCCAGTGCCCACTTGCATGTCGCAGTGCTCCCCACCAGGATGATGAACTAAAACTCTGAAACTCTAAGCAGGCCCCACGCCAAATGCTTTCTTTTATAAGAGCTGCCTTGGTCATGGTGTCTTCACAGCAATAGAACAGTGACTAAGTCACCCAGCATTGTCCTCCTCCAGCCCTGGGAGCCCAACACCCCAGCAGTGAACTAGCCATCTCTCCTATCGATGTGTATGCACCCCTCCAAGGGTCAACACCATCTCAAGGACCTCCTCGGTCTACACACAGCTCAGCCCAACTCCTTCCAGTAGGGACTCTGCCCCACCACGGACATCTATACACAGACGCCCATCGTGTGCCCACCGGCAACATTCTGCCCATAGCATCACGAGGCACAGCTGGGCACGGGGAGCCCAGAGCACACCACCATGGCTGGGTCAGCATCCAACCCCTAGAGCCTGGGTCAACTCTTGGGTAGGCCATGGAGCTGGATCTTTGAAGACTAAGAAAGGATTCGTTTGCCCCATGCCAAAGTCACCTCCTCCAGGAATCTCACCCAGGAAGCAGCTGATATTCCCCACTTGGGAACCAGATGGTGCACAGCCAGAGTCTGTTGGCCATTGCCCTAGCCCCTGGTTCACAGATGCTATGGCTTGATGCTGGGAACATGGGGGAGGTGCAGAGTCCCTTCTTGCCTGTGCTTCTCTGAAGCTCCGCACTAGCAGAGCACCCAGGAGCAGTTCCTTCCCCTGGGGTTCTTCCTGCTTCCACAGAGGTCTTTCATTCTCGAAGTGTACCCCTCCTCCCCTACCCCAGTTTAACAACAAAGAAACAAAGACAACACAGAACACGGGTGTGTGGGGGAGGGCAGGCAGGAGGCAGGTGTCAATGGGTGTGCAGGCAGAGCAGGGGCAGGGCTGGGTCCCACACAGAGCTGGCCCATCTGCTCTGCCCTATGAGGGGAGAAGGGAGAGACAGACACATGAAGGGGAACCAAAGATGGTCCCAGCCCAGCTCCACGACAGCTTTCTGGGACTCGCTCAGTCACACCCACAGGCCTCCTGAAGCCCTCGAGGAGGAGGAGTCCAGGCTGGACCATATGGCAGTAGGTGTGGGATGGGGACAGGAAAAGCACACAGATGCTAGGAGTAAAGAAAGAAGCAGAAGGGCCGACTGGCCACCGTGGCTCTCACCTGTCAGGCGCTCACCTGATCTACAGGCCAGATCCACATCCTTCTCAAAGTCGGTCTGCAAGACAGAGACCGAGGCCGAGATGAGGGCAGGGCTGGTAGCAGGTGGTGCTGCAAGCTACAGAGCCGTGGGAATGGGGCCACCAAAGCCACACCCACACCTCAGAGGTCACAAAGATGTTGACACTCACCGAGAACCCCAGCCCACATTATTAGTCTACGGGCCACGGGGTGTGGCCATGCATCTATATGTTTGTCTGCGCAAGCATGGGTGTGTCTGTCCGCATTCACATGCATGTGTGTGCTGTGTTTTTGTGTGTTTATGTCTGCCTGTGAGTGAAGAGGAGTACACTGTATGAGCATGAACATATATGTTGAGAGGAGGATTGTATGACTCACAATTGAGCCAGAGTTGACCTCTATGCATTTGTGTGAAGGCGCATACACACGTGTCTCCATGCATGTGTTTGTGTCTGCCTGTGTATGCGTGCGTGCGTGCGATCAACCATGCGTGCTTTCCCTCCAAGGCATCACGGAGCAGCCGGCCTCTGCCCCTCTGGCCATGCTCCCCAAAGCCATGCAGCCACCAGGGCTTCCAGAGCCTCTGCCATTCCATCCAAGACAGACAGCAGGGGACAGACACAGACCTGGGCCAGCACCAGCCTCCCCTAGAGCAGAGACATGGTCCCCCCTGCATCTCTGAGGACAGCAGCTGGGGAGGCCAGAGTGGTGACCCAGGACCACCTTAGAAGCTTGGGTCTACAAGACCCATCCAGAGGCCACAGGGCTCCAGGGGAGTCAGTCTGGCCTTTAATCTCAAACTGGAGGTCTTTCCCTGAAATGCAGGAGCCAAGATGCTGGGAAGGTGGCCGTCTTCCCCTGAGGTCAGAGGTCAGGCCAGGAGAAACATCAAGAGGAGGGAAAACAGTGTCCCCAAATAACAAAGTACCTGTCCAGCTGACACTTGTTCCCTCTAGATGGTGGCACTGAGGCCCAGAGGGTTGGCCCTGTGCAGACAGCACCTGGAGATACTCCCCAGGGCCTCACCCCTGGGGGTGCTGACACCTGGGACAACATATGGGGTGGTGCCAGAGGGGCAGAGAGCTGGCCAGCCAGCAGAGCCCTGGAAGGCTACTGTGCCTAGATCCCATAGCTGAAGAAGTCTGCACTGGTTAACTCACAGTTGGCTTGTGCACAGTTCTGGAAGGGCCAGCTTTGAGGAAGGCAAGAATGCCCCCACCCAACTCACCACAGCCTTTCCCGGCTCAACACCCTAGATCAAGGATTTCCACTTGGCCTCAGTTTCTCCAATTGCAAACTGAGGTCTAATTCATCTAATAGGGCTGCCAGGGCCCATCAGAACTCTGGGTACAGGGAAGACCTAGAGGTCGCGGTGGGATGGCTTGTATCTCCAGGCAGTCAGTCCTACCATGAGCTGGGCGTGGCCATTCTGGAAGGAGCCCCCTGAGTCCCCGTTGCCCTCCTCTTGTCGGTCTACCACACGGCACTTCACAGCATCCTGGACCTGGAGGAGGGAAAGTACGTCAGCAGGGAGCCACGGCCGCGCAGAGGACCTCTGCAAGGAGCCTCCCTGGAGCACAGCAGCACACCTTGTCCTGTGGTCAAGGACAGGAGGACAGAGCATGGAAGATCAAGGCATTTGGAGCTCCTAATGCTGGGAGGGAACTGCAGGCTCCACTGGCTGGAGGCCACGGTAAGGATGTACGCCTGAAGCAGACCCCTGGCTTCAGGGCCAGCCTGCACCCCAAAAACCTACACTGACTGTCACTGAAGAGCCTAATCCTCATACCAGCTGTATGGGCAAGGGTAAGGACAGCCACAAGGCCAGCATAAATCTTAGCAAGCAGAACCGAGAGGGAGTGGCCAATCACCCAGGAAAACCAGCCTGAGGAAGGTCACAGCATGAAATATTGCCTAAAACCCAGCCTCTGCATCAAGAACCACAGACAAGGGCTGAAGCTGGTTCTGTGTGCTCACCCTTCCCAACCTGGGGCTGTGGCCTGTTGGCACTTAGTCACATCTGAACTTGTTGATCACAAGGCTTTACACAGCAGATCCATCCCTACGGCTAGATCTTAGTGGATGGTCTGCTATTCTTCTGACATCTGTCCTGCTTGCCTTCCTCGAATGCCTACTTTGAGACAGCTGGTCCTGCAGGGCTCTCCTCCCAACTGATCTTACAATCTTCCTTCCCATCGTATGTGCTGGGCAGAAGGAGCCTCCCTCTCCCCGGCCAGCTCTGCAGTTGCTGTTCTGGAGCCGGGACTGCTCAGGCTCCTTCTGGCTGTAGGACGCTCATGTTCCTTTCTCCTAGGCCACTGCCCACCTCCCGGAAGGCCGAACAGCGAGAGAAGAACAGAGGACGGGACTGCAACCTTGGAGCACATCTGGGGCCTTAGGATGTGAGCCAGACTTCACTTGAGAACTGGATTCAGGACTGAGGTAGCCGGGCAAATAGGCTCAGAGGTCTTGTCTCTCCCTGTGAGCTGCCATGGTGCTTGGCGGCTTCTCACGGTGGCTTCCCACAGCTGAGTGACACATGACTAGCACAGGGAAGCGGAAGGAGGGTGTAGGCTTTGTTGGGGGAATAATTTTTGTGACTTCAGGTAGCCCTCTTTCCCAGGGTGCTCCTCCAGAGCCTCCCTAGAGAACAGTAGCATCTGGTCTCCTCACTGCCCCACTCTCCCAGTCTTTTCTGTCACCTGAAGTCCCTACCCTGGTTCCTGCAGCTGGAGTCAACTGTGTTCTCTCATAGCTCCCCACTTTTCAAATCCCTCAGCAGCATTCTAGAAGGTTCTGAAGAGATGGAGGCAACAGGCTCTCTCTAGGTCCCAGCCATGCCCTGGCTCTGTCTGCAGCAGAAGTTGGCCTACTGAGTGGGGTAAGGTGCACTTCCATCACAGAGCATCCTCTCTGAGGTCAGGACAACCACCTAGTCTCACTACTGCCTCCTGCTGGTGGCCATCAGGACATAGTTGGATAGAAACATTCTCACCTTCCAAAGGTTCAGAAAACACTAGAAGCATCTAACACTGGCTCTCCTAACCCTGCCCTGTCAGCCGCAGACCTCCCAGCTGATGAGCTATCCTGGGAGATAATCTATCCTCCAAAAGGGTGCCGTTCCCAGCAACCCTGGCCCCGTGATGGGCACAAGCCCACCTCGAGGGACACAGGTGGATCCGGGCCCAGGACGCCCACCTCTCTGCGGAGTATGCAGTGCACCATCACGATGACGAAGCCCTCCAGGGAGTCAAAGACAGCGAAGAGGATCTGGAAGAGGGCGGAGCGACGGTCGGTGACGGCAAGCACAGCAGACATCCAGGTCAGCGCCAGCAGCGGCAGCACCACGCAGGAGCTCCACAGGGAGGCCCTGGGGATGGAGGGCATCAGGGCGGCCCCATGGGTGCTCCACCTCTCCTGAGGACACCCCTTTCCCCCCATCCCCAGGCCTGAGGGCTTGGAAGGGACCCAGCAAAGTAGAGGAGCGCTTTGGGAGAAAACTAGGACCCTGTCCAGGAGGGTGACAGACGGGAGGGAGACAGACAGGAAGGACACTGGGATGGGAGAGGTGTGGGGTGAAGCAGTTCCTGATTCCATCTTCCAGGCCTGAGCCCTGGACCCAGAGACCCAGGGCTCCAACTGCAATGCAAGATGGCTGTGGGGGACAGGAGTCAAGTACTGAGAGAATGAGAGAGAGAAATTGTGAGGGAAAGACAGGACAGACAGTGTACAGCTGGACAAGGCCAGAGGGTCAAAGGAGAGACCAAGACAGACAGAACAGACAGAAGGGTGTCCTTCCTCTTCCGAGGCTGCAGCTGCTCTCCTGGGCCTCGGCGCCCTCCTGCGGCCCCGACCTGTGAGCCACCCCTGCCATCCACCCTCAGTCTCTTCTTGGAGTATCTGGCTGGCATAGGGAGCCTAGCAGCCTGAGTCCGCCATCAGTACCTGGCCTGCACCTACCACGGAGCTTTGACTCAAGCTCAGGTGGGGACAATGGTGCTGCCCCGAGGCTGTGGGACATGCAAGTGCCCGAGAACTGTGCCTTGGCCCCAGCCAGCCCCAGCACTCGTGTGGTTCCAGGAGTCACTGTGGCCTGTCTGTAGCCCCTGTCGTTGCCAGGGTGACATCAGGATCACTTCTCCCTCTTCTCTTGGGGGCGGGGAGGGATCATCCTGCTGTTCCCTCAAAGGAGCAGATGGGAGAAGGGGACTGAACAGAGTGGTATCCAGGGCAGTGGGGCTGATGGGAGAGGCTAGGAGGATCTGAGAGCCCAGTTAGGCAGAGGGTCCCCCAAACTCCCACCAAACTGAAGAGTGCAGCTATGGCAGGGGTCCTATGCAGAGTCTGGCCTTACAAGGACACAGCTGTCACCTCCTCCCTGGCCTCCATATAGTTAGCTACAGTAGCCCTTTATCATGACTTCTTCCAGGCCTACCTTTGTGCCTTCTGAAGCCATGCTACTCTGACCCCAGGGATCGCCTTGCCCGCAGCCACAGCTATTACTACTGGGTGAACACAGTAGCCATCAGTGGCCAGGGTGCACAGGACTGGCTCTCTTAACCCTGCCCAGATCTCTGTCCTCTCACCTTCCCCAACTCAAACCCAAGTCAGGAATCAATCTGATGACCCACCCTTCCCCTGATGCCCTGAAGTATGGGCTGCTAAACGGTACCTCATCTAGTCCCGACTTCCAGCCAACTCTCGTTCCCTCCTTAGAGGGAACCTCTGTAAGGCACGAAGCCCCCCTGGGTCCATACTGACCCCACTCATAGTTTTGAAGTGGAGGGTAGCGTGGAGCCTCCTAGCACAGAGCCAGCTACTCCACCTCCCTCCCCTGCTGCACAAGCCAGGATGCTCTACCCAGACCCCGGTACCCAGGTATCCCGGTACCCCGGTTGTGAGCTCACCTGTCCCTGAATCTAGAACAGAACAGTGGCAGGCTGGCCCTCTAGGAAGTCACTTCCCATCACCTCATCCTCAGCTCTGTACTTGTTCCCACCACAGCACTGGGCCCAGGGACAGACATCTCCCCTCTCCTTCAAATCTGGGACCCTGACTCCTCATGGCAGCTGTGTCTAGTGTGGGAACAGGTCTTCCCACCAGCAGAGACTCCTTGGCTTCCCACAAAATCAGCTCTGCCATTTCTCTATTTCCCCCAAGCTACCAGTTTCCAAATCATTTCCCCAGAAGCCCTGAGGAAGAGGAGCCACAAGTTCCCTGGAGACTCAGATACCCCAAGGCAGAAGCTCTCCAGGTAGGCCTATGTGTTACCACCTCTAGCTGCTGCCTCACCTCTGGAATTCTGACCCTCACCTGATTAGCTCAGGCTGGACCTGAATTTGTCTACACTCTACCCAGAAAGACTGCTGATCCAAAAGTTAAGCACCAGGGCTCACAGAGGCATGGGCCCAGCGTGAGAACAGGCTAGTCTACTTGGATGGGTTCTAAACCATGCACATCTTACCCACACAGCCTGAGGTACCATGAGTCCTGGGTTCCAGTGTCTGCTCAAGAGGGTTAGTGTTTGGGGTCTCTGCTATTGTTATTGCTATGTCCTGAAGGAGGAGCCTTTGGTTGGACCTTCTATGCTGAGCTCCATCCACCCAAAACACAATTATGTTGTCACACCAAGTCAGGTGATCAACATCCCCTTGGGCTCAGTACCCTGTTCCCATGGCCATATCTTTCTGAGCACCCATACAGACAGACACACAGCACATGCACCCATGGGGGATAACACATGCATCTGTACACACTAGCCCATGCCCAGTTACATTCTTATAGTTACATGTTTGCAGGCACACCCCCCACCACACACACACACACACACACACACACACACTCACACCTACTTACCAATCATTCACTTGCTTACAAGCTCAGCTCACCCTCGGGTACTTTTTCCTCTCGTCTGCACACACCAGTCACTCTCGCTGCCTCGTGCAGCACGCTGTCCACACACCCAGCTACTCTCACGCATGGGAACCTCTCTGCACAGCTGCATACTGTAAACAGACCCACTCTCACACATAGGCACCATCCCTGTGCACACTGGCACATAGATATCATATACACATCCAACCACTCTTACACAGGAGCAATGCTAACAGGCTCATACCCCCAAACACGCATATATATACACACTCACATGACTCCAGCCTCTATTCACTTGTCTGATGGAGGTGGGGGCTGTGGCTAAGCTCTGGACAAGCACTGTTGGGGGGACTCGGGCGGTGGCAGGAAACAGTGCAGGCCCACCCCAACTGACCGTGGGTTCAGTCCCATTCTGCTACCTTAGCTGACCTACTCCTTGCCTCCCAAGTATCTTATATGCTGCATAGCAAGCAGGTCTCGAATCGGGAAAGACAGGCCTGCAGGCAGGGGGTGGGTAGAGGCCAGGGCTGCCTTGAAAGCCCAGAGGGGACCGCAGAAGTGAAAGAAATGAAAGAAAAACATAAAAACAAATAAATGTGAGTCAGGAGGGAGCAGAGCCCATGCAGGGCTGCTCCAGGTGGCGGCAAGGCACTAACATGGCGTTACTGGTGGCGTCGGAGGTGGCTTCGGCCGCAGAGAGGACTCCGCATTCAGCACACGTGAGGGCACGCCCGAGGGGGGGCACGGGCAGCTGACTGCAAGTGAAATCAAAGGCTGAAACAAAAGCAAACAGGTTCCCTCGGAAACGCGAGGCAAGGAACAGAGATGGCAGCCCGAGGCTCTCAAGCATCTCAGGGGCCCGAGCTGAGCGCAGGGAGTAAACTAGGCAGGACTGCAGGCTGCCTGCATCTGCTGACTGACAGCACACCTCAGTCTCGGGGTGGACAGCAGCCAGATCTGAAGGAGGCTTTGCTACCCTTCCACCTCCCACAGAGGCACACCAGATGTTATCACATGGGCTGCCCTCACAAGGAGAGCAGAAATAGACAGGCTGAGCTGTATGACAGCCCCGCCCAGGCATGCCCATGGATGTGTGAGCGGGAAGACGCCTCCTCATCTAGGCATCGGCCCAGGATACCCATAGCTGGGATCTGATTCCAGCTCCCAACTTTCCCCATCTCTAAAGCCCCGTTCACTCTGATATGAGGGGATACAGACACGGAAGCTTGCCCTGTGGCTATTCTGACAGCAGATCAAGAAGGCCAGCGCTGGAGAGTCCAGGGAGACCTCCACACCTACAACTTCAGCCACAGTTCATCCTACATGTGGTCTGGGTCTCAGACTCTGATGCTGGCCCAGTACTCTGAGGTGGACAGCCAGGCTGAGGCTAGAAGCTTAGGCCCAAGCTCCCCACCATAGAGGGACTCTCAGCAAACTGATAGCTCCTTAGCCTGCTCAAGAGCTCTAACCAGGGCCAGAGTCCACCAGGCACCCAGGGAAGTCACTGGGCAGAAAAGGAGGAACCAGAAAAAGAGAGACAGTGAGAAACAGAGAGAGACACCAAGCAAGACAGGCACAGGGGGGGAGGGGCAGGGGTAGGACCCCCACAAAGACACCAGCACACCAGCTCCAGGATGTAGAAGGCTGGACAGGGAGAACTCTGGGCAGGGCAAGGCTACAACCCCAGTTTCCTATGACCCCTGGAATGTTCCTGAGTTGAGGCAGCAGTGACCCCCATGTCTTCCCTCACTCCCAGGACAACCCACAGAGCAGGTGCCTGAGTAGTGTGGGAGGAGCCTTGTCCCATCTGTCCCTAGCTATCCTCCAGTGATGAAGGCACCAGATAGACAAGGCCTCTTGTGATGGGATTCGGGGAACAGGGAAGAGGCGCTCCCAGCCTTGGGCCTGGGGTGCCCTCCCACCAGCCTGAGCCCAGTAGGGGGTGCTCTCTTCGAGAAATGAGCCTTATAGTTTCTGGAGACTCTACAGGGTCCCACCTTATTACAGGTCAGTTAGAGAAACTGAGGCACAGAGCAAAGCAGAGACCAGATGGCTAGCAAAAGCCTTTGTATTCTATGCCCCAGTTTCCAAGCCTGTTCCAGGACACCTGAATTGTCAGACTGGATTGGGGACTTAATGGTGGGTGGGCTCTGGGTCTTTCCAGCCAAGAAGGGCAAGGTGCCAGGGCCACAGGGCCTACCCTGCCCGCTCCTTCAGCTTCTTGTCCGTGATGCCGTCCTTGGACACGAGCTTGTTGAACACCAGGATCCCGATCACCATGTTCACCTGCCGGGCAGAGGCAGGAGTGGGCCAGAGCCCATGCGTGCCTAGATCAGCAGCGACCATGCCCAGGATGTCCACAGTCTTCTAAGGGTTACTCATGTGCCCCCACAATTCAGACCCCAGTGCTGGCCAAGTGGATGCATCCAGAGTCCTGTTCCTCAATGTGCCCACACCACCAACAGCCCTCCCCTGGCCCTGATGATGGTAAGCTCCTAGTTGTAGGTGATTCTTAGGGCTAAGAATGACTTCATCTGGCAAGTACTAGCCACCCCTTGTTCTTGATTTCCTCCAATCCCACTGACTCTCAGCCCCATTAACAATAGTCACTGGGTGCCTCCCGAGGGCTTCTTAGGAGATGTCAGATGCATCTCCTAAGCTACTAACTAATTTACTACCCAAGATAAGAATTGGTCTTAAGTCCGCTGTCAGAGCCTCCATGCCCTGGGACCCTGGCACCTTTCCTGTCTTTGATTATCTCTGCCACGGTATGGAAAAAGGGATAAGGTGTTGCTCAAATCTTATTTCTCATCCCCACTTTGAGGGAATTCCTGAAAGCCTCTAGGTAATTCCTTTTTTTGTAGAAAGACTGCCGGGATCCCAAGGCCTTGACCCAGCTCTAAGGGGCAAAGGAGATACTGTGGGGGGATACTGTGGACTCTTGTGCCACAGACCATGCCCAGTGGCCCAGGGGCTGACAGTTTCCCTGGCTCTGCACAGTCAGGATTTCACATACAGGACCTTGCTTCCTGGCATAGCCCTGCCTCATAGCTCGCTGGCCACACCGCTGGGTTGCAGGTATTCTAGGACTGGCTACCCTCCTGCAATCAGCTCTGCTTGGCTGTTGTAGGCATGGTCAATGCACAGGATCCAAGGGTGCAGCCCCTGGAGCCTGCTCTTAGATGACACCTATTCTGGCCCAGAAGCTCCCCTCAGAGACATTGACCAGTTATGTCCACCTGGCCTTCCACCTGGATGCCTTTGAGGAATAAGGAGCAGGGATTCTGGCAGCCACCCAACTGTCTCTACCCACCTACACACTCACCCCAGACTCGAGTCTCACACTCTGCAGGGTCAGTCACACCTGTCTACCACACTGACTTGAGCGAAGCTCTCTGACCACCCCTCCCCAACAGAGGGTAAGCTGGGGTGACAAGGACTAGAGAGAGAGAGAGAGGGCATCTAGCCCCATGCTGAGCCAGGCCAGTCCTGGCTCCGGGCCAGTGCCCAGCTATAGTTCTGGACTCCTCTCCAAATGGGCATGTCAACTGAAGGACCAGGAAAGAGCAAGGTCCCTCTGACACCAGGAAACAAGCAGCCTCAGTTCTTGGCAGTCTGGGTGCTGACAGTTGCGGTGGACATGCGTGACCTGAGCCAAGTCTACTCAATCCCTGTAGCTTCAGCTATCCATCTGTCCGTCTGTCCCTACCTCCCTGTTACTCACCAAACTCTCAAAGGCCTCCTGGCAGGTACATATTCAATGCCTAATACCCAGGCAAGCCATGCTCATGGAGATAAGAGAGTGACAGGTGCCACACTGAGTGACTGGGGCAAGGTGGGGGAGCTGCCACTGCTGGTGACCAGATCCCTGCAGGCCACCTAGGAGAAGGTAAGGACCCAGGGGTCCAGCCTGGGAGGGAGAGGAGGGGAGGGGAGGGGTGGGTCAGTACCAGCACAACTGCAGCAGCCGGTCCCACGAAGGCATACAGAAGTCCCCCCTCCAGAGAGAGCCAGCAACTGGGAAAGAAACAAACTGTCAGAAACTAGGACCATGCCCAAGACAGACAGAGAGAGAGAGAGAGAGAGAGAGAGAGAGAGAGAGAGAGAGAGAGAGAGAGAGAGAGTCAGAGAGACGTGTATGAGCCAGGCAGCCATGACAGAAAAGAAAATTTGCACACACATTTTTGTTTGTTTGTATCCTCAGGGGTCCCTGTGCAGCCACTGCTACCTCCACTTACAAATGGAGGTGTGGCCCAGAGCAAGGATACGCCTCCTCAGAAGCCCTGGGGCTCCCCTCTGTCCTCTGTGGGTGGGGCCCCTTCTGGCTCTGCTCTCAGAGTCTCTGACAGACCCTGCAGGACATGAGGTTCCTGGCCTAGGTCACTAGCCCTGTGTTCAATTGCCTAGCTCTCCAGAGCCCCTGGACACCATCCATGATACCAGGAGATCAAACCCTAGAGCAGTGTGGTTCTCAGCCTTCCTGATGCTGCGGCCCTTTAATACAGTGCCTCATGTTGTGGTGAGCCCCCACCCCGCCCCACGCATAAATTATTTTGTTGCTGCTTCATAACTGTAATTTTGCTAGTGTGATGAATTGTAATGTAAATATTTGATACGCGGGATATTTGATATGAGACCCCTATGAGGGCTAACACCCGCAGGTTGAGAACGGCTCCCAGAGAGGATTCTCTGCATGCGACAGGCCTGCCCCCAGCTCTGGCCTGGGCATTCTAGCCAATGCTGCTCAACATTCTCAGAATCCCATCAGTGTTTTCAACATGGCTCCAGAGCCCTGCCACCCACCTCCCTGGAGCTTCAGAGCAAGTCAGGTTTTCTCTGACCCACCCGCTGGTGGTTTTAGCCACCCAGCTCCCAACTAGTGTGAACCAGCCAATCCTGCAGGTCTCTGGTCCCCTTTCTAGCTCTATCCTGAGCCTGGGATCCTACTTTCCGAATTGAGCCCACGCTGCTTTAGGTCAGCTGTTGTGGTCTCAGGGGCCTCATCTGTGAAACTGACTGACGCTTACACTGCCCTTGGGGAGGGTGCATCTGCTGTTCTCAGGAGTTATCCTCAACACTTGTACACATGAAGACGATGATGACTCCGGGGGCTCATGGCCATCAAGGTCACCCACTGAGGAAGCTCTGGTGGCCCCGGGCATTCGTCTCATCCCCCTGATCAGGCTAGACAGGACCTGATTGCTTAGGAGTGAGAGAGCTGCCCAGCGGCCCGCCCTCCTAAGCCTGGTGACACAATGCCAGCAGGACCAGGCACCCCGGGTCTGCAGAAGGCCATTCCATCCCCGCCTGCCCCACTCACTAGCTCATGGTGCTGTACCCCTTGGCCTTGGTGAATCCCACGGAAATGGCCACCACCAGTGCAGGGAGCCCTAGAAGAGGAGCGGAAGAAAGGGGATCAGTCCTGCCACACCCTTTCCACATGGGTTGGGGGACAGGCTGCATGAGGGGAGCCCCAAATGTACTACAGGAAAGAGGTGGACAGGGTGGGACAGTGCAGGGTGACTGCAGATCAGAGGGCGAGACGCAGTCTATCACCACTTAATCTCACAGAAAGAGGATAGCCTTTTTTGGGCGCATGCGTCCTAAGTACTATGGAAGGTACAATATGCTGTCTTTGCCATCCGAATGCCTATGGGACTGATTGGGCTGTGTTTTCTGGCAACCTTATAAAGGAATGGAAGCTCAGAGGGAGAAGCCTGAATGGCAAACAGAGACTCTGGAAGTGGCAGAACCAAGCAGGGGCCAGGACAAAAATACCAAGAACAGAGCTAGCCCATCATCTTAGCCAGGCTGCCCATCCCCTGAGGCTTTGCTTACCCCAGCCCACACTGTACACCCTCTCTCCACTGTGTGCCCTCACTCTTGGTCACTAACCCCTGCCTACTGCCTACCCTCACACCCCCCCCCACAGCCCTAGCCACAGTCCACCCTCCCCTCCCAACCCCAGCTGCCCTGCTTACCCCAGCCCAGGCAGAGAAAGCGCTTGCGGACGAGCCGGCTCCGGAGGCGGCCAGTGACAGCCATGTAGGATTGCCAGGCCTCGGTGAGCACCCAGCAGAATGAGGACAGGAAGAAGAAGTGCAAGAAGGCGGCCACCAGCGTGCACACAACCTGGGCAGGCAGGGGCCAGGGGGGCTGGGCTCGAGGGCTCTCACCCATCCCTCACGTACATGTGGCAACAGACGGGAAAAACCTAGCACCCAATGACTCAGACCAGCCAAGTTCCCAGGCAGGAAGCAACCTGGTCCTCACCCTGAGATGGACCACTGGAGCCTAAGGCCTGGGGTGGGTGCTCATCCTCCCCCCCCACCCCCAGCTCCCAGCAAACTGGGTCCAGGAGCCCACTGAGAAGCTCCAGTCAGGTCTATACCTGAGGCCCAGGGGTCAGGGGGAGTCACACCCTAAGACCCACATCAAGTCACAGGCAAGCCCACTGTGACAGTGAGTTTCAGTCATGGCACACAACAGTGTCTGGGGCTAGACCTTCTTTCTGTCTCCAATACATTAGGGTGGCATGTGAAGACCCCTCTCAAAGCTTAGCCCCTGGGTCCCATTTGGCAAGACAGAGAATGGAGGTCACAGGTAGGAGTGAGGAAGGGGTCCTAGGAAAGGCAAATGGAGAGCCCTCACACTGAGCCACCCAGCCATCTTCACCACACCAGAGAATACAGGGCAGGGCAGGGCAGGGCAGGTCAGGGCAGGGCAGGAGGCCACCTACCTTGTTGCGCGTCTGGGTCTGCCCGATGAGGATGAGCGCATTAGAGGAGATGATGGACAGGCAGAAGTTGATGAGGATGACAGACCTCTCTGAGCGGATGTACCTGTGAGAGGGTTGAGGGCCAGAGGTCAGCGACTAACAGGACCATGGTCATGTGGACTGCCTAAGAACCAGAGTCCCATTTCCTCCCTGAAATTACTGCCTGTCATCACCACCACCATCACCACCACCGCTACAGTCATTACTAACCCCATCACCACCACCACCACCACTATTACCACTACCATTACCACGCCTATCATCACCACCACCCCAATCTTCACTACCGTTGTCGGTACCACCAGCACCACATCTACCATAACCATCATCACCTACATCATCACTACCATCGTCACTACCACAGTCACCATTACCACCATTACCATTTTGTCTGTCCCCCACTCCCTAACTGGCCATCAGAACAGTTCCTGTCTGCAGCTTGCAGGGCACAGTGGTGCCAGCAACGCTCACTGAGAAAGGTGCTTTATACACTAAGCTGCCTCCTGTCCGGGTCAGACTCGAAGCCAGCCTCTGAGATCCTGAGAGGCTGTGCAGAGGGAGTCCTGTGGGAAGCATTCTGGATGCTCTGCCTTTGGGAAGAACACAGAGGGCACCTGATGCTCGAGGCTGCATAGACCGCCCCCCTCCCCAGTCACATCCATCTCTTGCTGCTGCTTGCAGGCACTGACTAGCACACCAGTTTCGATTATTGGCCACCATCACACGCGTGGGGCAGAGAACTGGAATAGCCAGTGACAGGGGCCAGCCATGGCACGGGGTGGCTCTGTGTACAATGACCTTGAATGTACCTTAGTGTAAAACGACTGGGTGGGACTGGATGCTGGAGAGAGCAGGGAGAGCCTTATCCTCCTGCCTCACACCTGTGGTTACATACACCTACTGTCGGGGGCATGTGCACTGACACACTTGTGACCTGAGTGAGCTCCTAATGCCTTATCCATAGAGGATTCACACGATGCAAGTCTCCTAGATACACGCTTGCCTGGAGTTTAGCCAGGTTGTGCCACCCTATAACCCATATGGGCAGCCAGGGCCTGCGGTGGACATAGGTCCTGATGATCCTTGTAGCCTTGGGATTCTGACCCCAGGGAGTTTGCAGGCCCAGGTATGAGAGTACACAGGAATACCGGGTAGCCACAAGAACCCAAATAGGCAAAAGATAACTGCTTTATGTGTCCAGCTGGGGCCTGGGCTCAAAGCTGGTGTCTGTCAAGGCATGTAGTCAGGTGACAATAGGAACAAGGACCTGAATACTTAACATGTCCCCCCATTCTGCCTCTGTGGTCCCTGAGTGACCCAGCAATCAGGAAACTGGAATGAAAACAGAGACAGCATGGGACAAACGGGTCAGCTGGTCCAGAGTAGATGGTACAAGGAAGAGGGAGGGAGGAAGGGCTGGATCGCTGGCTTCTGGAGCAGGCACCTACCTCCACACAGACACGTAGATGATGACCAGCATGAGCAGGGTGAGGGAAGACACACCACAGCCCACGATGAGCGTCACAGATGGCACGGTCACCTTATCCATGGTCTGGAAAGCAGGAGAGACAAGGAGTGAGACATGACCCATGGCAGGCAAACAGAGGCCTGACCCAAGCCCCATGTAGTCCAAGGGGTCTTGTGCCCTTCCACGCCAGTCCGACTTTCTCTGCTGGGTGGTTTTCGTCCCTAGTTGAGGACAAACCTCACAAGTATAATGACAATCACAAACCATACTAGTAATAGTCCTCACCTCCTTCATGTCATAGCCCCTCAACTCTGGGAGGGTTTGCCCTCACATCACAGAGGCAAAGACTCAGTCTTGTGCCCACAGTCAGCTCTGAGGTTCTGCACGGCCAGGGCCTCAGGATGGTGTCCACCTCCAGCTCCTACTATATCTAAATGGGCAGCCAGCCAGCACCCCTAACTCCATGGCCACCCACCCCAACGTTCTTCCCACAGTTCCATTTCTCATTACCCCACTCGAGCTCCTCTTTTTGTCCCCCCGCCTGCTTTTGTGTGGTACCTTGATTCACCCCCATATCCTGTCCTCTCCCTGCTTGCCTCAGTACTCCTGGTCCAGTGCAAAGGCCACTGGGCTGCCTTGCTCCCCTCCCAATCATTGTACCTGAGATTCGCTTGGCCCCGAACTCACTTCCCAACTCCACAAGACTAGGGCCTTGGCCCGTCTGATCTGGTTTATCCTTGTGCAGGCACAGACCCCACCATTCTCTACCACATGCCCAGCACAGCCCAGAAACAGCAGGAGCTAGCCCTGCTCACACAAGGGAATGCTCACTGCAAATGGTGACACAGAGCATGGCTCATGCCACGAGCCCTGTGGTGCCGCAGGCTGTAAGTCATGGGAGTAATAGCGGAACCTCTGCATCACCCCCAGCTCCTCAGGCCTTCTTCCTTTCCCTCTTCCCAAATGAAAAGAAACCTGAGGTGGCCTAACTAGGCTCTACCCCCCCCCCAGGGTGCTTGACAGGTAGGTCCACAGACATCCACCTACCTGATAAACATACAGACACATATACCCCTGGCACAAGCAGGAAGACCCCTGCTCTGGCCCTAACACCAAGCGTGATCTTTATGCCTGCGGGGTAACTATGCTCCAGCCAAACCTACTCTGGGAAAGAGGCTTAACTCCTGCTGTATGAAGAATCAAGAGCCTCTAATTACCCTAGGCCCCTGGGCTTTGCAGAAGACCAAGGTGACCAGCCCTGTGTCTCTGCAACCTCAAAAGTCTCTAGCCATAATTGTGAATGGCCAGTGGAGCCATCACTGCATCCGCTACACTGAAATGCTGGGCATCTTTCCCCAGGCATGAGCTCTCTAGGGTCACATAGTCTTATCATACTTTCCTTTACCAGTGAAGAACCTGGGTCCCACGTGAGGGGAGGCCAGGTGACAGGGACAGGTGGGGGCTGTGGCCAGCAAAGATTCCAAAGCTCTGGGAAGGTCACAGTCAATTGAGCAAGTGGCTCGCACCCATGCCATCACTGACTCCACTTCTGACCTCTAAGGCCATCTGCCTTGTCTGCCCTCATTAGGCCTGGCAGCCACCAGACACCCCTAGCCTGCTTGCTTCTCCCAGTTGGTACCCATGAAAGCCTCAACTCTGTATTCTGTGGGGCAGGGAGGGGCGGGGGCAGCAGGAGTGTCAAGAGAATGCCAGGTCTTATTAGGAGGGTCAGACTGGAAACCCCAAGGACAAGAAGCAGACCCTAAATCCTAGAGAAAAGACAAGACCAGGCTGGCCCACCATGGGACATCAGCTTCAATGCCAAGCTCAGCATGCCCGAGGGCCTTAGCACAGGCTGTTCCCATCACCCATCATCACTGTCCTTCTGACCTTCGTGTGCCTGGCTCTTCTCTTAGCTGAGATGTCACCACCTTCTAGAGACCCTACGAACATTCGGTCTGAACAGCCTTGGGCTCTCTGCCTGTCGCTTTCCCTCAAGCACTCACCGGTGAATAACTCACTGATGGACGGCATGTCTCAGTTGCACTTTTCACAGTTGCTGTCAATTTGCACCCTGTAAACTCCTGAGTCTTCGCATGGTCTACACGCCTCACCTCCTAAAGAATAGCTTCTATCTGCAAGGCCAGCTTCCTCCTGTTCCTGTCTCACTGTTATCTACATCTCCAAAGTACCTCACCTCAGACTAAGATATGTAATAATGTTACCTATTCCCCCATTGCCCCTCACCAATAACACATACTGAGTCTTGATCTCAATCAAATTCCACTCTGCTTCTTGAGCTGGTGCACATTCTGAGTACCAGCTGAACGTTGAGCCTTGATCCTTGTCGCGGGCTGAGCTCTGGACATATTCATATATTGAGTCCTGACCCTGGTCACAAGTTGAACGCTGACCATGTACATAATTCAGGTCAGAGGCTGAGCCACAATCCTGGTTATACACTGAGCCCTGATCCTGGTCACACTCTGAACCCTGGCCCTATTCACATACCGAGTCCTGATCCTGGTTGCACTCTGAGCCCTGACCAATCCAGTTATGATTTGAACCCTGTCCTTGATCATACTCTTGAGTGTAACCCTGGCTACACACTGCTACCTGACCCTGCCACACCTGGGCCTGACCCTACTCACACACCTGCCCTCATCCTGGTCACATGCTAAGCCCTGATCCTGGTGACATACGCAGCCCCGAGTCAGGTTAAATGCTGATACCGATCCTGGTTACTTACAAACAGGAATAGGGCCTGGTCGCCTACAAGCTAAGACTGAGGGATGCGTGTCCCAGAGGCAACGACACCAACATCTGGCCCCACGTTGTTTACTATGGCCAGGCTGGGTCGGGCACCATAAACACACTGCCTAGTCCGTCCCTGAAGCTCAGGCAGGTGGTGCATCCTCCTCACAGGTGTGACTCAGAGCAGTTACTCACCTCCTGCAGCCGCAGCCCAGCAGCATCTGCGCCCACACCCTGGCTGCCAGCCAGCTCCCTGCTCCTAGGTCTGTCTCCCTCATGGCATGCCTTGACCAGTTTGCAACCCTAGCTTTGGGTGCCACACACGTTACCTCCACCTCAGGCCCTCTAGAGAAGAGTCCCCTGAGCCACTGTGTCTGGAATGTTGTCTCTGCCAAGGCTGAGGTGCCTTCCGACTATCTGGTTCAGATGGTCTCCCTATCAGCCAGAGAGAGGAGCACTGTCTCTCCCTGCCAGCCACCTAGCTCAGCTCTGGCCACCTCTCTGCAGCCAGACAGGTTGTCCTTTGCTTGCTTATCCCTGCCAGGGTCTTGTCTCCCGTCTTTCCTGCCTTCCCTTTCCTTAGCATGACGCTAAGCCCTCCCTCTCACCCTGTCTACTTTGTCTCTCCTGTCCTGTACCCCATGCCTTTCTCACATCCTGCAGCTCAGTGCCTTTCTCACCTAAATAGAATAGCTGTCTCCCTCTACCCCAAGCTAGGCTAGTGAACTCCTATGCATCCCCAGGACCTCACTCCAAACCTCCTCTTTACAAACTCCTTCTAGATGCTCCTTTGCGGGAAGGAGGCTGCTGCCTGCTTCCGGGGCCCCCAGTCTTCCTAGAGGACACCATCAGGTTCTGCCTGAGCCCCCCAGACCTGGCCATTCAAATGTCAGCTTAGGCCAAGTAAGGCAGCTAGAGGTCAGGAAGACCTCAGCGGGAGCACTTTCTGATCTCTCCCCTCCAGCATCTCAAATAGGGTCTCACCCTTATGGAAGTCAATATGGGTGAGATAGGGGGTTAGGCAGAAAGGAGAGAACGACCAAAAGGAGTTCTGGTGGGAGGCAAACAGAAGCCACTCCCACAATAGTGGTCCGCCCACCCCCTCTCCCTGCTCAAGCCCCACCCTAAAGGCAAGCTTCTCTCAAGGCAGTCCTGCAGTTAGGAAGGCCAGTTGCTATGATATCACACAAGTAAGGCGAAGGGCTCCAGGAGGTACCACCTGGCTCTTAACTCAGCCTCTGCCGCCCGGTCTGGGCTACAGACAGGGAGCTCTGAAATGACGCCCTGCAGAGACACCGTTTTGTGACCACTGACCTGATCTGCAGAAGCCCCCAGGGCATCCATGGATTCCAGCCACACAAAGCAGAGCTGGGGACAGTCCATCTGCTCCGTCCCCTCAGGGTGGCCTCATTCCCCCTGCCCCAGGCACTTATCATAGTCAGCTCTACCTAGGAAGGCTCCACACCCAAACCCTCTGCTCATTCCCAGCATCAGGAGCGGTACGCCAGCTACGGCTGCTTCAGGGGTCCAGCTCCCAAGAACAGCGCTCCCCCTTAAGGACAAAGGGCCCCCTCCTTTTTATAAGGGAAACTCTAACAGGCAGAAGGCCGATCCAGGATACTGCTATGTGTAAGAAGCAAGCTCATTGTTCCAGTCTTCAACTCCGATCTCCTACTGCCCAGTCCTGGGCTGGAACAAAGGAGGTAGGGACGTGGCTCTGCGATTCTCCCCATTCTGGTCCTACTTCCATGTCCTAAGGCACAGCAACACAGGAGCCCAGGCTGGACCTACGCTGCCCAGGTCAGCCTCTGGAAGTCCTGGAATGGACATGCAGTGGCCATCTCTACAGAAGCCACCTCTGGCACGGAGTTTCTAGGGTGGTCCCAGCCATTGCTGTCATCCTGCCTACAGACCTTCCGGTCTAGGCAGTCCCACATAAGGATCTGCCCAGTTGGAAGGCACATGGGACCCAGACTCACCATGGGACCTGGCACTGGCGCTTCTTGGCTTCAGATGTGATGACTATCAAAGAGGAGTTTGGTAGCAACTACTGAGGGCCCTCTGGTTCTGACCGGCCATGAGACCCCCAGCTGACATAGTATGCCCTCTTCACTTTCAGAAAACAAGACGGTGGCCAAGCATCTACATGGAACTTGGGCTCTCAGAGGGCCAAGATCTAGCTGCTCACATCCGGGAGAGCCAAGTCCTCTCCCCAGAGTCCTCCATTCCATCCCTGGAGCCCCTTCCGCAAGAGTGCTGGGCTGGGCTGGGCTAGGGGCCAGGGCTCAGACCCTGGCTCTTCCCCTTCCTGGGCCAGTCCTGCCCAAGAACTCTGAAACTCCAGCCCCTACCCCCACTCTCCTGGCCTTCTTGAGACTGTAGGGCCAGGAAAGCCCACCAGTCATGAGGACTGGGCCAGCACCCAGAGCCCCAGGCAGCAAGCTGGCCTGAGATGCTGTCACCATAGAAACCAGCAGCCCCCACAAGAATCGCAGGAACAAAAACGGAGGCCCCTGAGACCATGGGGCCTGTCTAGGGATTTGGGCCAGGCCCAGCAGCCTCAGCCACCCCCAGAACCCTGCCTGGGGACACAGCCACCTCCGCAGCCCAGGCTCCACTGGGGCGGGGGCAGGCAGAAGCGCTGTGCGAAGGAGCTCCTCTTCTCAGCGCAGGGGTCCACAGGCCCGCCTCTCAGCCCCAGTTCTAAGGTCTCCAAGGCCTGAGGCCTCCAAGGAGAGTGGAGCCAAGACCCACCTGACAGTCACTTCCTGAGGGTCTCTAAACTCCACACTGCCACCCACTAGGCTCCCACTCACCATCTCCAGGACTTCTATGGGACACTGTGGTTGCCAGGCTCTGAGACCCCTGGGGGGCCGGGCCTGGCCCTGTGCCTCCCGCCCGCCCGCGCTCACGTCCCCGCCCGCGTCCCGCGCCCCGAGCCCCCCGCCGTCCGGGTCTCACCGCGTCGGCGCTGAGCTGGGCTAAGATGGCGAAGGTGGAGAGCCGGTCACACAGGCAGCGCGTCCGGAGGGCATCGAGGGGCACCGTGCGGCAGCCGCGCCACGACCAGGGCCCGAGCTGCGGGGGGGCGGAGGAGGAGGGTCTGCGGGCGGCGGGACGGGAGACAGCGTCAGCGGCGGCGCGCGGGCCCCGCGCCCGCCCGGCCCGGCCCGGCCCGCACCTGCGCCCGCCGCGCGACCGCCCCGCCGCCAGGACCCGCCGCCCCGGCACCCATGGCCGCGCTCTGCACCGCCCGCCGCGCGCTGGAGACGCGGAGCGCGGCCCGCGGGAGCGCGGGCCGCGGGAGCGGCGGGAGGGAGGCGGGAGCTGGCCCGGGGCCCGGCCGCCCCGCCCGCCAGCTTGCCCGGCCGCGAGCCCGCGCGAGCCCGAGGCCCTGGCGCGGGGGCGCGCGAGGGGCCGCCCAGGAGTACCCCAGCCTCACAGCCCAGGGCTCTTCCGGAGCTGGTGACCTTGGGATGGCTCCATCCCGCGCGGCCGCGCCGCTGCATCCCTCCAGGACTGGCCGCCAGGGTATCTGCGGCTCCAAGTCCCAGACTAGCACAGCCCTCCCTGCAGGGAGCTGGCCAGCTGCTGGAAAGTTCCCTCTGCGCGCTGACCCAGGCCCCTCCTGCTGCCTCCAGGCCTCCGCTGGCCCCATTTCAGCGAAGCAAAGTACTAGCTATGTTCTGGGTGCACCAGGATCTGAAGGATTCCAGCAAATACCCCCTCCTCCCCTTCCTACCTCCCCTGGGGGCCTACCAGGCAGTTCTCTGAACAGAAAGTTACCAGCTTCCATCCTTCTCCCTCTGGCCCTGGGGCTGAGTTTGCTTTGCAGGAAGTGCCTGGGGCCACCTTTTGGGAACTCATTCCTGTTCCTGTCCCAGAAGCACCCCAGGATGTGGGCTAACAAGAATCCCAGGTGGGAGTGGTCTCTTGAACCCAAGGCCGGGAAGGAAGACTTCACCCTTTTCCAGTCCAAGGCTTTGGGAGGCCAGCCAGATGTCCTCGCTGTGCACCCAGGAAGCCTTTAGTCTGTAGCTTCCATTCCTAGCCAGAACGATGGCTTGAGGCCTTTTCCAGGACACCTCCACAGTGCCAGTGAAGACTATAAAATCCATAGGCAGGAATGGGCCTGCCTATCTACACCCGCGGTGGGTTTTCTTTGTCTAGTTGCTTTCCCTGGTAGCATTGGAGAACAGCCCTGTGCACAGCCTTGACGAGCACATAGCCCTGGCTGCCCATACATGCTAAGGACAAAGGACTAGCCAGATACCTGGATTCCAACAGTACCTCACCTGCCTCCTACAGGAGCACAGTTACTACTATCACCCCCCTTGCCTCAGTTTCCTTGTCTCTAAAGAGGGGATGGAACCCCCCCCCCCAACACAGCACAAGGCTTGCACAACTCAGTGCCTGACTGGAATATATGCTGGCAGCCAACAGCAGCGTCAGCTGTCAGGACTCTAAGCCCTCCCTTAATTCCCAGTGACTCCTTCCTTCCTTCCCCCTCTTCTCAACAACCCAGGGAGCCTGGCCCACAGCATCTGCATCTCCCTCAGGGTCCCTCTGCCCATCAGAAAGAATTACTCCAGAGAACCCCCGACAGGTTATGGGCTGGCCCAGGAGCTGCAGTGCTGCTCTGAGCTTTGTGAACTCCTCTCCATTACCTATGGAGAGTCGTTAGCACACTCTGAGATGCAGTACACACCGAACTACAAGGTTCCCGGCCCATGAATGCCAGGATTTGAGGCCCAGGGTTCTACCCGAGGGCCCTCATTTTCCACAGCAAGAACAAGAATACAGAGTAGATTGAGGCCAAGGAAAGGTCCTCCAATTGCAGAATCTTTGCCCTCAGGAAAGCCTCTGAGCCTTGCGATCCTGTCCCATCAGAACCCTTTGCAGGTCCCCACAGTATCAACTCCAGGGAAACAAAACTACCACCACTCAAGTAGCCTTCCCACCAGCCTGTTACCTTGCACACACCTAGCACTATATGTCCCTGCTTATAGTCTAGGGCAAAAATATATTTCCCCCACTAGAGAAGACTGCAGATCCTACTGGGAAGGAGGTAGGATACAAAGAGGACAGGAAAGGAAATGTGGGTTCCCCCAAAAGCCCCTTGTTTTGAACAGTACGCCAGGTTCTGCACCATCCCTAGAGGTTTTCAAAAATCACTCTTATGTGCCAGACATGACTGGCTATCTCCCGAGCCATGAAGTCCTGGCTTTCATGGTACCCCCTCTCCAGGTTAGGACTGGCAAAGGGACAGTCTCATGCCACAGATGACAGACCAGACACAGAAGGCTAGCACAGACTAACAAATGTCATCAGCATGCACACATTCCAAGAAAGCCCTGTGTGCTGGGCCAGCATGCCGCCGCTGGCCTGTCCACATTTTTGGCCAGGTGGCCATTCTTTAGAACAGGACACTGGGATCTCAGCTATCATACCTGCCTGGGAAGACTTCAGAGGACAGCACCCTGAGGTGGGTGAGGGAAGCTAGCCTGGCAGCCTGGCAATGTCCCAGACACCCTGTCGGGTCCACAGGGCGCCAGGCTGACCACGGCTGGCCACCACCTGGGACACCGCCAGCCTGAGAGCCAGAGATGCCCAGAACTTCTGCTGTGGTACCAATTAGTTTGACCTCCCAGGGGCAGTGGGGGAGTGGCTGCCACCTTACCCAGCTGAGGGTCACCAGGGCCAGACTCTCCAGTTCCAGGCTGTGGGAAGCAGAGAAGGTACCTGGGCGGACCCAGAGAACCAGCCAGCCAGCCGGGCTTGGCATGGAAAGAGGGCAGAACTAGCCTCTGTAAGTTGCCCAGACTGCCATATGGGCCCGCCTCTGCCTGCCTACCTCTCTCTCTAGTCAAGTGCCACGTGTGTTAGGAGTATCGTGGGCACCCCACGTGCAGCCCAGGGACAAGTCCTCTCCTCACCTCCCTCCCCAGCTTCTGTTCTGCTCTGAGGCACCTGTGTGTTTCATCTCCCATTCTCTGCTGCAGCCTCAGGTCAGCTTTGTAGACACGAAAAGGGAGCTGTGCGGGTACAGCTGACCACACAGCAAGGTGGTAGCGGGGCCTAGATTCCAGCTTCTCTCCACAGCTGCCCCCAACTGTCCCCATCTGAACCCTGGCTGAAAGTAGATCTGATCAGGCCCTTTCAGCAACCCAGAATCCAGATGGGCCCCAAGCCATGAGGAGAGCTCAGTCTGAGAAGTCATGGAGTTACCCCCGAAGCCCTGGACCACAGACATTTCAGCACAAGTGTGAAGGATACCCCAGTTGGTGGGTTCTTGTACTTTTGACACCCTGCCTGTTGAAGGTGGCGGGGGGGGGGAACCCCAAACTCCCTGCCATAAAATTTTGGTTCCTAACATTTGGAAGTTCTTCCCTGAGTCTGACTGAAAGCCACCCTGCTGTGAGAGTCTCTACTCTCAGTTGCAGCACACACAGGCATCCCTTTCTTGCTTGCTTGCTGCTCCCACAGTGGATGCTGTTGCCACTTGTCCTCTGAGCCTCAGAAATGTGATCTGAGTCATCCAGCCAGGTCCCTATCCTGAACTAGGACTAAGGAATCTGGGCCAGTCATACCTGCCCTCCTCCTGTCCTGGTAACAGATCCAGATCCAGGGAAGGAGCTAGGTCAGTGACCCCTTCCTGGACAGAGAATAGCAAGGGATCATAACGAGGACTCCCTCCTGTGTGGGTGGAGACCTGTTACCCTCGGACAGGTGCCAGGATGGATCTGGAAACTGCCTACCTCTCTCGATGCCACTAATGACCTTTCTCCATCATGAGAATTCTATGTGGCTCCAGCCACGATGCCCAATGATATTCATGTCACCGTAGCCCTGGGGGCAGTTCTCTGTCCCGTTACTCCACTTCTAATGATTCCCTGGCCTGACTCAACTTCCTCTATGCCAGGCATGGTTCTAAAAGGTCACCGTCATCCCCTGCCTAGCGGGCATATTTGTAGGGTAGGGTATCCAGTACAGACCTCAGGCAAGTAAGGCAGGGAGGAAAGATGAAGGCCCAGGAAGGCCCTGTGAGTACCACTCACTCACTCTGTCCACGGGGAATGTGTCCATCCCCAATCTCCCAGTGCCGGCACCTGCTGTTCACCTGCCCTAGCAGCCTCTGTCAAAGTGGTTGCCTCTTGTTGGCCTGGCTCTCCAAGGGGACCTGCTGGGATCTACCACCACCACCACCTGGCTTCTACATCCCAACTCCGCCTCAGCCCTGGACCTCAGCCTCAGGACTCCTGGGAACTGGCCCCAGTTTTCCAGACCACAGCCATACCAGCCAAGAACCTTAGCTCAATGTAGCTCTCCCTAAACCTGGGAGCAGCCACAGCTCCCACGGTAGCCTCCGAGCCAGTGTAGCCCCCTACTTCATTTCACCCTCAGTTCCAAGAGCAAAGTCACAACCCTATCCGCAAGTCCCAGGGACAGTGGTACAAGAATGACTTTCATTCCCAGCTGACTGCCCAGCATCCCTCTACAGGTGCCTCCAGGAGTGTCCAAAAGAGGTGGACCAAACAAATTAGGAAGACCCTGAGAGGATATCCCTGCAGCTGGCCACATACTCAGCTTCTTCTCATGCTCCCTTCGTACCTGCCAGCCCAGGAGAAGTGAACAGAGATTCCTGATCCTACCCAGCTCAGAGCTCAGCTGCCTGCTAGGCAGTGGGTATGCAGTAACCTGGATTTTTTTTTCAGAGAATGATAGGCTCTCCAGGGCCTCTGTGTTCGAGGAACACCAGGGGACAGTATGCAGACAGTGCATGGAGCCCACCCACTGAGCAAGGGCCCTATTGCATCGTGATGCCTCCCGCCAGCCCACGAGCAGGTGCTATTCTAGGACTGTGCCTGTCGGGGTCCCCTCGGATCTGATGGGCTAATTCACACCCCAGTATGAATGACTCATAAGGTGTCCACCCACAGGGTATAAAACAGCCAGGAGTGGGCACAGTGCACTCCAGTGGGGGGGAGGATCTTAGGCTCTGGGCAGGGGTGGGACTGAAGCCTCTGCAGTTGAGGGGTTCTCAACTGGGTCTTTGAGAACCCTCATGAGCCAGCCTCCATCTGCACCCCAGAAATAAGCTCCCCTGATCTATCTCCATCCCAGGTCCCAGTTTAGCCACACCTCCTCCATCAGGTGTGTCCATTTCCCAGAGCCATCTACTGACTTCTCCCGCATCAAGATGCTGCTGCTGCTGCTGCTGCTGCTTCCAGAAGGCCTACCCAGTTGTGCCAGGTCTTTGTCTTTTCTTCCTGTGAGGGCCTGACCACTCTGCCCAGCCCCAGGACCATTCCCCCCTGCTGCTGAGCTGACACCTCTCCTGTGCTGTTTCTAAGATTCTAGTCCTAGCCTGGCTTTCAGAGATCCAAACACCTGGAGCCTGGTGCCCTTCACTATAGAGATGCGGCCAGCCCTTCTTTGCACCTCACATCTGTTCAGGGACTTTGGGGCTTCTCCTGTTCCCCCCACCCAGACGCCAGTCTCTTCTTCTCTCCTACCTGGCGCCAGACACTGCACTGGGGCTTCTAGTCTCAGATTGTCCCCCTCTATCCCTAATGGCTCCTCTCGGGTTACCCAGGCAGGGCACATGGGTCATGGCTGTCTGTGGGACAGAGTGGGGAACCTGAGGACAGTGGACAATGACTCCACAGTCTGGCAAAAATGGAGAATAGGGTCCTGCTGCCTGCACCTGGCTCAGAAAGGGGTTTGATGACCAACCTGAGACCTTGTCTCTCTCCTAGGTTTCTGTCTATGGCTCCTACAGACACATCCACTGGCCTTGTCACCTCACCCTCCTGCCAGTCAAGAGGCTACTGTCCAGACCCCACAACCCTCAAACCCTATCGTTTTGATGACAGCTGAGCTAGACCCTTGCTGGGCACTGTGCACTCCTGGTATTCCCCTAGGTCCAGACAACGCATACCCATAACCACCCTAGCCTCCCTCACCTCATCTACCAGACATCTTCCCAGACTTCCGTGTGTAAGCCTTCCTCTCCTACTTACCCTATCACGTTCGAATAGTCACCGTGGCTTAACTCCAGACTTATACCATGAAGAAGGGAGCCAATGCCCATAGGGGGGCCTGCAATTCTTTCCAGAGCCCCCTCCCACAATACCTAAGGCTCATCACCAAGACATTGAACAAAACAAGACCAATAGCATCTGCAGTGAGCATTTACCACCAGCAACATCCCCGCCCCCAGCACACTCCACTACCTCCACTTCTGTCACTGCTTCCATGTTACCAAAACCACCTCTACGACTACCACTATATCACCACTACCATGGCCTCACTACTGCCCCCATGGCTACCACCACCATCACTGCCACCTCCACAGCCCCTGTCACATCACCACACCACCATGGTCATCACACTTCCATGACCACCATGGCATCACCACCACCTCTACAACCACCACTGCATCACCTATACATGCCGCCCTGCATGGTCACCACATCTCTGGTCCCTCCTCTACATTCACCACTTTATCACCAATACCATCCCACCTCCATAACCACTCCATCATAGTACCTTCACAGTCGCTGCCAATACTCCTTTCATGGCCACTACCATGTTCTGAGACACGCCTCCCTCTGTGGCCACCATCATGTAGCAGCCGTCACCTCCACGGCCAGCCCCACATTCCCAGCAGGCCTCTTACAATCAAGACCACCACCTCTGTCATCATCAGTATGACATCATCAGGACCATCAATCACCCCATCACCACCAATGCCGTCGCCAACAAAAACACTGCGACCGTTATTACTGCCGTTATATCATCGACACACCCTTCCACAGAGCCATCACTCCCATCCACGACGACTATCACGATTGATGGCGCATCACTCACCATCAGCAGCAACCCCAGATTTCACCACCAGCAGTAGCAGCGCAGATCACAGGATCATGACCACCATCACCCTGTCACCAGCGTCTCTCACGCCAACCCATTTTCCACTGCTCCTACTCAGTGCACTAGCTCCAGCAAGTCCTATTCAGTTCCTCTCAACATAGACATGACCCAGCCTTCTTCTTCCCTCATCACCGCATTCTCAGGTCAGCATCAACATCACTTGCACCAGCACAGACATCATCACCATATCCACAAGAGCAGTCCACAGTGTTCATCACCAATGCTGGGACCATCTGCACCAGCCGAAGCTCCACAGCATGGTATCTCTCCTTCACAGGCTCCGGTGAACCGCTGCTTGCTGTGAGCATGTATGTTACTGCCCTGCCAACAACATCAGCCTGTCTTGAGGATGGACATTGTTCTCAAACTTCAACAGTCTTCTTCAGCTTGATGTACCCAGCACAGTGCTGGTGCATGATTCATTCTCTGGAGCCTCCGTGTGCTCCCTGACAGGCCAGGGCAGTAAGAGCAGACAGACAGACAACCCTCATGATTGCCTTTGCCATGACCACCCTCCATGCTGCACCACACTGTTCACCTGATCCAGCAGACCTGGTCACCTCCATCATTCCAACACTTCCAGACAAGGGCAGGGAGCAGGCTCCTGTACCACTCAAACCACCCAGCTAACTGGAAAGTGTTTCTGTTTTGTCTTCCTAATTCATGTGCCCTGCAGTCTGAGAACAGGACCCATGCCTCTCTCTCCTAAGTCATGTCTGAGGCTAGAGCCTAGTCTCCACATCACAAAAGAGGTATGGTGATTACAAAAGGCCACCCCCCAGGCCTGAGCATCCACTTACCAGCTTGTATGTTCTCTGCCCCACTCCCTACCTCCCTCTCCTTGGACCTCTCCTTGCAGGTCCACCAACTCTGATTGCACTCTGCTGGGCTTCTATGCACTCTGCACCCACACTTTCCTGCCAAGGTGCACTCCAGCCAGCCAGCATGCCCCGCTGGCTTATGGGATAGCATTGTGTCTTTGAGGCTTACTGTCGTCCTTTGAGATGATCTTCTGACCCTCAACACATCATCAACTATGACAAGAGCTTCCATTTTAGCTCAATGTGACAGAAGCTTGCCCATGTAACCAGGTAGTCTGACAAAGGCCTCTGGACAGGTACAGGCCAGGGTTCACTTGCAGTGGGCATTAGGAGCCCACATGCCCCACTAGCTCAGCCTTGGGAGTGAATGGGAACTTCTCAGACGAAAGCCTAGCAGTCTGGGGCAAGGTAGGAACCTGCAGGACAAGTGGTTCCCTGGAGTGGCAAAGGATGATGGAAAAGTCCTTCAACTCTGTCCCAACTCAAATCCTCCATCCACTCTGAAGCTCTTCCTCAGCCATGCTTTGAGGGAAGCAACTGTAGGCCGAGTATCAAGGTAAGGCTTCTTGTAGGAAAAAAAAAAAAACCTCACTCTTGTAATCCTAGCTAAGGCAGAAGAATTATCGTGAGTTCCAGGCTACCTGAGTTACTGAACATGATCCTGTCTCCAAACACAAGAAAAAGACTAAAGAAAAGAGGGGAGGCAAAGGAGTGTGGGGGTGGTGAGGAAGAAGGCAAGTCAGGCAGGGGCATCTTGGTGGGGACAGTGTCACCTCCTTAGCCTGAGGACACTACAGAAGCCTGAGAGTAAGACCCCCCCTCTTCCTGTCCCATCATAAAGTTGGGAACTGAAGCCTGGGCTTGCATAGCCAGTGTGGGCAGAACCAAGCACTCTGTAGCTGGAAAAGGTAGGATTATGGGATCCCAGAGACCTGCAGCCCTGAGAACAGGACTCACCGGGTACCCAGGGCATCCTGCTGTGTGTATTCACAGACACACATGGAGAGGGGAGCCGGGTAACAAGGAGTGAGTGTTCAAGGAGTGAGTGAATGAGTAGGTGAATTACCACTCTCCTGGGGAGTCGGTAACCTTGTTAAGATGGGGCACGCTCATATCCTGGACAGCATCTGCTGCAAGGCCACTGTGTGCCTTACAGTCAGGACCCTGTGGGGATAAGCCCCAGTGCCTACACCAAGGTAACACCAGAGACAGACCGCATCACTGATGGAGAGATGGAGGACAAGAAGATGGGAACTTCCTTAGAAAAGCAGGTTCAGGGCAGCAGATGCTTCAGCCCACCCCAAATTCTGGATGGGGTGAGGGTCTTGTTCCTGTATGTGCCTTAATGACCCTGTGCAACATCTCTAGCTCTCAACCCAGAGGCCCCTGTAGGAAGCCACCTTAAATTCACCCTGCCCTGATCCTTTCTGCTTTCTTTGTCCCAGTAGGAGCAAACACAGTGAAGAGTGACAGGCACAAGTGGCCCTGTCAAGTCTGCCTGCCATTGCTATCTGCCCTCTCCAAGGAGACGGACTTTTTAAAGGGCAGACACTTGGGCTGGGCAATGGTGACACACATCTTTAACACCAGAACTTGGGAGGCAGAGGTAGTCAGATCTCTCAGTTTGAGGCTAGCCTGGTGTATGGAGTGAGGTCTAGGACAGCCAGAGCTACACAGAAAAGCCCTGTCTCAAACAAACAAACAAACAAACAAACAAGCAAACAAACAAACAAAAAGAGGAGGCAGACTCTTAAGATACACTTTTGCCAGGATGTCCAGAGAAGGTCCCTGAACATAGTAGGAACCTTCGAGCCTAAGGTCAGGCTCTTTGGCTATGAACCTGGATTACAGAGGACAGAGGGGCAGGAGCTCTGTGAGATGGACCTAGTGGGACTTGATCCACCCAGGAAAGGATCAAGAGTTTGAAAAGGAATGCTTTTGTGGAGAGGGAGCTCTGTCAATGCCCGAGGTCAGAGTTCAGGCCTTTCTGTATTAAAAGGGCCTTCTTCCTGTGACAGCCCCCCCTTTCAGGCACCTGCTTGTCCTCTTGATCTCATTCTCCATTCAGTCATTCACCCTGTACCCCCGCAGTCCACACCCCACTCCACCCCACCCTTGCTCATTCCTTGCCCAGCACTGACCACCATGACCCGTTCATCCATGTCGCCCTGCTTCCTGATACCCATTCCCACAAATTAGTTCTCATCCTAACAGGTGGCAGGAGACTCTGGGAATACACATGTGACTGTCCCTGTCCCCCTCAATGGAGACACACAAAACTGAGGCTTTCTGGGTTAGTATATTCCAGCAAAGACTCCCTCTCCCCCTCTTCCTCCTCCCCTTCCTCCTCCTCTTTCTCCTCACTTCTTATCCCAGGCTCTCACAGTTACTGGCCTTGATTCTCTAGGCTGGTAGAGACAAAGCACTTGAATCCTGTTGCCAACCTAGAGTTCAAGACCCAGATCCAGTGACATAGATGACAGGCATTACATAAGGATAGGGTTACATCAGAGGCTCTGGACAAATGTTTAAGGCACCTAAACAGGCATCTCCCACGTGGACACTACCAGAGTCCTTGCACATATGTGGCAATAGACCTAGAGGAAAGGGAGGGAGAGGGTCTACACTGTAGCTGAGAACCTCTGGCTAGCTCTCTACATGAATGTATCACACTATCAACTGTCACATGTGCCTGGAAGAGAAGGTGATCCCCAAAGCATGTGTCATACATGGAATGAGCATCAAGAGAGATAAATGATTCCAGTGGAGGCAAGGAGCAGGACTCACCCTAGGACCAAGACCAGGGTTTAGTGTGTGATGAGGGTCAGCATTCATGTGTGACCAGGGGCGGAGCTCAGTGTGTGACCAGGATCAGGGCTCAGTGTACGACCAGGATAAGGGCTCAGTGTGTGACCAGAATCAGGGCTCAGTGTGTGACCAGGATCAGGGCTCAGTGTGTGACCAGGATCAGAGCTCAGTATGTGACCAGGATCATGGCTCAGTGTGTGACCAGGATCAGGGTTCAGTGTACGACCAGGATCATGGCTCAGTGTGTGACCAGAATCAGGGCTCAGTGTATGACCAGGATCAGGGTTCAGTGTATGACCAGGGCAGAGCTTGGTGTGTGACCAGGATCAGGGCTCAGTGTGTGACCAGGATCAGGGCTCAGTGTGTGACCAGGATCAGAGCTCAGTGTGTGACCAGGATCATGGCTCAGTGTGTGACCAGGATCAGGGTTCAGTGTACGACCAGGATCATGGCTCAGTGTGTGACCAGAATCAGGGCTCAGTGTATGACCAGGATCAGGGTTCAGTGTATGACCAGGGCAGAGCTTGGTGTGTGACCAGGATTAGGGCTCAGTGTATGACCAGGGCAGAGCTCAGTGTGTGACTAGGGACAGAGCTCAGTGTGTGACCAGGATCATGGCTCAGTGTGTGACCAGGATAAGGGCTCAGTGTGTGACCAGAATCAGGGCTTAGTGTGTAACCAGGGCAAAGCTCAGTGTGTGACCAGGATCAGGGCTCAGTGTATGGCCAGTATCAGGGCTCAGTGTGTGACCAGGATCAGGGCTCAGTGTATGACCAGGATCATGGCTCAGTGTGTCAGGGCTCGGTGTATGACCAGAGCAGAGTTCAGCATGTGACCAGGATCAGGGCTCAGTGTATGACCAGGGCAGAGTTCAGTGTGTGACTAGGATCAGGCCTCAGTGTGTGACCAGGATCAGGGTTCACTGTGTGACCAGGATCAGGGTTTACTGTGTGTGACCAGGATCGGGGCTCAGTGTATGACCAGGATCATGGCTCAGTGTATGACCAGGATCAGGGCTCAGAGTATAACCAGGATTAAGGCCCAGAACATGGGCAAGGTCAGGGCTTAGAATCAGGTCTCACTGAGGATCAGGACTCAGCATTGAATGAGAATTAGTATTCAGTGTGTGAGCTAGATCAAGGCTCAGTGTGTGAGCTAGATTAAGGTTCAGTATATGAGCAGGATCCAGGCTCAGTATGTACAGAGTTAGGAATAAACGTGTGACTAAGGTCAGAGCACAGTATGTAACCAAGATCAGCGCTCAGTTTGTGATGACAGTCAGCATTTAGCGTCTGAACAGGAACTTGGTGTGTGACTAGTGTTAAAGCTGAATCTGTGACCATGATACGAATTTGAGCAGAACTAGAGCTCAATGTCCCAGGTAGGGTCAGCACTCAGGTATGACGGGTATGTGGTCTCAGCCCACTTCCAGTTGGGGATCTGGACTCTACCCTAGACTAGCATGGTTTGGTTATGGGTCACAAGTACAGTACACAAAGGTCACCCTCTATCAGGTAGCTGTCACAGAAGGCTGTCCTCTCCCCCTAGTGGCCAGGCCATTCCCTGGCCCCTAGGCCTATTCTCAGGCAAGCACAGGCCACACCAGGCAGGTCAGGCACATTGGTGGAAGCACATCACTGCTCTGCCCCCTCTAGGCCAATAGGAAAACACTCCCATTCACAAGTCAGAATAAAAGTAATGGCCACAAGCTGTGGACTGAAGAGCCACTCTGCATTGGGAAGAAGGGTAGCTAGGACTTGGAGCAGTTCCAAAAGCCAGCCTGTCTACCAGCCAGTCAGCCTCCTCCAGCCTCGGCTCGAGAGTTCTAGATGCCTGTTCTGAGCAGTCTCGGCAATCACCACTGGGCTTCTGGCTGGTTGTGGCCTCTGGAGTTCCTGTAATCTGTAAAGAGGCATGGAGGAGTGGACCCAGGACTTGTGTCTCTGCCTAGATGCAGGCCACTCAACTGGATAGGTACCATTCTGCTCTCCTGGGGTCTCCTGACCGGTCGTCCATGGTCCAGTTCTCTAGGTCTGGGGGCAGAACAGTGAGGCTGAGGTCACTACCCTCAGCTGCAAAAGTAGGGCAGGCGGAGGCCACACTAGCATAACATCTGAGGGCTCACCAGGGTCCTTTAGATGTCCTGATCCTACCCAAGGTCAGGCAGTTGCCAACTCCAAGGACAGGAACTGCAACTCCTGGGGGCCTGATGGGTTATAGCCTGGGGAGGGACAGTGTCCTTGGCTTCTCTGGGAAGACAGAAACACTGACGCCCCCCCCCCCAGGAGGCTGCTCTTCACATTACTAGGAGGGAGGACTCTGCAAGGTCCCAGGATGGACTAAGAGGGTGAACAGCTTGGTCACTCCTCAGATACCCACCTCACAGAGCTTGCCAGAACCCTGTGTAGAAATCAGCCTCCCCCACAGCATACACACAGAGACCACTATTCCCCTGCTGGGAAAGGTGTCACGCAAGCTGCTGTTCTGACCCCCCTGTTGGTGTAGGACAGGATTTGACACTCATCTGGACCCGACTTTTCTACTGTGCACTGTCCCTCTTCCCTGGGATGAAGAAAATAACAACTGGGACCTCAGGACCATCATCAGAGGTCGCAGTCACCAGAAGATGCCTGCAATAGACAACTATCCCCACATGATAGCTAACTGTTAGCCACCCTTCTATCCTGCCTCCTTCTGGTGCTTCCTCAGCTTCCCTGAGCCCCGCCCCTAACCCCACCCCTTCCCCTCCCTTCCTGCTGCTGCTGCAGTTACACCTCTCCCGGAGCAGAGCCTTCTTCATCTCTCAAGCCAGCCTCTTAGGAGACCTTTCCAGATGCCTAGGTCACATCCATAACTGCACGACCAACAGCACCTAGGCTTGCCATACACACTGCCAGTTCCCATGCCACCCACCCAGAGGAAGGGAACACAGATCATCCTAAACACATGCCGAGGCCTAAGGGCGCAGGCCCACCTCCAGGCCTCCTCCGAGTCTTCAACCCAAGCAAGTTCCTGGTATCCACAATCTCTATTCCACTCCTTCACCCTCAGGAGGTCCCTCCATGCCTCCCTTTCATTTCACCTGGGCTCCTTATTCCAGCCAGGAGGTCCCCACACATTGACAGAGTGCCCTGGAGCAGGTTGGCGACCACTGTGTACTTGAAAGGGCCCGAGCACAGGGCCCAGGGTCATATGCTGCTAGGGACACCTGGAACTGTCCCCCAACCTGATTAGCTGGAGTCTCAGGGTCTGCAACCCTAAAACTGTCTTAGTCCACACAGCTACATTCCTGATTCTTAGTGCTTAGCATCTGCACCAAACCCAACACCAGGACAGAATAGCCTGAATACCCTACTCCGGCACCAAACTAGGACACATCTCTCCATCCCCACCCCACCACTGCCCCTAAGCCATGGACTTCCCTGGAGAATAAGGAGGGCAGGGCAATTGATTCTGAAGCCAGACCTGAGCAGGAAGAAATGGAGGACCATGTAGATGTACCAGTGGCCAGAGGTCCAGAGAACAGCGGTAAACCTGCCCTCCACTACCTACGCATGCCGTGACCTCTTCCCACCATCCTAGGACCCCAGGGCTGTGAAGCCCAAAAAAACTTACCCATCTGTCTCATCCCACAGGATACAGGTCTGGTTGGTGGTGCCCTAAGAGATAAGGAAGGGAGGTCAGGGCCACTGACACATTTAGCCCCAAAATGGGTCGCTGAATCCACTCATGAGGGCACTACACACACTGCTGGTACCATTCCCCCAAAAGATTGTATGTGTAAGGGGTGGGGGACCTGTAGGCCTGGCTTGACCCTCTCTCTCTCCAGTGCCCAACACATGGCTTCAGTTCCTCTCCAGACCCCATGATAAGGCTGGGCTAAAAGACAAAGCCATATCTTATGCAGAAGTTTTGGATGTGCCTAAGGGAGGGGGAAGGAGGGGTAGCTGCCCTGTTGCTGTCCTTGGTCCTGGAAGCAGGACCTGAAGGGCATTTACATGGCTCAGCCACAGAGAGAAGGGAGCAACCACAGTGGGCTCTGTCTATGCTCACAGTAGCTATAGGCCTTGAAGATTCATGGAAATGACGTGTTCCTGCTTAATAAAGGAAAGAAGCCAAGGCGCAGAGAAGGTAAACAACCCCCCCCCAAGGTCACAGAGGAACAAAGGACAGGTTTGGGCTCTTCCTGAGACTTCCAACACCCCTCGCCTGAGGACTAGGACCTGGCACTGCCACATCCTGGCTGAGTAATGCAGCTGCCTTACCCCCTTGGGGTTCTTACTCAACCCAACCGGAAGCAGAGACAGCGGGATGCAGGAGCTACAGCTCTGCAAAGCCGTACAAGAGGACTAACAGCCACCAAGGGCTCCTCATGCCCATCAAGGTATCCAGGCCTCTCTGGAGCTGGGGACCTGCCAGGGTCACACAGCTGTAGTGTCCTGGAGTCTTAGTTTTGGAAGGATGCTTTTGGCACCGCCATCTCGGGGGCCCTGCATGATGGAGCCTGCTGGTCAAACTCTGGCATAAGGTGACTCCCACATGTTCCCAGAAACCTGGATAGAGAAGGGAGCAACTCCTATGACCTGGTTTTGGGTAGATGGCCTGTCACACAGCTCCCGGGATGCTGGGTCATAGGCATAAGAAATGTCAAGCAGATCCCCTTGGGGGATCGGAGTCTGGAGTGGAGGCACTGTGTTAGGGTTAGGGGACAGGTCAGACATGGACTGAAGTTCAGCATCCACGTCCACCTGCTATGTGGCCCCGGGTGCTCAAAGACTCAGTTTCCTCACTTGGAATTCAGATGAGAGCCACTCTGCTTGTGACCCCAAAAGCCTGAGAGGAGTGTATGGGGGGGCACTCAGAACCAACAAAGGTTCCCTGGGCACCCACACACACATGGGTAGCACTCACATTGTACATGTGGGCAAACTCGATCTCCAGGGGTGTGAGCAGCGATCGAGGCGGGGGCTTCACAGTCACGGAGATGACCTTAGAGTTGAGGACAGTTGTGTTCCTGGGGGCAGCAAAGCACAAAGGCTGTCAGAGGTGTGGGGTGGCACTGAGCCAGCCCTGTAGCCCAGCTCCAGCCTCAGGGCACACCCCCCCATACCACCATGCCCAACCTAGGAGTCTCTTACTGGCCACCTGTAGGAGCTCAGGCTATTCCTTTCCCAAGTTACCCACCTCTGCAGAGCCAGGAAGCTGCCCAAGTTTCGGTAGAGCACAGTACCAACCACGAACACAGATGAATCGTCAGCTTCTGGAAGGGGGAAGCGCATGTTACCCCAACCCCTGCTGCTGCCCACTAGCCTGCACCTCGCCCCCACCCCCGCTGTGACCTCCACTGTCTCATCTCTACAGTCATGTCCAAGGTCCTGACAAGAGAAGGCATGTCCCGCCACAGAGGCAGAGGTGCAGCCGGGTTCTGGGGCAACAGCTTGGTCCTACATGGGGGACAACTAGCTCATCTCTTCACGTGACCTCACAAGAGATATTGGGCAGGCAGGATGCATTTCTCCCCTTGGGAACCTGTGTCCTTGCTGCGTGATCCACCCAACCCCTTCGACTCTGCTTAGCCTTTTAGCTTAGTAGGAAAACGAGAGTTTCTGGCAAGGAGATGGCCTCGGGAATAACAAGAAGTCCCAGGGATACGCCCCGCCACTGGAGACAATGCACTGAACCCTATAAGAAAATATCTCAGGCTGATGAGTCTCAGGCTCTAGGACCCTGGTTCTTAGCAGTCCCATCATGTTCCCAAGCCTCACCTGCCAGCCCTGTGGAAAACACACTCTTGGACACGGTGACCCTGTCTTCTGGCACCTTGGCCCAGTCTCCCGTGACACGCCAGCCCTTCATAGGGAAGCTGATGTCGGTGGCCCCACTGGCTGGAAGCTTGTGGATGCTGAGCACTGAGGCGGGGTGGGGGGCGACACAAATGGAGCGTCACCTACCTGGAAGGTCAGCTGGGACCGAGGCAGCAGGCTTTGGTGCAAGATAGCGGAACAAGGTTCCTGAGGCTAAGGGTGGGCAGGGCCCACGTGACCAGGTTTCTGTCAGGCATGAGCACTAAGCCTGTAGACCCTAACTCCCACGCTCCCTAGTTCCTCCACAGTCTCCTACTCCCACGTGAGCAAAATCCCCAGAGTCTAAAGATGCTCGATGAAGACTGTATGAGACAGCAGATCAGAATCTCTACAGGAATTCTTATCTTGGGGATTCAGACCTGGGCGGGTTCTGTCCAGCCTAGAGAGTACTGAGACTCAAGCGCAGTCACTATGATCAGGTGACTTCTGCGGGCACAGAAGGTTCTACAGGAGCTAAGCACTCATCTTGGTTTCCACTATCCCCCCAACTCACTAGGGTCATGGCTCAACTCTGAGATCCATTCTACAGTCTCCTCTCCCTCTGTCAAGAAAGGTGGGGGCGGAGGAGTGCTCCCATGTGCCACCCCGTGTGAGGTGACTGAGCTTCCGGCATAGGGTCTCTCTATTTGGGCGAGTGAGGGGCAGTAGGTTTGGATGGAGAATTCAGAGCAGTCAGGTAGGATGGTACTCTCCTGCTACCTAGCCTGGGAAGCCTCTGCCAGGGGAACTAAGCCTTGGAACCCTCCCAGTTCACTCAAGACCAGGCTCCAGCCTAGCACCGGCCTCAGCAGGACAGTCCCTTCCCTACCCCAGACGACATCTTAGATCTCTCTGTTTGCCACACTGTCTTCCTCTAGCACATGCACGCTGACCCAGTGATCGAAGGCCCAGGAGGACAGGGCTGGGAGACAGAGAGGGCCCTTATAAGAAAGGTGGCTTTCCCGCCTCCCTTCCATGGCCTGTAACCCAGTCTAGGCACACACTCCACCCTTTAACCACTGCCATAGCCTGGGGCTACTTGTAAAGTTATGAAAGAGTGGAACTGCTGAGCTCTGGGCCACACTCCGAGTCCTTTCTACCTTTGCTTTGTGCCACCTGTCCTGCTTGGCCAGGCTCGGTAGCCTCCCACCTAGCCCGGCCCTCCTGGGACTCCGAGGCCTTGGAACCCTGAGGATTCTCCCATAGTGTTCAGAAGGTATTTGCCTTACCAGAGGCCATGGGGACAGACAAAGCTTCCTCTGAATGGTAGCACTCAGCTGTCCCTTAGTGCTGAGAGCTCCCCAGGGAAATGGCACATGTTCTGAGTCTGTGTGCAGGGCCATTACTGGTATTGAGGACATGTGAGCAGCAGACCCCCTCAGGGTAGGCACACAGAGTGGACGCATGACCTATCACTGGTGGCCACAAATGTGCGGGTGACATTCCCATACAGAGTAGCCAGGAAGCCCCCTGCAGAGTCAACTCAACATAAACCTTGGGGCACCCGAAAAGGAGGGACATAGCCCAGGGAGAGGAGAGAAGGAAAGAAAGATACTATAAGTGGCAGAGAGCAGAGAGTGAGATCAGACTGTGGCACAGTGACCCCCTGAAAGCTGGCCCTGGGGTGGAAGGTAGGGAGGCACAGAGTATGCAACTCTTAGGTCCTGGGTTTGGGGGGTAGCAGAATCAGGGGTTCAGACCTGGGGTTTTAGAGACACGCCTGGGATGGCATGTCAGGGCTTCTCTGGACCTGGGATGGTAGGCTCAGATAGACACTGGGGGTTTGGGTCCAATTGGCTTTCAGGCCTTGAAAGGATGAGATCATGGGCATATAGCTTGGAAAAGCATGGCACTAAAGGTTGGTAGAGCCTGGAGTCTTGGCTAGAGGGTCAAGTAGGCAAGAGGCCTAGTGAGGAAAAGGGACACAGTTAGCCTGCAGTGCAAAGGGCCAGTCCTACCTGGTGGAGGTAAAGGGGGAAAGGAGGGCAGAGACAGGTGTCAGTCTGGGGTGGAGTGGGGTCCGAGGCCAGAAAACATCAGTCTCATGCTGAAGGAGTTGGGGACAGAGCCAGCGCACTAGTGAGTGAGCTGGAGGCAGAGCCAGCGAAAGAGTCAAGCCAAGGGCTGGGGGAGACTCAGAGTGGGAGGCTGGAGTCACATCCTTAGGGCTACAGAGGTGGGGCCTGCACGGGAGATCATCTCAAGCACCAGTCTATATATTAGTGAGGACAGCCACCAGCTACCCTCAGATCCACTGCCCAGTCTACATCTCCACTCTTATGATACAGGAAGGGGGAAACAGCGAGCAGGCAAACCAGTCTCCTGCCCCACTGCCCCGAGGCATTGTAGAACTGGAGGGCAGAAAAGCTGCAGCCGCAGAGGTGGCTCTGGGGTGATAGAATGAAGAGCACTTCAACCCCAGGGGTGGCTGGATCCCTGAACGTGTCCCTGGCATGAGATCTCCAGGTCCCTGCCTGAGTCTGAGGTCCCAAAGGGCTCCTGATATCAACCCCAGACTACTCTGTGGCTGGAGAAGGGCGTGGTGGTTTCCTATCTTACAGATGAGGGGAAAGTAAGGCAGAGATTCTGCCAAGAGTCCTGGGACCAGGCCATGGTGGGGCTTACCCAGATTGTCTGTCACCTGGTAGGCATCCCTCAAATCCTTCATGCGGAAGCCGATGACATCCACGAAGTCCTCCACCAGCCGAAAGAGCTCCTTGGCATTGGGGCCCATCTGAGACGAAGAGAAGCAGGGAATCTCAAGCCAGGGAAGGTGCTTGCGCCCCCTTCTCCTCCTGCCTTCTCCCCTTCCTCTGCTACCTCTTTTTCTGGGCCCCATGGGTCATTCCCTTGCACAGCAGGGTAGCAGGCTCCTGACCCCTTGCAGTTTATGGATAAGATCAGAGAAGCAGCCGGGCACACCACAGGGGTTCCCAAGCTGGAGCAAGGGAACAGAATGTGTTCCAAATACTCCCCGAGAGGGTTACTGCCTGGGGGTTAGTGTGATAGCAGGTTTGTGGTCAGCTGGAATAAAAACAGCAGATGGGGAAGACTCGCCATCCCCCATCCTACCCAGGATATACCCAGCGATCTTAACACAGTTCCTGCTCTTCTCATTTACCCCCAGGGAGAAGCCACTATACTTTCATGGATAGAGGAACAGAATCCACAAGGTTAAGGGGCTTTTTTTTCAAGGTCCTGCAATCAACAGGAAGCAGTGTTGAGAGTCAAACCGAAGACCCAGCAAGGTCCCACCATGGCTGGCCTGGGATACAGAAGGCCTAGACCTGCCTGCTCCTATCCTGATCCCTGTGGCTAGCACTGAGGGGGCCAGACCGCCACACATACCAGCTGTGCCTCCTCCCACTTGTCCCGGTTCTCCTCTGCCAGCAGGTTGCTGATGATCTGGACAAAGTTCTGGAAACAAGACCCAGAGAAATGGAAAAAGGTATCAGTACTTGAGGAAGATCACAGCTAAGCCTATGACTAGGGTAAGGTCTCAGTTCATACTAGGACCAGGGCTCAACGAATGACCAAGATCAGGACTCAGTCAGTGACCAGGATCAGAGCACAGAGTGTAACCACAATTAGATCTAGGCTCAGTATGTGATTAGGGTGAGGGCATATATGCAACCAAAGCCAGGGTTCAGTGTGTGAGCAGATTCCAGGATGATTGATTTAATCTATGGCCAGTATGACATGAGTCAAGGCTTAGCCTTTGACCAAGGACAGGACCTAGTCTATCAATAAGGTCAGAGATTGTGACCAGGATCAAGACTCAGTACATGTCCTGGAACAGAAACCATCCTACAACCAGGCCAGGCAGGATTCAGTGTGTGATCATGTTTAAGGCTCATTATTATGGTGGTCACAGCCCAGGCCACACTCAACATTGGAGTCTTAATTTCTGGCTGGGGCCTGGGTTAGTTCTTTTGACAGTTCCCCAAGTGTCCTCCGCTGGAGCTGCCCCTGGGAGCCACCTGCACGTCCCCGGGCGTGGGACTGTAGTAAGCCCTGCGGAAGATCTCTGTCATGTTCCTCAGGACATCAATGGTGGAGAGCAGATCGCCGCTGTAGCTGGTGCCATCCTGCGAGATCTCCAGCAGGGTCTGGATGACCTCTGAGACCCCCTCCCCTGGCAGCCCCCGCTGAGCCTTCGCCAGATGCTCTCGGGTCTAGGGAAACAGAAAAGAGCTGGGTGCTGTCACCGCTGCAGGTCACAGCCAGGTCAGGGCCAGGGACCTCCGATTCTCGAAGGTCCCTACAGCCCCCAACCTCATGTCCAAAGAGTGGGAACGATTCCCTGGAGCCCCAGGGGTCAACCTCACCATCATCTGGATGTTCCGGTAGTCGATGGAGACGCAGCGGATGTAGGTGGGTGGCTCCCAGTAGGCAATGCCCTCTTCATCCAGCTCACAGCGGCGCAGGATGAGGCCTGGGGAAACCTCCTTTCCTCACATGACCGCTCACCAAGAAGCACTGGGGATCCTCCCCACAACCCTCAGGCAGGCAAAGCGCTCTATTTGGGACCCTAGGGACCTAGAAGCAGGCTGTGCTGGCTTTGTGTGCCACAAACTTCAGCCCTACTCCGGGATCCTCAGCCAAGCAGGGGCTTCTGGGGTCATCCAGAGCCACTCTTGGAGTTCTTTGCAATCTAGAGACCTAGGGACATCTGCCCTCTAGCTCCTTGCCATATGCTGGCACATTCACGGAGCTTCAGGGGGCTTCCTGGCCCCCAGACACTCCTACAGCCTTTAGGAGCCACTTGGTACCAAAAAAACAACACCCCCAAAACATAAAGTGCCACTCTCAGATAGAAGGGCCCGCAGAAGACTTCTGAGCAGGGACAGTAGAGTAAATAAATACAAGACAACCACACGGGGTGTTTTAAGCTGTTACCAGACAGGAACCTCAGTGTGCCCTGATGCAGAAACATGCACAGAAATGAGGGGAATACTGTGTGGCCATGAATGTAGAGAGGCCAGGAAAGGACGCCATGAGGGATGGGTGTCCCCTTTCTTCTGTTCTATATGCCAGCTAGAAGGTGTATCCAAGGCCGAGAACAGCCAGCATGGCTCACAATTCTCAGCACCCGCTACCTTCCCTGCCCCTGTGGGCCAATTTACCCACTGCCCACAGCAGCCCAATGCAAAGGATCACCTCAAGTCCTCATTTTACAAAAAACTGAAGCTCAGAGAAGCTAAATTACTTCCCCCAAAGTAATACAGCGAAGGAGGGCCTTCAACTGGGCTCCCAACCTCCCTCCTCAAGGCCTCCCCAGATACAGAAACTACCCACATTCTTTCAACAATGTGAAGAATGTGTTGCATGTGGCTGGGCAAGGCACCTACTCTGTTGTTCATATTCTCCGAAAGTACTTCATCAGCCTTCTGGGCTGACATGGGATTAATGTCTGTCCTGTAGATTGCAATCCCAGGGTAGGTATGTTGATTGCCCTCTGCCTGCTTCCCCTCATATACAGGGGCAATGGTATAAGGATCACAGAGCTGTCTATGCTCAAAGAGGCCTCTCGAGCAGAAGGGCATGTGCCCTGCTCCTATGAACTCAGGACACAATGAACGTCATGATGTCCTGGATACCAGGAGCAGCACGAGCTTTGGGTCTCAGACAAGGCCTATGGGGACAGCTGTCCAAAGACAAGAGGGACTCTCAGACCACTGCTCTTACCCGTGGCGTTGCGGGGACACCGGACTGCAGCCACCTCTCCAGCTGGGGTCTCCTTCCAGACCACGGCCCCAAAGTTGTCCTCATCACAAATCTCATGGGGCTCTGCAAAGGGCCAGATGATGAGGTGGACAGGGTCGCGGAGCTGTGATACAGTTGTTCCCAAGCCCTCTGAGCCACAATGCAGTGGGAAGGGTCTCACCAGGACATCGTTGAGCGCCACACTGTCGGTACTCATCCTGGGGGCCCTGGCAGGCGGCTCCCCCAAAGAAAGGCCCAGAGCAGACACGCTCCCGACGCTGGCTTCCACCGCCACACGTGACGCTGCAGCTGCCCCATGATGCCCAGGCCTGCCATTTCCCATCCACTGCGAGGGTGGCCAAACACAGGGCACAGATGGCAGGAAGAGGAGGTAGGGCCCAGGATCACCAGGGAAGTGGGGTCAGGGGGACATAGAGAAACAGAGACATGGGGATGAGACATGAGGATACAGAGAATTGAGATCAGTGGAGGAGAGGTCTGGAATGAGCTTGACTCTGAGAAGAAGCCGGATCTCACGTGCAGCTGAGCCCTGTCACCTGACCTTTACTCCACTACTCCATCCTGAACCTACTTAACACTTCACCCCACCCAAGCACATGCTAAACTGCACTCAACCCCACCATTTTTGTCCTGCATTTTGACCCCAAAACCTTACCCTGCACCCTGATCCTTAACCATACTACCCTTGACCTCAACTCCACCTTCTCTGCCCTGTACTTTCATCCTGACACCAGAACCTGAACTCCACCCCCATTTCTACCCTATCCCATTCCCCAACAACCATACCTCCTCCCCAGGGGACCTCACCCCTTTCCCCCTGAGCCCCGAGAGGGCAGGCATCCTGACCTGGGCATTGCTGCAGGAAGCAGTCTCGAGTCTCCACCCAGTGGCCCTGGCACTCAGCGCCTCCATAGGAAGGGCCATTGCACTCTCGGGTCCGCTGCTGGCGGCCTTGGGAGCAACTGGCAGAGCAGGTGCTCCAACTGGACCATTCGTTCCAGTTTCCATCCACTGCCCGGCCCGGGGGAGGAAGGGAACACGAATCTGGTGTGAATACCCAGAACCCCAAGGCCTGGCCTGGGACACACAAGAACATCCCAGGGGTACCATGTAATAACCCACCTGGGATTAGGGAAAGAATCCCACAGGGTCTTATTCAAACTAGTATGGTGTGAGCACCCTGAGGTGAACCTGAGGTGGATTAAGTTGGGGTCCTGAACTGCCGAGCCTGCTGGGTCCGTCTCCTCTCCCGTCTCCCAACCCGCAGCCACTCACTCCCTCTCACCTACCAGGGCACAGAGCAATGTTGCAGAACTTGGTTTGCTTCTCAGGACCCTCACAGGGGTTGCCTCCAAACTGAGGGGGCCTGCAGGTGCGAGTGCGGTCACGGAAGCCCCGGCCACAGGTGCTGGAGCAGAGGCTCCAGGGTGACCACTCATCCCAGGCTCCGTGCACTGTGGAGAGACAGGAAACCACAATTGGTCCTCTTGCCCAGAGGCCCCACCCCACCATCCTCAGCCTCATCTTGGGCTCTGCCCCACCCACTCAGAGCTCGGCCCCACCCACCTGGGCTCAGCTCCACCCACCCGGGGATCGGCCCCTCCCACCCGGGGATCGGCCCCGCCCACTCGAGGGTCGGCCCCACCCACCTGGACACACGGCTGAGTTGTTGCAGAGCCGCTGCTCCCTCAGAGGTCCACTGCACTGAGTACTGTATGAGGACGACACGCAGAAGCGGGTGCGCGTCTGCCATCCCTCACCGCAGGTGCTAGAGCATACGCTCCATGGGGACCACTCCTCAGCTGCTGGGTCACCTGTGGGTCCAGTCCTGCAGCATCATGGACCTGCCATGCCCCTTCCCATAGGGCAGTGCCAGGCTTGAAGACCCATTGGGGAGGCAGGACCTTGCTTTAGGGCAGCAGGCCACAGGCTGGGGTTCTGTAGATCTCAAAATGGCCTACTTCCCCAAGGTCTGGGTCTGGCTGGGGCAGGCTCCTAACTCTCCTATCAGCTCCCCTAAGGCAGTCTGCCTGGAACAGGAGGTCTGGCACCAACTAGATGAGGTGCATTATAGCAGTAAGTTATTAGAATTACTACTGGCAGCTAGCAGCCATTACTGACCTGGTCCCGGAAGTCAACACTCCCCTCCCTGCCTTGGGCTGTGTGTAGGACAGCCCTACCCACCCTGCCAGCTCACCAGTCTGGGGAGATGGGAACCCAAACTGCTGCAGCTCGTCCCCAAACTCCTCACGTCGCCGGGCATCCGTGGACCTCAGGGACTGGCTCCGTGAGCTGCTGCGCCCAGTGGCTGTGGGATGGGCTCAGGTCAGCTTCCCAGTGGGATTCCCCCTGTCCTTGGCCACAGCTGGCCACCTACTGTCACCAGAGCAGTCTAACCCCAATGGACGACTGGGAGGCCTCATGCAGAGCACGTTCCCCGCTCTTCTGGTCACTATGGCCCATCTATAAGGTTCCTGCCTCTCCTCCTTTCAGCTTCCGGGCCTACAGGACAGCTCCTTAGAGTGTCTGCTGCCTCCTCCTACCCAGCATCCCATGCCTCCCTCCGTGTGAGACACACAGGGTCCTCTCCCGGCTCCTGAGAAGAGTTGTCTCCTCAGGAAAGAGCATCCAAAAAAGCAAAACAAGACCTGAAGAATGACAGTCTCATTAGAACTTGATTTAACTTTATGGAAGCAGCTAAAAAATGCATGAGGTCATTAGAAAACCTTATTAGAGAAATACATCCCGGAGGCCTATCCTGCTGGAGCTCACTGGCTTGACTGCTGCTAGCTTGTGGTGCTTCTAGAAGAATCCGAACTCACAGGAACCTCCAGGTACCCTGCTTCCTCCGGGGTTCTACCTAGTCAGGATGCCTTTAAGGCATCCCTGTCCCCAACCAAGTTTGTCTCATCAAAACCCCGCCTACCTTCTTCCCATTGACGTTCTGCCCTGCCCCCTTTCTGGCTCCTCCCCCACTTAGTCCCACCCACCGCTTCAGCCCCACCCTTGCCCTGCCCACTTACGACCACAGGCCTTGCGATTGCACAGGCGACCTTCTTCCAGAACGCCCTCACAGCCTCCGCCCTCCACACCAAGGGTGGGCAAGCAAGTGCGGGTTCGCGTTTGTAGGCCTCCCCCGCAGTCCCGCGTACACTCCCCCCACAAGGACCACAGTTTCCAGCCACCTGGGGAGGGGGGAACAAGAGAGGTTCAGGGCCCTGCCATCTTTGGGGCCCGCAGAGGCCAGAAAGCGTAGCTATGGGCTTTGAAAGGGTAAGGAAAAGCCATGTCTGGCAGGGGTAGACAGCAAGGTAGGGAAAGGCCGTGGGAAACTTTGACCCCAGACTCCCTCTAGAGAGTTGGTGTCCGCCCTGAGCCAGGAGGTCTTACGTAGGTCTGGGATAAGACCTACGGTGGTTCCAGGCTGACGTTTTGAGGAAACAGTCACTTCCTGCTCATCCTAGGCTGCCTCTTAGTATGAGGCCTCATGATCAATGTGGGCTACCATACAGAAACGTCTGGATCTAGCCCCTCCCCCCATGGGCCTTCAAACCTTAACATTGTTCCCTGGTATTCCTATCCAGTGAGGTCACTGCCAAGGTCTCCTGCACATCTTCACTCCAGAGCCAGGGTAGCCTCGAAACCTCCCTTAGATTACAGATCTGCCCACCTACTGAGCAAAACGGGATTAATGGGTCCAGGCCACTCTGGCCTACACACCTGGCTTGCACGGTGGTAGGAAGAGGCCCTGTCTGAGCTGAGAACTCGAGACGGTAGGTTCCAGAATGTGAGCAGTCCCACCTGATGGCCCCACGGACCATGGGCATCTCCCTGGGCACTATCATCTGCCCAAGGAGAGCCAAATCCAGCGTTTGGAAAGGACCACCGCTAGAGCTGGCCCCAAGTCCCTTGCTTGTGTTCAGCTGGACCAGCAGGGGGCGCTGGGATTCCAGGGAGTGACTGGCCGTCTAGTGGGAGCTCACTCTTCTGAGGCTGGTAGGTAGGACGGAAAGGGCTACCTTCCCCAAACCTCCACCTCTGCCAAGGTGCCAAGCTAACGAGTCAGGGTTGCAAGATCTGAGTAATAGCTATATCATCAATACCGTCTTCACCTTCACCAGAAGGTCCCAGGGGTGGGGCCAAGGGCACAACCAGGGTACAGGAAAAGATAAGCCATGATACCCCACCCAACCAAGACAAAGTTGAGAGCAGAGGGCAGAGAGTCTCCAGCACAGCCTCGCATGCATAATAGGGAAGACAGGACAGCAGCTGTTCACGGAACGGACCCAGGTGGCCGCTCTGAGGCTGCTGGTCACATGCTCTAACTCAAGGCAAGCAGGAGCAGCTCAAGCAGGTCAGACTCCCCGGGTCCTGAACCAAATCTGACTCCAGATCTCAGCCCCACCCGCCAGTCCCAGGAAGGCTACCTGCCAGGACCAACCATGGTTCAGCGTTCTGGCCTCGGGAGTCTCACCTGCCGCAGCCATATTCCCACTGCATGCTTCCAGACAAAGGAGCCAGGAGTCTCTGAGGCAGGCCCAGGGTGGGGTCAGGGCTCTGTATCCTGCGTGTGCCCCCTCACTGCTCCACAGCCCAGCCCCCACGAGGAAGCCTGAGTGATGTGAAAACTGGCAGTGGGTGGGAGAGAGGGTGTCCAAGCTGGGCTAATCGGAGGATGCCACTCAGTTCCCATGGCAACTACTGCAGCACACAGCCTTTCAGGATAGACCCAGGTTAGGCCTCAGCTGCCAAAACACCCACTATTTCGGGGCTGGTTACCTTGGTGACCCAGGTGGTGAGGATGTGGGAGGGGGAGGGAGAGAAGAGGTGAGGCGGCGCATCAGAAGCTGGGGGAGAGGGGACCCTGTGTCTGAGGGTGAATGCCCTCCTCTGGCGCACCCCTGACTCTGGCCCCACTGAACCCTGATCCAGGCCATACACTGATTCCTAACCCTGTTCATACACTGAGTCCTGACCATGGTTGTATACTAAGCCCTGATCCTAGACATATACTGATTCCTCACCCTGGTCACAGACCTGTGTCTGGCCCTGCGCACTAGTCCCTGATCCTTGGATCCTAGGCAGATGATCCCTGATCCTCTATTACATACTCATGTGGGTTCTGATCTCAGCCACAGACTGATTCCCCAACGTTGGCCACACTCCTTCCACTAATGAATGTTCAGAAAATGGTAACTGCTGTTTTTATTATCATTTTCATTTTTAATGTGTGTCCTCACACACAGCTGACATGATAAATGTTTGCCCAGACTGAAAGTATCCGTGCCAGAGGGAGCGTTATGAAGGAAGAAGCCCCGGGGCCAAAGTGAAGGGCACCGGGGGACACAGAGGTGCGTCAGGGCTGGGTGGGCACAAGAGGGCAGTGAAGGAGCAGCAGGGCTCAGGGGTGGGCTGCCCCTCCAGGCCCGGAAAGAAGCTGTCATTCTTCCTAGCTCAATGCTTCCTCTGTCTGGCGGCCTCATTTCCATCTCATTACAGGCATGAATAGAGCCAATTATCGGCCAGGCAGGCCGGCCACCCAGGAGGGAGGGTGTGTACTGAAGAGGCTCTGGTACCCTTCCCACCCTAATGCCCTGGCTTGAGGGTGGTGGGTTCCCCTGATCCTGCACCCCAACTGAGCTGAAACAGGGAGAAGAAAGGAGATTCCCCTCCCCCAGCCAGTCTCTCCTCAGTTCTTGGGATCCCCTTTGGAGGAGGGGAACCATGCACTTCCAACTTCGTCCAGCAGAGGGATCCCTACTCCAGCAAGTTGAACAGCAGATCTTTCTTGCACACTGTCACTTGGCTCCCCAGACTCTGGTGGTGGTAGATCCAGGGACAGTCCTGGCCCAGAGGGCTAGCAAGACCCAGCTGGAGCAGGACTGCCACGAAGTACTTAGACATTGGTACCAACAGCTGAGTCTGGAGCTCCTCGACCAGGAACCAGGGAGATGCTAAGGGTAAAACCAGGAGCTGCAGAGGAACCTGTCCGGTAGTCTTTCACTGGTCAGATCCTGATTCAGCCAGCTGCAAGCTGCCAACAACTGTCGGGGTCGACAGGGAGCAGCACTCAGACCCCAGGGTAGATTGAGAGGCCAAGTCTACGGTCGACTGTGCAGCACTGGTGTCCCTGGTCCCCTATAGCCCTATATCTATCTCCTTTAGGCCTTAGGCAGACTCTGCTAACGAGTACTGTGCCAACCCCAGTTCTTGGGGGCAGGGGGGGGGGAGGGAACAAGGCACTAGACGAACGAGCAAGCCACATCTGTAGGAAACCCTTGCTGCTGGGTGTTTCCTGTCCTGAGATGGTGCCTAGTTAAAGGCTCAAAACATTTAGTCTGTGTCGGAGACCTTAGACAAGTGGCCTCTGTCGTCAGTTTCCAGAGTGGGTGGTAGAGGCTGCTGACCTTCCTCCCATCATCGTGGGAAGCATGACCTAAGTTCAGGTCACAAGGACTTCTTGCCCCTAGCCAAGCAGGTGCAGCTCTGGCACAGAGCCGAGGCAGGTGTCACAGCAGGAGCACAAAGGAATTTCCCAGTGGTTGATGGTACTCACACATGCAGCATTTCCACAGGGTCCTGTCCTGTACTTTCCTTCTAGGAGGGTTGTCTGTAATGTGCACTTAAGCTTGCATACACACACACACACACACACACACACACACACGAGCCAAGATGGCAACAGATGGGCCATGGTACCTCTCTATTTCCTTATCATCCCTACAAACTCTACTGCAACCCAAACCACACCCCAAGGCTCTCCCTGGGCCCAGCCTCTACTTCTACACACTGCCTCACCTCCCTTTGGGTGTCTTGAGGGGCTGAGATACACAGTTTGGGGGATCCCTGGCCAGGTAGGACCAGGGGTTACAGGCACTGTGAGGGGGATCTACTCTAGTCTTTAGGAAGTCTCGAGCCCCTGAGCACTCCAGGGCCCTCAGGCCACGGTAGCCTGTGCACACCCCCTGATGTGGAGACTTAGCCCAGCCTTCCGCCTGAGGCATGTGCACATAGACACATTTAGCAATGCATACGCACGGGGTCTCACACATATGCTAGGTGCTCACCCACAGCAACACTCACAGGGACACACTCACAAGAACATACAACCAAGGGTACTCACAGGGAAACACAGGGACACCGGCATGGGAACACATGGGGAGGTACAGAGACATACACACAAGGACCCATGAAGACACGAAGGGACAGACTCACATATATATATACAAGGGTTCATGGGCCACACTCATGGTGGCATACAATGACACACAGAGACATAAGAACACACAGAGACACATTCACAGACTCCCAGAAACTCCCAGCACCCCCCCCCCACCCCAGAATCCTGCTTTTTCATTATCTTACATGTCATTTCTGCAATAATATTCTTTAATTAAAACATGAATATTTAAAGCAGCCCTTGAGAAAAATGATCCATCTCACCAGAGGCAGAGACATGAGAGAGATGGAGGAGGAAACGGAGAGACAGAGAGTTGGGGACGGTGTGTGATAAGGGTCGGTGCCAGGGCCTGGCGGCCTTAGAAGACTAGGCAGCAGGGACAGTTGCCCTGGCCTGGAATCCAGCGGGTGGCACGGCCATGTGGCATTTGGACAGGCCTTGTGTGGGGGCAGGGCGGAGAACGGGCCACACACTCAGTGGGGTGCCTGCTGACTCTACATGCCAGCCATCCGTTGCCTGACTTAGGAGAGGATGGGTGCTCAAGCTTGCCCGCTCCCCTCCCGGAAGATGGCGAGGACAAAGGCCTGGGCACAGAGCTCAGCGGGCAAGAGCAGAGCATCAGCTGCACACCCTGACTCAGCATCAAGAGTTGCTGCTGCCACCACCGAGGCAGAACTCGGTACATAGGATGTCATCTGGAAGTTTGCTCTTAGTCCATCCCTTGACCTGACCTAGCTCTGGCCCAATCTCACAAGCATGTGCTAAGTGCTTCCTTTGGGCCTAGTCTTCCACACTTGGGAAGCATCAGTGAATGTGGTGTGTGCCCAGTGTCTGTGGTGCTCGCATATTAACACAGACAGCGGGTAAAAGGCCCACTAGAGGAGTTATACGGCATGTTGGAAAGTGATACTTCTCAGAGAAGGCAGGAAGGGAGAGTGCTTTACTGGGCAGGGCACACCAGGCTGCAGGGAAGAGCCTAGGGAGGGCCTGCGGAGGGGATCCTCGGGAGGCAGAACAACTGTAAAAAGATGAGCAGGGCAGGGACAGCGTCTGCTGGAGCCTGACTCATGGTCATGTGAAGAGGAAACTCACCTATATGCGACACTTCTAGAACAAAGTCTGCACTCAGTGACCAACCATTGCTGTCACTGTTGGGCTCCTTCCCCTCCCACGGCCAGGAAGTGACACAGCCTGAATGCAAGATGCAGGCATCTGTTGTGAGCTAAGTGGTCAGTCTACCCTACCCATAAGAACGCACTCCCCTGCCTCATATGCTGGGGCCCAGCCTTTCTGCTCTCTAAACTATCTTCCAATTGACCAGCAGCCAAGCAAGTCAAACAGTCAGAGTCTACCCTGGACACACATGCACATACTCACTATGCACACACGAACCTACATGCTCAGTGCATGGTACATATATACCAGGCATATATACATATACCTACAGATACATATACAGAACACCCATGTGTTCACACATATACACATACAATTTGTATGTGTGTGTGTATTACTAGGAGTCTGCCTATCAATAAATAAGAACATAGGTGGGCTCACACAATGCTGACATACACTCATGAGACTGTACACACATATGCAAGAAACAGTAAACACAACAATCAAATTAGTATACCCACTGGATTTTCATGTGTCATACATGTGAACGTGTGATTATATGAACACATTGTGCAAAATACACTTTATATATATATATATATACATACATATATACATACATACATACATATATACATACACATACACATATACATATACGGGTGCAGCCACCATACACATATGCATAATTTGTACATGTGTGCACACAAACAGTGCACTGTACCATACACACTTGTATAATTCATGCATGTACATTCATGCACACATACCTCCCAATTACCTCTGAGTCCTACTTGCCAACATTGTCAGAAACCATATACTGACCTGATCCTCAAATTGTCCAAGCTCAACCTGTCCACACCCCTGCCTCTGTCTGCCTCTGCTCCTAGGCCCCAAGAGTCAGCCTAGCAGTAAACAAGAACACCAATCCTTCACCATTGGCTGCTTCGCCCCACTCTTATCCCCACAGAGACAGAAGAAGGCATTCTCAGGCCCCCAGAGATGAGAACTGAGGGGCTGTCAGAGAAACACAGATGAGCCAGGGTCAGACCCAAGACTCCAAAGTGGGGTTCCAAGGCCAATGTGCCAGCCTGGGCCTGTTCGCATTCACCGGGGACCAGAGCTATGTTCACATACCCTACGACCTGTGTCACACACGTCTCTCAGCCTCGAGCTCTACCCTGACCTCAGAATTGTCCTTAAACTGCATCCGCAGTCCTGCTTCCTCTGTCCCACATGGATGTCCTCATTCCTGACGGGATGCTGGGGGCCAGGCTTGCTCTTCCTGCCTCCGCACCCACACCCTTTCATCCACAGTCCATCAATTGCACCAAGAGCTCTCCTCGTCCTCCCTCCTCCTTACCACTGCGAATGACCAGGCCAACAGCAGTCACCTCCCCATCCAGGCTCCTGTGAGGAGCCCCGGTACATCATTCCTTTGCACTGAGCCTCCTAAAGTCCTTCTGTTCTCAAGGTCATGTAAACACTCCACAGAGAAACCTGGCCACATCAAGGCTCCCGCAGCAAGGCGCTCACATACTCATTCCTCTGGAAATAAATGCAGCAACACACTGCCTTTGGCCCCATAGCACACAAGCACCTCCATTTGGTGCCCCCAGTATCTATCATGCCAGCCCCGGAGGCCTTGGCTGCTGGCAGCTGGGTCAAGGGGTTTGGAGCAGCATTCAGCAGCTCCCTGGCACAGTAGCTGCCCCAATATGCCACCGAGGACAGGCTCCTGCCCAGGGGGTATGACTGTGGCCCCCAGCCAGAAACAAATCAAGTCAAGGTGATGGTGCAACCGGAGAAGAGTTTTGCAGATGTAGGAACCAAGGCTCATGGTAGTTAAATGATGGGGAGTGGCAGAGAATGGGACATGGCCAGACCTGTTTGTGACAGCTGGCCCTGTCCTCCTGCGTCTTCCCACCCCATCTCTCCAGACTTCCAGGGAGTGTACACTGCATTCCTCGAGGCTCCCCCTTGGGCCCACTCCCATTCCTGTCACACAAAGAAACCTGTCTTTGTCAAGGTCACCATGACCTCCAGCCTAGCCAGCAGGAAGGCTGGTCCTCCACCCTTCTTCCCCTCACAATGACGTGCTCAGAATTTCTTCTGAGGACCCTGGAGAGGTCGGCTCAGCCTTGGCCTCACAGAGATCCAGACCTGGGACCTGTCATAGGGTCTTGACCAGAAATGTGCCTGGGGTTGGAAAATTCCTTTGCAGCCTGTATGGCCTCATGGTCTCCGAAATGCTAAGGCTGCTGGAGGCCCCCAGGGCATCAACATCCCGCTCAGTCTCCTGGTATCAAGTCCTCAGCCAGGCCTCGCCTTGGCCCTACACACCAGGCAGGGAATAGACTTGTCTTCTTATTTCCTAGCGTCCTCTTGATATTGACTCAGCTGCTGTGTCCAGCTCAGATCTTGGACACCCCTACCTCGTCTTTCCTCCGGGTCACCACAGGCAGGGCCTACCTTCTGTTACAGACAGGGCACTCATAAAGATACATTGATAGCTCCAGGACCAGCCCCACACCCCTCCCCCCCCCATCAGGCCTGGACCCTGCCATCCTCAGAGCACCGCCCTCAGGTCTCCAGCCCATGAGACCTCTCTAGCTTTGAGTAAAGACGATGACTTCCTCCACACTGGGCTTCTGGGTGCCCTTGACACCCTGGTTCTGCCTATGGTGGCCACATACTGTTGGGTGGTGTGTCTTCTTCCTGTGGCCACCGGCCGAGGATGGCATTTTGTTCCTGTTCTCGCTGACACTCCTCAGTGGCAGCTGCTGCAGACACGCTACACTGAGCCTTTCCTCCTGGCAACAGCCCTATGATTACTGTCTCCCATGTGCCACCCTGGAGACGGTGCTGACCTCCACTTTAGCCCCCAGACCCCAGGTTACTGTAGCCTAGGGATGCTTGAAAATGCCATTGTTGAAGATTAGTGTCCTCCCACTGGGGAGGATTTAAACTGAGGGCGTGGCTTGAGGAAACTGGCTACTGATGCTTTCCTCACTCACTCCCATGCCACGCCCCATGTGGGATAGGCTTTCTATCCTGGGAATGCAGAGCCACGGGCGATTTGAAGTCTATGCACGGCATGGTCTCTCAACCCAGATGCTGGACACACCCCAGCTTAGAGGACTGCACTCTCCCGCGTGCTCTCACCCCATCTGCTGCAAAAAAATGTACAAAGTTCTCTGGATGCCACTCACCTGCTGAGCCGTGCCCACCCCGGTCCTGGGTCAGGCTGGTGAGACAGTTCTCAGGGCCACCAGCTACGCCGTCCCTCAAGCAGACGTCCCCACGGGGGACCAAGGGGCTGGAAGCAGGGTCTCCAGCATCTCCACCCAGGCAGGTACAAGGAGTCTGCATGATGCCACATGGGTGTGAGCTGCGACTGCCGGCTAGACAGGCATCCAGCCAGCGGCACAGCATCTGACAGGCAGCATGGCTGGGGTTTCGATTGCCCACTACCAGGTACTCCACAGAGAAGTCGTCACCAGAGCTGGGGAACTCGCCCTGGGGACCGAGGTCACTGTCTTGGGGTGGCTGTTGGCGTTGCATCTGTAGAAATTGTTTGCTGGCCTGCAGGAAGGCTAGGGGTGCAGAGGGATCGCAGAGCCTCAGAACTTCGTCAAAGCTCTCCACACCCAGGTAGGTGCGTGTGGACTCCAAGAAAGAGTCGAACTGGTAGGTACGAACTCGTCCAGGGCCGCTGCAGGGCACGGGTGCCTTGGCCACTTTCATGTAGAGCGTGTAACGACGAGGGTCTGGGTTGCGAAGGGTCCAAGAACAGCGCGAGGCGTTGGCTGGAAACACGGCAGCCGCTGAGAAGTAGCCGAAGAACTTGCCCTGCACCAACGTGGTGCACTGCTCTGTCCCAGGCCCTATGTCCGCCCCAGAGGCAGCACGTGCCCAGCGCCCCAGTAGCAATAGTAACAGCAGGAGTGGAGTAAGGATCCAGATGGGGCCCGGGACAGCAGCCTGGCCCCTCATCCTAGCTCGCGGGGCCGCTGGGGTTCCGCGGGCTGGGCAGGCAAGTGCAGGCCAGGTCTTGACATGCCAGGGTCCGGCAGCAGGCAGGGCCGTCCAGGGCAGTGAGCCAGAGGCAGGGGTTGGGTGAAGGCAAGGTGGGGGCAGGGCAGGGTTTCAGGAGACAGTGAGGGCAGCGATGACTTCTAAAGTCCAGGCTCCTGGTGTTTGCCTGTGGCTTCCAATGGTAGCTGAAAGAAAAATCATGGTCTCAGGGCTTAAAAAGGCAGACACTTAGTCTGCTGGTGAGGCATGAGACTTTGGACAGTATGGCACTTCCTCTGTCTGCCTGCTCCTGTGTCTCCACCAGTGTCCAACCCAAGGGACCTCCTCCTCTCCCTTCCTGAGTCAGGAGGACAAGCTTGGCTCCGCGGGTCTTTCCTGCCATGCCTGGTTAATTACGGGCCCTGAATCTGCTCACATACTCTGGGCCTCAGGAGTCAGAGCCTGACTCTCTCGGACCCTCTCTCGACCTTCACTTCCAGTTCAGTGGCCTTTCGCCTTCCTGAAAATCTGTCAATCATACAGGCACGAAAACGGGCAGAAGAGAAGAGGAGAGAGGTAGCTATGGTATTCCCAGGGTCCCGACAGACCGAATACCTTCCCGTAAACCTGGACCAGGTACTGACTGCCATCAAGGGAGGTAGGATACAGCCCTGGAGGTGAAGGGCTCCGGAGATGGTGTTGCTATGACAGCACTCACTACCTGTTTGTCATCCACGGCCGTCCCCGCCCTATGCACGACAGCTGGGGATTCCCTTCCTCAGTCTCCTGTCTGCCTCTTGTGCCTTCGCCTTACCTCTAGCTCTGTGTGGCTACAGTTACCCCACACTTCATGATGTGGGCGCTGCTGCACAGAGAATATGTGGCTTCCTCAAGGTCACAGGAAGTGGATAAGAGAACACAACCTAAAACTCTGGACTGACCATGGGTTTGGGTGTCTCTGGGGAAGGCCGTCCATCCACAGGACTGGCAGGCACCACAAGGAGATTCCTCGTGCACCCCTGAGGGTAAAAGCTTGAGAGCTAGTCTGGGCTCAGGATGAAGCCACCTGGCCCAGACCTGCCTTGTTAGAGACATCAGTTTCCCCACTGTCCCTCCACAGCTGAACCAGTAGGAGAAGAAGGGAGGTCATTGCTGGGCTCCTCCTTCCTTGTCCTCTCAGCCTCTGGATGCAGATTTCTTGGCGCTGCTGACTCTGTGTACATCACAGCCTGCCCCACCCCAGGGACTCTCCGTGTCCTGCAGCCTGGGCCCAACTGACCAGCAATTCAAGATGAGTCCCAGCTCTGCCTTCCATCCTGGTGTCCTTCCTGGACTGCTTCCTGAGCAGGCAGCAGCCTCCAGGCTCAGCCCCAACCTGGGTGGAGGCTTCTGAGGTGATGGAAGCCAGGATGCTAGAAGCTGGACAGTCCTCACAGAAGCCTCTGTTTGTGCCTCTGTAGAATGGGTAGGATCCCAACTATCCCTCAGAAGGAGGGTCAAAGTACACACACACACACACACACACACACACACACACACACACTCTAGTCCCATCATGGTCTTTAAGAAGTCTAAACCTGCATTGCTAACTTATAACCATGGCAACCCCACACACCCTGGGAAGGCCTCTCCTTGTCTCCTCTTTCTACCTCTGCCAGCTCTGAGGTAAATACTTTAGGGGTGACCTTTGATGAGGCCTCACAGAGCCTCCCTGATCACCCTCCCCGTTCCAGAACCAGAGAAGTCATGGCCTGAGTCCCACAGTGTGTCCCCTACTCTGCTGTTGTTCCTGATACCAGTCCCTCAGCAGAGCCCTGCCCAGGGCCATACACTCCCATTATGAAAAGCAGAGCTCAGCTCCAGGCCCAGGGTAGCGTTGGTAAGGTCTGCAGGAGACATTTAGCCAAGCCTGGTACAACTGCCCATGCTCAGTATTCTATCCCAGACAAGCCAACCTCGCTCTGCCTCGCTCATGGTACTGCGAAAGCTCAGGTCATCTTGTGATGGCTGTGATGATCTCCAAATCCACTCCCTTTTATCAAGGGGTCTATATAGCTTGAAAGGACTACTAGTTCCTGGGCTTTCTCCTCATAGGAGGGCATTGGCTCTGGAACCCCCACCTCCAGATCTGAGGTCAGATAGAATCACCAGCCCCTAGGCCTCTAGTATCCCATTTGGAAAATGGGCACAGCCTGGGATATATCCTGAGCTCCCAACCTAGCCAGGCAGTGTGAGGGTACCAGTGGTGTCCACGGAGCCAAGTGACACTGGCCTCCAAGGGTCAGCTTGGTGAGAAACACAGGCAAGCTCATCTTGAGTTTTTGGAAGGACAGTGCATGGTGCACATTGCTCTATGCCGGCATTCTGTTATTGCTGCAGAGAGCCTAAGGGACCCACTTCACAGATGGCCAGTAAGGTCCAGGGGAGATCCTTGCCTTGCCTTTACGTGCCACCAACCCAGGACCTCAGAGCACCGGCTGAGCAGTGGCCCTTCCAATGTCCCTGCTGGCCAGATTCTTGTCATCGGTCAGCTCCTGTAAGATGGCCAACTACTCCTTGAGTACTGGCCAAGGACATAGGTTCCCAGTGTCTGTTCCAGGGACAGGAGGTGGCCATGGAGGCCAGTGGCAGTAAAGGCACAGAGCTGTCCCCTAATTGAGCCATCAGACATCCAAGGGCTCACTTGCAGGCTGGGGACCAAAAGAGGATACAGAGGAGGCAGGAAGCAGGGCCTAAATTCAGAGACAGTTAAGGTAGGGGAAACATGTCTAGACGGGTTGTTAAGGATGTAGGAGGTCACGGTGAGAGAGGTGGAAAGGGGGGCAGGTGAGAGTGATACCCAATGTCCTCTCGGGCTCCCTAACCCTTGGAAAACCCCAAAGCCTTCAACAAATACCACCTACAGAGTCCTCAAACAGGGTTCCTAAAACTCCTATAGGAGGGGAATGGGGCCACCAAGGGAGGGAGGTGCTGAGGCCTCTGCCTCTTCCAGAGGCATCCTCTAAAGCAGTGGTTTTCAACCTTCCTAATACTGCAACCCTTTAGTATGCTTCCTCAAGTTGTGGTGACCCACAGCCATAACAGTATTTTATTTTGACTTCATAATTTTGCTAGTTACGGATTGTCAAGTAAATATCTGATATGCAGGATATCTAGATGCAACCCCCCTCCAAAGGGGTCACGACCCACAGGTTGAGAACTGCTGCCCTAAATCATCTCAGATTTCTTGAGCTTGCTTCACCCTCGGCCTTGGAAAAGTCACAGCTCGCCCAAGGGCATCACAGCCAAGGCAAGAGAGAGCCACAGCACGGCCTGGCTGGACTCTGTTGCTAGGTAGGAAGAGGAAGAAGTCTGGATGTCAGCACCAGCACACTGGGCCTCTGCCTACACTCCAGTCTGTCCCCAGTGACCTCTGCACCCACCTGCCAGGCTCTTCCCATAAGACCTCTCTCATCCCCCTCAGCCCAAACAAGTCCTCTAGTAGAGAATTCTGCGCAGGACTCAGCAAAGATTGGCTCCCTGCTGGCAGGGGCTAGGTCAAGCTCAACCTAAGGCTGGCATCTTGGAGGGCAGAGGCCAAGGGGGGTTCTGAGAGTAAGTTTTAGTTCAGGCCTCATCGGATCTTCATTCAAGTTTTCTGTGGCTTTAGGGGACACAATGGCAGAGAAAGAGGTGGGATGGGGGAGGCCTTCCTCAGCGGGGACAGAGGGTTACAGGCAGTGAATAATGGCTGGGGAAGTGAGGCACACACCACACACACACACACACACACACACACACACACACACACACACACACACACAGTCAAGGTGTGCTGGGGGACCCAGCCTCAGAGGTATACCCACTGGGCTGTCCACAGGAAGCTGAGCCAGTCAGGCTGGGACCATTGCAATTACCTGAGCGGCAAGTTTCAGAAAACCTTGGTGGCCAGGAGCTAGGCTAAAAGGACAGCTGAGTCCTATGCTTGCCCACAGGAAGTGACCCCTGCAGGCACTCTGGTGCGCACACAGATCCTCTGCCCTATGTAGCCTGTGTCCCTCTCCTCTGCCGCAGCTGGTACACAGGCTGAGTACCCTGAGAGGGTACCTGGGCTCCCCAGGACTGGGTGAGGCTCCGTAAGCTCCACACCTCCTAAGCTCATGCTTCCCACTTCCCTGGTGAATGCCTCGCAGCCCTCAGAGGAGCTCAACAGCTGCATTCCCCAGAGATGTTCCAAGCACTGCCAGGAACCTTGAAAGGAGCTGCAGCCTGGCCTGTCGTGGGCACCCCACATAATTTTAGAGCCTATAAGCTTCAGGACAGGCTAGAGATGGTTCGTGTCTCCTATCCCAAGTGTTAAGGGATCTTCAGGCTAAATGTTCCCAACTTAATATAAAGCTACCACTGGCTCTCTCTTTCTCTCTGAGAAAAGGAGAGGTGACCTTGGCCTCCTAGAGCGAAGGCCACATCTCTAGTAGAGAGTAGCCATCTCCAGGTCTGAGTAACACTGGTGGCATATAAGCCTTCTACCCACTCTGGTTCCCAGAAGAAGTGTCCAGTTTGCACCAGACCCTCCACAGGCCCCTCTTCCTCTCAGCCTTTCCTAAGGCTCAATTGTGCTACTTCCAGGAAGTTCTTCCTACTGTCTAGCCATCATTGCTCTGCAGAGAAGGCTGGCTATGGGGCAAGACATCTTCTACGGCCCCCAGAGAAGCCTCAGGGAGTAGGAGGTGGTGGAGGGTGTCAATGGGGAGGTCCCACTGAAGGAATTCATAGGTGCCTCAGCAAGTGGAAGAGCAGAAATGAGGAAAAAGAAAGGGGAAGTGGTGACTTGGCTCCCTGAGCGCCACCTGCAGGCAGGAAGAAGCATAGCACCTCATGACCTTAGATTCAAGTCTTTGGGAGGTGGGTGGGGGCGGCAGCTAAGGGCTCTAAGCTATATCCAAAGACCAGAGATTCCCTCCTTGATCCACCCAAGCCTAAGAAGCAACCAGTTCAGTGCAAATACACACACACACACACACACACGCACACGCACATGCACACACACAGAGCAATCAGGCCCAGTAACTTGGTCTCCACATCGTGTTCCAGGGGTGCTGTCAGAGATCCTTCTCCAGCCTCAGTATGTCCATCTCTTCTCAAGGCCCTGCGCTAGCCCATATCAACAGATCAAACAGGGGCCTGCGCCTGGTGTTCCCTCCCTGCCCCAGGCTGCCAATGGCATCCTAGACACCAGCCACAAAAGCCACTCTGTAATCCTGCTGCATCTAAACAGTGCCCGCCTGTGTACTAGATGAGGCTGCAATGGGGGAGGGGCAGGCGCCCTGGGCACTGAGGACTGCCCAGGAGACGGGGGAGGGCCGGGGGTGTCCTTCTTACTCACAATGCTTTCTCTACCCCCACTCCAATGGGTCTCCCAAGCCTCAGTCACCAGTCACAGAGGTGGCCTTGCCACCTGCCTATGGGGCCCTACTGGGGCCTCCTATGTAGGTTAAAGGCAACCTGTGTGAAGACCTCAGGGCACAGGGTCAGAGGGAGCAAAGAATCTGTGAAAGGCCCTTCCAGGAGGTACAAAAACAAAGAAGACAGGGCATCTGCGTGGCTTACTGCCCAGGCACGGTCTCAGGTCTACCTGCCTGGCACAGCCTGGGCCAGCAAGGCCCCTTCAAGCAGAGATGTGAGGTGGTCCACGCCTCAGTCCCACAAGAGACATGGGACAGAAGACCCTGAAATAGAGATAGGAGTCACTAAGGGGATGTGCCGGAAACCGTGCTGAGCTGCAGGGAGGAAAGATCCCACGGAACATGAGGCCACTCTGCCAGTATCTAGAGGTGCTCGCCTGTGCTCAGCTCTTTCTAGGCCAGTGCATAATCTGCCTTGGCTTAGACCACCCAGAGGGGGGCAGCACAACAGTCACCTCCACCGCTGGGAAGCCAAGCCTTTGCTCCAGGTCCCATCAGAAGAAAAAGGCTGTCGTTCCTTGTTATCCTCCCCCGCCCCGCCCATTGCACCTTGACCCCTGCCTTACTGCCCTCCTTCCTGTGTGCTATCCGTCACCCCAACCCACCTGGCACTAAAGGCACTCAAAGTGCCCTACTCCCTTGGCCTGTGCCTATACCATGTCTCCTCCCTGCTGCTCAGGCCCAAGAAATCCCAGGTAGGTCTGAGCTGTGGCGGACGATTGGGGCTTCTCCTGGAAGAGCCCAGGAGCTAGGAAGAGGAAAAGGGAGGATGTTCTTGAACCAGGATCTTTGGCAAGTCTCTTAGTGGCCGCTCCTCTCTTCAGCTGCAACCAGGACTCCCCTTAAGTCAGTGCTCAGATGGGGGTGTAACGGGAGGCCTGAGAGCAGGCCCCACCCCAGCCACGACCAACGGCAACTAGAAGCATCTTGCTAGGGAGGGCATGGCTGAGGAAGACAGGGCGTGTTCTGCAGGTTAAGCCCTGAGGGCCTAGGATGTATATGCCTGTGCTGACCATTTTTGCGGAGCTGACTTTCAGCTGGGGCGTTGAAGGACACGTGGAATGACAGATAGATGAAGAACCCCAAGGTATGACCTCAGAATTCCCCCAGGTCATGTGAGGGGCATCCTGGACTCTTGTGCCCGACCTTGACAAGCTCAGATGTGGGGATGCTGAGGGAAGGGTACAAAATTCCAGGCCTGGTCTCTGACATCTATACTCAGACTTTTCCATACCTCTGAACCCTCAGCAGGTCGGAAGTCACTGAACAGAAACCTAGGCATGTTTGTTGGCACTGTGACTTTAGACAAGCGACTGTTCTGCCACAGCAGGTGGATGGGGGTTGGGTGATGCTGCCAGAGCCATCGGCATGGTAACCTGGGCTGCATGGAGGTTGAGTCTCAGGCTGGGTTGCAGCAACGTGTAGAAGACAGGCAGGACACAGGCTCAGGGGGCCATCTCTCCAGCCCTGACGTTGTATTCTTTTCCACTCAGATTTTAAAACATCTAATGAGTTCTCAGAGGTCCGTCCACCACGCCTGGTCTTCCACTCCTACTTTGGGCACTCTATGCACACTCACCCCCAGAGCACAAAACTTTGCCCCAGCATGCCACAGACTTGTCACCTGGGTTCCTTGCACCTGCCAAGTGGTCAGTCTCTCATGTACTGTTCAGTATACTGTGTTTGCACACTTGGATTTACACCCATGTGTGTGGTAGCACATGCACAATACCACTGCACGCACAATACTCTCACACAAGCAGGATCACATACTTGTAACGCAGAGAGCAGACATATGCTATCTACACTAATACGCATACAAACATCTTCATATATACTGTAGGTACACCTTCACACTCAGAACTGTGTGATTCATAACCTATCTGCGCGCGTGTGCACACACGCGTGCGCACACACACACACACACACACACACACACACACACACAAAGGCATAGGCAGTTGCTTTTGGAAGAACAGCCTTCAACTGCTGATCTTCTGAAGCCACTGGTCTTTCCAGGGACAAGTGACATGCTGACTCAGCCAGGTGGATTCTAGGGAACTGAGAGGCAGGGTTGGGCCATACAAAGAGCCTGGGCAGAGGACGGCTTCAAGGAAGAGACAGGCCCTATAGTAGCAAGAATGGGGCGGGGGCACAGCACGCTTGACCTAGCATGGACCCCTAGACCTTCTGGGACTGGGAAAATAGGTGGTAGACAAGTTGGGGACCTCAAACAGTTCTGAAGGAGGGCACCGAGGGGTGATGGTGTGGGACAATGAGGGGCATTTGTGCATGGTAGGGCTGATGGGTGGTGTGAGAAGAACCTCAGAGACCAATATGATGCCAGCTGATGTTGGTAAGGAGGGAGGGAAGGGTGCAAGGGGCTGAGTGTGTGTATGGACTGCAGTGTGGAAACCGCCACAGCCTGACTGGCAGAGGGCGCAGGAGGCCAGAAGCATGCTCTTCCCCAGACTGGATAATCTTGGAGCTAGTAACCCGGGCCTTCCCAACGGCCAGTACATCCCCTGGAGCCTGGAGCACGCTCCCACACCCCACTGTGTACATATGTGGACACACATGGGCACATGGGAAATAGGTTCCACTTGCTGTGTGCTTACACGGACATGAATCTCAGCGAGCCCACAGTAGGTACAGGGTTTGGGCAGTGGTATGCGAGTCCTTTGTGTGTCTCTCTGTGGGATATTTCTAGGTCTGTTGCACACTGCCACATGGCCTACCTTGGGTCATATAATTCCCTATACCTTCTGTGCCACACAGCTGGGGTATGGCAGCCCCATACAACAGAACATACATCTGGTCTCTTGATTCGTGTCCCTGAGACCTACCACCCAAAGGGGTATGTATTGGTGGGTCTATCAGCCCAAGTGACCAGTCCTGTCTATGGCTCTCAGATGCCTCCTAGTTTCCAGAGCACAGGCCAAAGCCCTTAGGGTTCTTGGGTTCTGCCTGTCCCTCACCTTCCTGACCAGTTTCTGACTAGTCCTCACACCTGCATTCATTCTCCCAGGGCCTTTGGACTGCTATTTCTCAACCATCTTAACCCTGTTTCAAGGCCCTTTAGTCTTGGCCCTTCTAGGACGTTCCTAGGGGAGCTATACCTCTGGGCTACCTCAGCCCCTGGGAGATAGTCAGGTCCCTGTCCTATATTCCCATTAACCAAAGCATTTGGTGTGTGTGTGTGTGTGTGTGTAGGGGCTTTGCCCAACCCTATACCTTCAGCATGTTTGAAGATGGGCACCCCAGCGTTTGCTGTACAACTCTTTCTCTGTGTGTATGTGGGCTGTGCACAGGGTCCTACAGGCTCTCTGTTTACCCCGAATTCACAGGTCTATGCCAGCTGCACCCGGAGCAGCACAGGGCCATGCAAATGAACTTTCAGTGTGTGTGTGTGTGTGTGTGTGTGTGTGTGTGTGTGTGTTACAGCACCATTCATGTTGTAGAGTCAGGTTTACAGAACCCTCCCCTTACTCAGGGAGGGAGGTGCTTGTCTATTTCATGCAGTGGTCGTACATTGCATACATGTGGAAGACTGCAGGCTCACACACACATGTTTGGAGCCTGCAGACTGTTCCATAAGCACGTGCATCCATGGGCACGTATGTACACGTGCCCACGAACACACCGTCACGCTTGTGCGTTGCACACCTAGGCAAGGCGAGTTTGGGAGAGGGTGATGCAGGCTCATTCTGAGACACCAGATGCGTCACTGGCTCTGGCAGCAGGAGCCAAGGGACCAGAGAGGGCGGCTAGGGGTTGCCCAAGATGGGGCCTGGAGCGCGGGTCCGCAGCGGAAGAGACGGAAGGGGCGGGCAGGGCCGGCGCGGCGCGGCGCGGCGCAGCGCAGCTCGGGCGCCCTCTCTTGGTCGTCCGCAGCAGCGCGCCGGGCCCTCCCGCCCTCCACCACCGCAGCCCGGCGCCGGTCGCTTGGGCCTGGAGCCCGCGGCATCCCCTGGGGACTGACTCCGCGTCCCCAGACCCGCTTTGGGAGGTAGAACTGGGCCAGGCGGGCAGCCAGAGACCAGGGCGCCATGGGAAGCTGCCCAGGCCCCTGTCGCTCGCTGGGCCCTGCCTGGGGCCCGCTGCTCCCTGGCCTAACCGCTGTGTCCGCAGGCGCAGAGCCGCCTCGGAACCCAGCCGGCCTGGACGCCGCAGACCCAGCACATTGCGGACCCGGATCGTCGGATCTCCAGATGAGCGCCGGGGGTCGGGGTTGCAAACGTTCCAAGAACATAAAGCGCGTTCCCATTTCGCGGTCCCAGCTACCGAGGCCCAAGAGCCTATGAGCAAAGGAAGGGTCTCGGAGGGCTCAGCAAGTTGGCGGTGGCCCCTCCATGGCTCAAGGTCTATAGGAGTGCGGTATGAAGCCAAATGCAACAAAATCGCCTCCTTTCCGCCCCCGCGCGGGATCGAGGCAGGGACAAGCGTCCTTCTCTCCTGATCCGAGGCAGCAAACTCCCTGGTCGCGCTCCCAGAGCATCGCGCGTCCGCGGGCCCTGGCACATCCCTTGGCCTTAGGGGATTTGCTCCGGCCTCAAGGGCTATGGAGCTACCCTGCCGGTTTCCAGTCCCCCCGATTGAGGCGCAACAAGTCTAAAGGCAGTGCCGAACAGCTGCGATCAAGGGGAGAGGGAGGGCGTAGGGCCCCGTGCCCGGCGTGAGGCGCTCCGGGATCTCCGAACTCGCGCCACGTCCACCTCTCGGGACCGGGAGCCAGCAGGCAGGCTCGCGGGACTGACTCGGCGGGCAACCCACACCCCCTTCCAAGGCCCCAAAATCTGCGCGCGCGAGGACGCGCCCAGGAGCCCCTGCCCCCTCCTTCGCCTGCTTGACCTTGCTTGGGTACTCAAAGCCAGACCCTATGGCACCCCGGCGGCGTCCAAGAGCAGAGTTTTGAGGCCACCCGCGGTTGAGAAAGGAGCAGCTACCTCCTCAACCTCCCTTGCTGCTGCGGCTGCTGCAAGGGTCTCAGAGAAATGGAAGGCTTGAAGGTTCTGGGAGATGTTACACTGGCTTTCTCCGATCCCAAATACGGGATACCGCCTCTCAGATAAAGAAAAAGGACCCCAGCCTCACTCCCACGCCTCCGCCTGCTGTTTGTGTCCCTGCAGTAGCTCCCACGAGGGGCGTATGTTTATGGCTACAGAGCACAGAGGGTCTCCTTGGGCCCCCAGGGTGCAGACACGCAGACCTCCCAACCCCCTCCCCAACACGTATGCTGAGCTGCTCCTCTGGGGCGGGAGTGCGCGCCCCGTGCCCACCCACGCGTCTTCCATGCCTTTCAACTCCCTCCGAGTTGCCACTAAGGAATCTGCGCCCCAGACCCAAGGGAGAGGAACGTACTGGGGACTTCAGGGAGGGAAGGGCGCGGAAGGAGTGGGTTAGGGCTAGGCTTGTCTTAGACCAGTCCGCGCGCTCTGAGAAACTTGGAAGCCCAAAATAAAAGTGGAAAGGGTAAGGGTGCCCAACAGGCCCGAGAGAATGCCAAGCTGGTGCAGCCCTCTGGGTTGCCTGGGAGTGACCAAGCAGGAGCCACCAGGCCAGGCAAAGGGACCTAAGCTCAGATGCACAGTCTCCGACCAACCCTCAAGCCACCTAGCTTCGCCGCGATTCTCCATTCAGCCGCCCACCTCCCCGGGGCCAGGGATAATTTCTGTTCTGCTTTAGACTGCGCAGAGGACCAAAGCAAAGGGCTCCCAGCCCGGATCCCGAGCCCTCAGAATTTCAGGAGGGGGCGGGGGCCATGCTCATTCCTAGAGGCAGCAGCACGCAGCTCCGAAAGAGCGCAGCGGCAGCGGAGGCTGGTGGCCTCTGCCACTGGAGAAACGCAACCGGGAGTGCTCGGTGCCCAGCCCCGCTGCTTCGGTCGGAGAGGGCAGAGGGCCGACCTAAAGTTCAGGGCAGCCTATCTGCGCCGCCTGTCCAACCGAACAGAAAAGAACACCGGGAAGGAAAGAGCTAGGGCGTATGCGCGTGGCAGTTGTGATGGTGGGGGCGCGAGGACAGCCCTTTTTCCGAATTTGGAGATAAGCCTCCGGGGGTCTCCTCTGCCATTGTCGGGTCTGTAGGTGAGAGCTGTGACGGGAAGTCTGGGGGCTTTTTCTGCCCGCCTCCAGCTCTGTACTGGGGGTTGGGGTGAGATGCAGCCGGGCCCTATAATATATGTAACGGGCTCTGGGTAAGATCAGCGAATGGGGCTGTCTCTCACAAGCCTCCTTGGGCCGGCATAGGGAGCCAGGTGGGGCAGATCCCTGCTAGCATCCCTGTGTCGGAGCACCACGGGAACGCCTTCCCCAGCGCGTCCTGGGTCTGTGGGGGTGATAGAGCAGGGGGTCCTTCTCTGTCTCAGCCTGCCAGGTTGGCCAGGCTCTGCCTGGTAGGGATGAGGGGGAGGTGAGGAGCACCAAGAAGCCTCTCCCACGTCCAGGGCGCCCCCTCCTCAGCCCGCCCAATGCGGGAGTGCAGGGACCTGCCAGATTCCATTGCCGCCGCTGGAAGAGGAAGGGGGCTGGGGGAATGAGGCTTGGGGAGGGGGGGCGGCTGTTCAAACTCCCGAGCTCCAAGCCTAATCCTGAGAGCTGCGAAGCCCCAAACGGCGAAGTTGGGAAGTCCGGGAGGCTACCCCTCCTCCGACCCCCTCCCAACGCGAGACGCCCCCTTTCGCCGCGCCCCCACCCCCTTCGGAGCCTTTCTTACCTTCCCCAGCAGCAGAGGCCCCACGGGCGAGCAAGGACTTGATCCAGCGACTTGCAAAGCCCCCGGAGCGCACCGCGTCGCCAGCAGCCAAGCCGCGCGCCCGATCCGAGCTGGGGCTACTGTCGCTGCCGCCCCCGACTCGCTTTGGGCCCCGCCGAGACGTTCCCAGAGCGCACCCGCGGGCGCTCTCAGGCTCCTCCCCACCCCCTGCCTGGCGGAGCCCCCCGGGTGCCAGAAGGGTCCGGATGCCCTGGCTGCGGGCTGTGCTGGGCGCGCGGGCCCGGAGCCCGGCCAGGACGCGGCGCGGACGCCTGTGCCGCCGGCTCGCCCGCTCCCCTCGCTCTGCCGGGGCCGCCGCCAACGCCGCGCCCGCCGCCGCCGCCGCCACCACCACCGCCTGCGCCCGCCGCTCCCTCTCCGGCCGCGCCGCCGCTCCGGTCCTCTCGCCTGCCCGGCTCTTCTCGCCTTTTTTCCCTTCCTGAGGGGGGGGGGGGAGCGGAGCCGGGGGCGGGGCGGCGCGGGCAGAAGGAGGAGGAGGCCGAGGACGCGGAGAAGGAGGAGGAGAGAGGCAAGCTGCTCCCCCGCCCGGCTGCCGGCGCTCCCCAATCTCTCGCTCTCTGAAACTGGATCCCGAATCGGGAGCCAGAGACTGCATTACGGATTACATCAGGCTTTATAGAGCTTCCAGATCACACATTAGAGGGGGAGCGCGAGCGGGGGGCGGGTTGGGGGGGGGAGGGGAGCGGGATCACGGAGAAGGGGTGCGACGCTCAGGCGCGCGCACCTAAGACAGCAGACTCCTGCCCCACGCAGCAGGAAAGCTAAGAGTTGGGACTGTGCTCTGCTCCAGGAGCAGGGGAGTGGCTGCATCTGGGTGACAAGTGGTGGACCAACAAACGAATGGATGGAGAAGAGGAGTTAAGGGCTGTGTACAGACCTATAGGTGTGTGGGTGGCGGAGGCAGGTGAATAGAGGTAGAGGCTGTCGGGAGGGGAGATGGATGGACAGATAGCTGTCAGGGTCGGTGGATTACACAGGCAGGTGAGGGTAAGAAAGTGGATTTGGTGGGTGGCACTATGGGGAGGGCTACATAGATGGGTGGGCCATGCGGATGGAAGGATGATGCACACATAGGTGGATGAGTGGGTGGGTGGGTGGGTGGGAGGGTTGGATGAGTGATGGGTAAAGAGATGGAGTCAGAGGCAGGGACTGGGGCCCTTCCAGGGACAGCAGGGGTGGGGCACTGAACCACTTCAGTTGGGTCTGACCAGTCTAGACTTCCTGTCCTGTGATGCTGAGGGGAGAGGAGCCCGCCGGGGACAGAGTCAAAAGGGGGTGGGTTTTAAAGTGTCCCCAAGTGCCAGTTTCCATGCAAAGGTGGAGAGAGACCCCTCAGTTGCTTTGTCTTCCATCATAAGATCCCTGGTTCCCCCTCTGTCGGGCCCAGAGGGGTCCCTCTCTCTCTCAGGCATGTTCACCCAGCAGCTTGCCAGTTCCATATATCCCAGGACAGCAATGAATGTGACCCAACACATGTGTAAGGCCACAGTGCCATGTTCCAATGTCAGAGGTTCCACACTCCAGGGTCTAGACTGACAACCAAGAGTCCTGGAACCCGGGCCTCGGGAAAGTTGCCTCATGTCCTCGTATACTACCAGGATGCTTCTGCATCAGAGCCCTTGTTCCCGTTTTGCAACTTGTGATCCGCCCTGAATTCAAGACCTTTTGTACAGACAGAGTCCACTACTTTGCGCACTTGAGCAGACCACTAGTACCATTGTTACCGAGGAACACATCTGGCCCAGATGTTTGCATCTCTCCTCAGGGCCATGGTCGATAACAGTACAAACTCACAGCCACTGTCAACACTCTCCCTGCGGGGTGTCAGGACCCACACTGCTGTCCTGTAACCCCACCCAAACATCTGATCAGTTTCTTCCATCAACATCGCAGTCAACACTTTTCCTGCGTGTGTGTGTGTGTGTGTGTGTGTGTGTGTGTGTGTTGGGGAGTGCCTCAAGCCAATTAGGTACTCAGGCACTGAACGTGGCACTCTGCATACCAATTATTCCTGCAGGGCCTCACCTTGCAGGGTTTCCTGAGAAACCTAGAGCAGGACCACACTGAAGTCCAGCAATGTCCTTCCCAGTCCATCCTATTCACCTAGACTTCTTGAGAAATTTCCTTCTTCCCGAGGTATCTGAAATCACAAAAAGGAGGCAGTACCCCTCGCAGGAGGCCTCTCACGACCCTCATCTGCTCCCGCTGGGCCTCTGAATTTTCCAGCCTCTGGAGTTTGGTTAGCCCTGCTTTGGCCTCTTTGCTGCAGTAACAGCCTGTGGTCACCAGGGGGCCTCTGATATCAGGCCAAGAGGCAGCTGAGCCGCAGCTAGGCTATGTATGAGTCAGGATCCAAACGCTCTCCACACTTGTTTCTTGCTGATAAGAGAGGGCAGCAGAAGTCCCTGGCAGGGATATGGGGATCTGGCCTGGAGGTTCTTGGGGCAAGGATGACACCTGCTTGACCTGGGACATCAGGGCAAAGTGGTCTCTCTTCCCACACTGGGGCTTCTTGGGGGATACAGGGCTAACCACTCCTCTCCCTACGTGCCCCACTGACTGCTGCGTTCAGCAGTTTTCTCTCACCCAAGTTTCTGATCCAGAGTCCAGACAGTGTAAGGTAAGACCTCAACGGGGCACCCTTATATCTTTGCAGTTGAGAACAATGGCAGAGGCAGGGAATGCCTGAAGCAGCCACTGGCCAAGTCAACTACAACCTCAGTTGACCCGGTGCCCCTGTGAGCCCCTGTGAGCCCCCTCCACCAGACACAAGTAACTTGAAACCATTCCTCCAGCAAAATTACTTTAGGATCCTACAACTCTAAACCAGGGGATTTGCCACCAATTTATAACCAGCACTAGCCGAGATCCACCAGGTACCATTCTATATCCAAATCATTCCAAGGATATGGCCCTTGCTGAGTCTGCCTTGAGTGGTCTCCTGAGCAAGCCTCAATAGGTGGGTCCTGACTAGGAGTCTCATAAAGCCAGAGAGAATGAGACTCTTAGCTTAGCACCTTCTTAGCACCAGAAAACAGACTAGGGCCACAGTTAGACTCAACCATGACATTGAACTCACCAACCAGAAACTCTACTCCAACCTGAACTCTGACCCTGATCACACTCTAAACCCTTGATATTAGTCACACTCAGAGTCCTGATTTGGGCTGCACAGAGCCCTTATCCTGTTCAAAAGCTGAACTCTGACCCTAGTCGGCCATGATCCTATAACATACTGATTATTGAGCCCATTATGCAGCAAGCGATGATAATGCCTCCAGTAAACTTTCCAGCTAGGGCTCCGAGTGCTGCTTCCATTCTGAAACTCAGCAGATGCAAGGCCTGCCCTCTGCCAGCTCTGCCCCACCCCAACAGATACCCCAACCCCCACCCAGCTCTGCCTTAATACTACTGAACTGTGAGAATGCCAGGATGTAATGCTGGTGGAACTGATGCTAAGAGCTCCCTTGTCGAGGAGGTTCTGAATTTGGAGACTCTCCTAAGAAACCTCACTGGCCTCCTTATGTGGTCCCAGGTGTTTCACAGGTACCAGCCACCAGACATGTCAGATTCTGCAATCTCCTTGGTGCCCCCTGCCCAAGGACCTCTGGTCCTGCCTGGGCCCAGAGAGAGATGGTGATAGACCTTCCAGGTTCTGCACCTTGAGGCTAGCCAGGGCTAATGACAGCCAAAACACCCCAAGGGGTTCCAGGAGAAGTTGCCCAACCACTGCTCTGTTTCTGTGATGCACCACAGAATTCTTTCATCATCTCTGGTACCACCAATCCACCCCAGGGACAGACTGGGGCCTAAGGAGTACTTTCTGGGTACCATCATTATTCAGAGCGAGTACAGGGAAGAGAAGTTCCCAAGAAGTGATCACCTCACAACCACCATCCCAGGGTTCTGGGTCAGATGTGGGGAGATAGGAGTCTGGCCTTTGTAGCCCTGTCCCCCCAAGTCCCCTTCTTCCCAAATTCCCCACCTTAGATCCCAGGGTGACAAAGGGCAGAGAGGGCTTTGCCTTTGGGTCCCAGCATCAAGGGAAACATCTGCCTCTAGATAAACATTGTCCTACTGAGATAGTGGCAAAGCCTAGAGTCCACTCTGGCTTGCTCCACGTACCACAGTGGCTACAAACTGGAAATGTCACTTGTGGCCTGAGGATGGAAATTCATTTTTCTGACATTAAGTTCATTTAAATGTAAACAGCCTCATGTGTCACATAGCTGGTGCCGGCTGGACTGGACTGGTGTTCTGGCTGGGGCCGGTGCTACCATGCCCCCTCCTCACAGGCTGCAGGGCAGCCTGCCTGACATTTGTCCTTCTCTCTATCAATCCTATGGTTTCAGATGACTGAGCAGTAGCAGCACTAACTCTCTTTCCCTTTTGCATCCGGACCACCAGGTAAAGGTATGACACCTTCATGAATCCTGCAGCTAGCTGGGCTGTGTCCTAGTGTCTCGGTCTTCCAGGCCTGTGAGTTCAGGAGTATTTCTCACTTTATCTGTGCTTTATCTGCTTCATCTGCAAACGATGGCAGTACTGATGCCTCCCCACCTCACGTGGTCTATGACAGCCCCAAGTGAGCACATGGGTTCTCTGGCCCAAGTGTGGGCATGGGGGCGAGGCCAGATACCAACAGGTCTCTGGTTAGTCCATGAAGTCTTCCTCTACATCAAATGATTCTGAAATCTGAGGCTTTCAGTCTAGGAAGCCTCATTGGTCTCCTTATGTGGCTCTGGGTTTTTCACAGGTCCTTCTGTCTCAGTTCAGCCACCAGCCAGGTCAGATTCTGCAACCTCTCCGATACCCCTGTCCTCTAGTGACTCAGTGCAGTCTGCAGAGCTATACCCTTTTGCCTGAGCAGCAGACATATCTATAGCAAATAGTCCACTAGCTCTTCTAAGCCAACCCAGACTCCCTGCCCCTACTCACCTTTAGAGTCTGGGAACTGACTGCCCTCCCGGTTAACTCCCAGCCCCATGGGACACCCCCTTGGAGACTGGGCCAGCTGCCTGAGTGATCCCTAAACAGGGAAGTGAGCAAAGCCCCCCCCCCCCACCCCCCCAGAGCTCCAGCTTTCTGTAGCCCTAGCCCTCGGGAGCTGATCCTGCAGGCTCCAAATACCCTACTGAGGCTTCTCCCAGATAATGCCCTCGAGGCACTGCCTCCTCTGTGTAAGACTCAAGAGAAGCCAGGCTGCCTGCCCAAGTCCTGGGGCAGCTGTCTGACCTTATGGATCCAGGGCTCATATAGGGTACCAGGCTTGGGAAGATTCAGTCAAGATATGTGCTTCTAATGACGCCACGGTCAAGTTGCTCAAAAACTGGTTTGCCGGGAGAAAAGCACAGAACTTTCTATTTGACCTTAAGGGAAGCGTGGCTAGTCCTGACCAGGACTCCTTCCAGTTCACATCTGTTCACTAGCCAGCCGCCTTGTGAACCTGAGGCAGGTTACATTTTCTGGCACACTGGAAAAAGCTCAGGGAGGGAAAGGTGCCTGAGACCCACAGTGGGTTCCTATTGGCCAGGACGCTGACTGGTTATCAGGGGAGGAAGCCAAAGGGTGATCACTTGTTGGAGGGAAGAGCCGGGGGTGGGTATGGGGGGACAGATGCTTTGAGTCATTTCTCCCTTGGCCACTGGCAAGGACTTTAAAGCTAATTGCCTTTTCAACAGACCCTGCCCAGACCAGGGGTGCCCAGGGAATGGACCCTCTCCAAGGGACCAGGGCTACTAGATCTAAGTAGAAGTGTCCTTCCTAAAGGGGCTCAGAATATAACCTGAGTGTTCCCTGCCCACGCCTTAGGACCTGCTCTACCTGCCCCGAGGAGCTCAAGCTATTTCTGATCACTCCTTGTCACAGCTCTCAGAGTGCAAACCAGGTGTGATCAGCGGGTTTTCCCAACACCCCTCAGGGCCTAGGAACATTGAATGCAGGTCAGGGAGAAGCAAGGTGGCACCAGCCGGGCTGTGGAGGTGGCAAACCCCTAAGCCTCCTGGAGAGGCGGTCCCCTGAGGCCATAAAGGCTCCTACCAAAGGTGAGGCCTAGGCATATATTCTGGAAGGTTCCTCAGCAGCTTCGCTGACCTTCTGGTTTGTTTTCTACCTCCCTCTGTCCTCACACAGCTAGGAGAGGTGGCAGGGCAGGGCCCCATCCAAAATGGGTAGTTCGGCAGCTAAAGAGGAGATGACTGCCCAAGGTCACACAGCCAGGGTCTAGGATAGACTCCAGAGCCTGAGTCATCTACCAGTCTTTTGAAGGAGGTCATCACGACTAACAGGGTGAAGGGGAAGAAGGGGAATGTTCTAGAGAGAGCATGAGGCACTTCAGAGAGCTGTGAGTGCATGCATGTGTGTGTGTGTGTGTATGTGTGTGTGTGTGTGTGTGTGTGTGTGAGAGAGAGAGAGAGAGAGAGAGAGAGAGAGAGAGAGAGAGAGAATATATTGCTAATAATGGAACACAGGGCTTCATGCATGCTTGGTAGGTACAGTGAGCCACATCTTCATATCCCAAGAGAGAGCTCTGACCTTTTTACCGTCTGAATCTGGGCACCGGTCACATACTTATCTCTGGCTATTTACTGATCTCTGTCCATAAATTAAGCTCCGGTTCATTAACGGAGCCTTGGTTCTGAGTGTATGCTGATCCCTACTCTTACACTGAGCCCTAACGTCTCATTACCGATTGAGAGGTCATTGAGTACATACTGATCCCAGATCACTGCTTTATATACATGCCCTCGATTTCTGACTGATTTATAAATCTGGGCACATATTCAGAAGCATTAATTAAGCCCCGAATCTAGGTTAGTCATGGTCCAGGATCTGTGATCATAGACTTAAGTCCTGAACGCCTGAGGATGGACACCAACCGTGGTCATAAAGTTTATCAAACCTCTTTTGAGCCACATTAGCCAACCTTCTACCCTGGTTCCTAAAGCTGAGCTAATAGGCTTCAAGACATCTGCAAACAGTTGCCTCAGCTGCCCCGTCAGGCCCCGTATCTGGACTTAGTGAGCCCCCCAGGAATACAGAATGCCACGCCAGCTCTTATTGGAAGGGGTTTGGGCATTTAATAAACAGCACAGTGAAAAATCAATACAGACGGGCAGACAGAGCTGGGGGCCAACGGGAGCAGGCTGGAGGTGGGCATGACTGGCTCTGTGTGCTCACCTGCTCAGCCTTGGCATCGCATAGGCTCTCTGTATGTGGACCGTCAGTTAGCCCCTCTTGGGCAGGCCCCATGTTCTTACCTTTCATGCTTCCTGCCCTTTTCAGCCCTTCCCGCCCCCATCAGCACAGCTGTGCAATCCTTACCTACATAGTGACCTAAGTCGTCATCAGAGGATTATCAACACTGCTGGGGCAGCCACATGGTTCCTCATACCCTAGGCTGAGTCCTACCCTGCAGTTCACCAACACGATACATTGTCTTCAGCTGTCTGGGCATCCCAGATTGTAACACAGCCTGGGTGTCAGGTAAACAGACCCCAGAGCCATCTGTGAGAAGATGAATCAGACAAGTGCCCCTCTACCTCTGCCCTTACAGTCAGTTTTTCCCCCTCAGCAGACCTGTGGTTATCTGTTCCCATCAACCATTCCCTGCCCCCACAAGGTGGCCTGTGTGGAGGCAATCTAGGACCTCACCAGAGTCCCTCCGTGTACCAACGATCTTGACGCTGTAGCACCCATAATATATAGATAGCACCATAGTGTCTCTCATCTGTCCCTCTTAGAGAAAGGGAAGGAAGATTAAGACTAGGTTGGGATAAGAAGATTGAGGCTGGGTTGGGGGAACAGCTTTAAGTGCTGGGGATAGTTCTTGAACCTCTGCCTCCCCTATACAGGCCTCTCCTCTCCACATTTACCAGGGAGGCCTCTTCTTGAATTGAACATAAAGCGGTGTGTGAACATATCTGCAGGGATACCTGGGAGCAGAGAGAGCCCATTAGCGGCCCAGAACAATAGCAATACCTCCCCGCACGCACACAACTAGGGTGAGCTCCCCTATTGGACCAGAGTCCAACATTCAGATTCACATCCATTCCTTTGTGGCAATTCTCTGCCCTCTTCTGTTTATTAGAGGCAGGGTAGGGGGACCTAAGATTCAAATAGCCGGCATTTCTAAAACAAACACAAAGAACCAGGGGACCCCAGTGCCTCCCTGTGGGGTCCTTCCATCCCAGACCTTTTCCTTTCCTCAGTGCCACACATTTCTCTGGGTAGCTGCATGGCAATGGCTTCTCACCTTCCCATCACCATCTCTAGGGCACAGGAAGGGTTGTGGAGGGTTTTCTGTGTGCACAGCTCTTGCTTCTTAGGCACCAAGTCAGGGGAGTGCAGAGCCTAGAATAACAGGCCTGCAGCAGGCAGGGGTGCAGAAGTGAAAGGCTGAGCATCACGTGCTGGGACTCCCAAGGACTTGACCTTACTTTGAAATGGGGTAATGAGATGAGTTTGGAAGGAAGGAAGGAAGGAAGGAAGGAGGGAAGAAGAAAGAAGGAAAGAAAGAGGAAGAAAGGAAGGAGGGAGAGAAAGAAAGAAGGAAAGAAAGAAAGAAAAAAGAAAGAAAGGAAGAAAGAAAGAAAGAAAGGAAGGAAGGAAGAAAGAAAGAAAGCAAGAAAGCAAGAAAGCAAGAAAGCAGGCTGGAGAGATGGCTCAGTGGTTAAAAGCACTGACTGCTCTTCCAGAGGTCCTGAGTTCAAATCCCAGCAACCACATGGTAGCTCACAGCCATCTGTAATGAGATCAGATGCCCTCTTCTGGTGTGTCTGAAGACAGTGACAGTATACTTACATATAAATAAATTTTAAAAAATACATAAAAGAAAGAAAGGAAGGAAGAAGTCTCTGGAAAGTCCATGAGCAGATGGAACTGGTGTAAATGCAAGTTGAGGCTCACCAAAGATCAGCAGGAGGGAGACGTGTGTGGAAAAGCTCTTCTCTACAACCCAGTCTCACCATCAGAGCCTTGACCTTGGTTCCCACCTCCAGAACTGTGAGGCAGTGAGGTTCCATGGTTTGAGTTCTCCAGTGTGTGGGTTCTGTTACCCCAGAGGTTAACCCGTAGCTTCTACCTAACAATCTCATTGGTTGTACGTGGGCACATGACCACAGGTGACCCATCTCATGAGAGAGCTGCTCCTTTGCCTGGGTCAAACCCGATTCACCCATAAGCACTCTGGTTGAACGGTTAACTAGGTGTGAGGGGTCCCTTGTTCCAGGAGGCCAGAGGGTCCAGAAATACTTCCCTACTCTAGAACAAGAAGGTGCTTGACAACAGGGCCGAGCTGCCAGAAATCTGGGTATCTGGAAATTTAGATTGAGCCTTTTGAAAATGATGCAGACACTACTCCCAGGAGGCAGAGGTGACTTGTACAAATAATGCTGGACAACTGTGTCACCACGTCAGAATGCCTGCAGAATGTCAGAACCCATCTTGAAGCAGGAAATGTTCGTTTGACTAGTGATTTCAGAGATTCCAGTGCTTGGCTGGCCAGCCCCAGACCTCCGATGCAGAGAGAGGTCTATACCACATCAATCTACAGAGCATCAATTATACACTGCTGGAAGGAAGCTGCTCCCTGGGGACAGCAGAATGCGGGAAAACCCAAGAGCGTCATGCTAAGGACACACATGTGTAATTCAGTGACCTGCCTCTGCCTAGGCCCTGCCTGCCTTCTGCTGCTTCTGCCACTTCCCAGAAGCCCTTTTACTTATCAACCCAGCTGTGATGGTGCACACCCATCTTCAATGTGATTGGACTGAGAGGCAGTGTACCCAGGATATTGGTGGTACTCTGTCGCTGCTTCCCGCTATGATGTAGGTTGCACAGCTCCACGATGTCCTCTCCACCATGATGGTATGGGCCATAAGCCAGAATAAGTCAGCTTTTCTTTTAATCTTAAACTTTTTTTTTTTTTTTTTTTTTTTTTTTTTTTTTTTGCTACAGTGACAAACATCTAAGCTACCACAGTGACTAACCCACTGCTGTGATCAGAATCCTCACTATCCGGGCGCTTCTTCAAAGCCCCACTCTGAACACCACTTTCAACACATAAGCCTATGGGTGCCACTTTAGAGCCAAACTAATAATGGTCTGCATACTGTGGCTCCACCCAAGGGCTAGAGCCCTCAATTTCAGAGTGCAGCAGGTATGGTGGCCTATGCCGTTAATTCTAGCAATCAGGAGGCAGAGGTAGACGGATCTCTATGAGTTCAAGGCCAACCTAGACTACATAGTGAATTCCAGGATAGCTAGGGCTACAAAGAGAGACCTCTCAAAAACAAAATAAAATAAATACACAAACAGTAAGGCAGCCGGGTACAAATATGAGGTCCCATGTCTGGAGGCAGCACTGTCTGAACAGGAGTCCAGCCACCCAGGCAGTGCCAACGACTGGCAAACTGGACCTCATGACATTAAAAAGCTTACGCATAGTAAGGGAAATTAAGTAAGGAACCAGCCTACAAAGTAAGAAAAGATCTCTGTCAAGTTATATATCTGCCTGAGGATTAATAGCTAGAATACAGAAAGAATTCAAAAACCCAAACACTAAAATCCAAATAACAAATGTTCTAACAAGAACAGACAGCTCTCAAAAGATGAAATACAAATGACCAATAAACATATGAAAAAAAATAGTTTGACCTCAATTGCCCTCAGAGAAATACAGATTAAGCTATAGTTTGAGCCGATCTCACTCCAGTCAAAGGGCAGGCGTCAAGAACGCTGATAATGACAGATGCTGTCACGCATCTGAACGAAAGGTTCTTACCCTTATACATGGCTAGTGGGGAGGCACGGCAGGCACTATGGTGATCAGCTTGGTGGTCCCTGAAAGAATGAAAAGCGGACCTACTTGTGACTCAGTGATACCACTTGCGAGCATCTCTCCAAAGGGATTCAGGGCGACATGTCACTGAGACACGTGCATGTTGGCATTGATCTTAGCACTAATCACAACTGCCAAATGATGGAGCCAGCCTAGCTGTCTGTCAGCGGAAGAGTAGATTAAAAATGTGGACCGTACAGAGGAGGGACAAAATTTCAGTCACAGAGGAGAAGGGAGTTACTCTGTTTGTAGGAAACCAGATGCAAGCGGAGGAAACAATAGCAAAGGAATGAAGCCAGTCTGAGACAACTGTGTTTTCTCTCATCTGTGGGCATTACTTTATAGATTCATAAAATCATATATATGTAGATTACAGGAAAGTAGAAGCAAAATTGGACAACAAAGAGCCCTAAAGGGAAGGAGGGAGTGTACACAGGGGAGGGGAGCCGGCTACTGCACGAATGAGCTCCAAGCTCAGAATACAGTTATGTGAAAATGGTCTTATGTAACCCAGAATAATCAAATCAAATAAATCGCAAAAAATTAAAAGATATCTGCAAAAGGCACAGGGTTAAGAAAGAATGAAGAGTGTCACAGACTCAGGAAGAGGGGGTAAGGTGGGGGAGAGATCTGCTGGGGACCTAAGGCTGACATAGCCAATTCTTAAACTCAAGAGTAAGAAAACAATCTGACAATGAGCAAGGACACAGGTGCACCATGGGAAAGGGACACACAGCTGGGGAATAAGCACAACAAATAACAACATCAACAAAACAAGCACAACAAAAACAAGAAAGCAACTATAGGAGCAGATGTCAGCTGCACAGTGCTACACAGCACTAGGAAGGCAGGCCCAGCAGGGCGGACGTGAGTTCTAAGGACAGCCTGGTCTACACAGCAAGCTGAAAGTCAGTGGAGGGTACTTGGGAGACCTGGCCTTAAAGAGGGGTGGGGGTGTCGGTGTAAACTCAGTTTGGGGAATGCAAACTGAGTCGGAGGAAGGAAAGACCATGAACCTGCGAGAAAGTCCGCCTTTGGGAAGTGACACCAAGTGTTGTCCAGGATGTGGGTCACCAAGAACCTCAGCCGTTACTGGTGACAAGGCAGAACAGAAAAGCTACTATGCTGCAGAACTGAACCTTCTTACTACCCGGCAACCGTGTTCCTTGGTACATACCCACAGGACTTGGAGATGTCTGTTCACACTGACCTGGACACAGGTGTTTATCAGCATCTTTAACCATAATGACTCAAACTTGGAATCTACCAAGATGCCCTGCAGTAGGCAAGTGAGCAGATGCTGCTACACAGAGATGAGGGAATAGTAGTCAACACTGAGAGGGGCTAAAGAAGCCATGGGAAGAGCCTGAGGAACCTTACACGCAAGTTGCTAAATGAAGGAAGCTGGTGGAAAAGGTTGCAGACTGTGCACGCAACCCTTCAATATTATGGAAAAGGGCAAATTACGAACACGGTGTGGAGATCAGTGGCTGCCACTGGCTGGGGCAGGAAAGGATGATTAGGTAAGCACAGCAGGCTACGGAGATTGCTCCACATGGTATTATAATGGTGTATACAAGTCTTTAAATATATGTCCAAACTTAGAAGGCCCAGCATCCAGCGTGAGTCTTGGCCCATAGAATCTCGGCTGATTAATCTAGTGAATGAGTTACCCAGATACAAGGTGTAAATACTGATGGGGTCATAAAAGGAGAGAAAGAGGTTTAGGGAATGTGGCACATGTCAGTGTGGTGTGGGAAGGGGGTGCCTAGGCGGGCCCATGCCCAGGCACCTCTTCCCCCCTGAGGGACCACACGCACACAGACATGGTATAGAATAGAGTTTATTCATGGCAGAGGATGGGAGCTAATGGGGTAGTGGAGGGGCATACTTAGCTGTTGCCAGGTAATTACGGGGTGGAGCTTAGACAGAATACTAACAAATGCTAGGGGAAGTTGGGGTTGGAAGGATGGATCAGCAGCTAAGAGCATTTATTACCATTACAGAGAACTCAGGATTCATTCCCAGCACCCACATAGCAGCTGGAAATCACCTTAAACTCCAGTTACAGGGAATCCTATGTCCTTTTTTTTTTTCTTCTTTGGGTACTGCAAACACGTAGTACACATATACACTTAGGCACACACAAACACATATGCACAGAAAATAAAATAATAAATCTTTTAAAATGAGAGAACATAATTAAAAAAACAAAAACAAAACAAAACAAAACAACAACAACAACAAAAACTCAGGAGAAACGAAGGTCAAGAGACAAAGGGAGCAGGTGGGAACCTTCCCTGACGGATCAAAATTTCTGGAAGTTAAAATTGCTCTACAGAAAAATCTGTTTAACAAACCAAACCAAGCAAGCAAGCAAGCAAGCAAGCAAGCAAGCAAACACCCAGCATAACACAAAGGACTGGAGAAATGGCTCGGCAGTTGAGAGTCTCACTGCTTTTGTGGAGACTCCACACCATGAGGCTCTCAGCTGCCTGCAGTTCCACTTCCAGGGGGTTTAATGCTCTCTTCTGACCTTTATAGGCTCTGTGTGCTCTCCCTCTCCCCTCCCTCCCTCTCCTCTCCCCTTCTTCCCCCTCCCCCTTTCCCCCTCCCCCTTCCTTTCCCCACTCTGTCTCTCACACACATTACATATATACATTCAGACAGACAGACAGACAGACAGACAGGATCAAGGTGTGCTGGCACAGGCCTGCAAAAACCAGTACTTGAGAGGCTGAGGCAGGAGGATCACAAGGTCCAGTCCTGGCTACAAAGAGACCTTTGAAAGAAAGAAAGACAGACAGAAGGAAAGAAAGAGAGAGAGAGAGAGAGAGAGAGAGAGAGAGAGAGAGAGAGAGAGAGAGAGAAGAAAGAGAGAGAGAAAGAAAAAGAGAGAGAGAGAGAGAGAGAGAGAATCCTGAAAGGTATTTTACCCTGAGCTATGAGGAAGTACAAGCCCCAGAGAGGCCTCAGTTAAAAATCTTTCAGGGTAAGTCACCCTCTTCCTTATGTCCCTTGTCCTGGCATGGTACTCTTGGGAAGAAGGCTCCTTTTCCTTATGAGAAGTGTGTGGTCTTGGCCTCTATAGCTGGAGGTGAGACTGTGGGGTGGGACCATGACAGGGACAATGAAGTGGCATCACCTCAGTTTGTGCCATCAGAGATTCCACGGGTATAGATAACATGAGATCTCTGAGGAAACATGAGATCATGAGGGGAGGAGGTTGGAGGGGTGAGAAAAGACAGAGATGGGCGAAGAGAGAGGTGGGAAGAGGAAGGAGGAGGAAGAGGAAGAAGAGGAGGAGGAGGAAGAGGAAGAAGAGGAGGAGGAGGAAGAGGAAGAAGAGGAGGAGGAAGGTACATTAGAGACAATGAAGAGCAGCTTGGACATCTGCGAAGACAGCTGATGGGCCAAGCACCAAGGTTTGAAAGCCCTTTATTTCCTCCTACAGCGTTCCCAACCCAGTCCCTCACACGCCTACCAGAGGCAGAGCAGCCCTTTCCAAAGGACTTTGCTGCTCTCTCAAAGGACTACAGGAAATTTGCATGTTCATTTGCATATTGTTTGCATTCCAGTCAATGGCAGAATCAATCTTCCAGATTCTGAGGTTGATTCCAAGACCACAACTATGTGGCTGTTGGAGAGGCTGAGGAAGGGCGTGGCTGGACGCAGTGAAAATCCAGAGCCTTTGCATGCCACTTTCAAACTCACAGAACACAAGTAGACATTTCCAGCTATTCCACTCTCAGAACATGGAAAGTAGAGAGGTTGGGGAGCATAATTTCCTCTTAAAAGTGGGGAAACTGAGGTTCAGAAGTAACAAATCAGTGCCCAAGGTCACATGAGAAATCAGCTATCCTGGTAACCCTCTCATATTCTTCTAGACCAGCAGTTCTTAGCCCATGGGTTCTGACTCCCATGAGGAGTCAGATATCAGATATCGATATCACAATTCATAACAGTAGCAAAATTACAGCTATGAAGAGGCATGAACTAATGGTATATTGGGGGTCACCACAATATGAAGAACTGTGTTAAAGAGCTGCAGCAATAGGAAATCACTGTTCTAGACCAAGCTGCCAAGTAGGCCGTAGAGATTCCCAGAGGTCTCTGCTCGTAGTTTTCTGAAGAACATGATGGTGGTGGAGGTGGTGGTGGTAATGGTCATGGTGGTTACAGTGACAGTGTGGTGATGAAGGTGGTGGTCATGGTGATAGTGTAGGAATGATGGCTGTGGTGGTGAATGTGGTGGTGGTGGAGGTGGTGATGGTAATGGTCATGGTGGTCACAGTGACAGTGTGGTGATGAAGGTGGTGGTCATGGTGACAGTGTAGGAATGATGGCAGTGGTAGTGATTGTGGTGGTGGTGGTGGCAGTTTTGATTGTGATAGTAAGGATAAATGATAGTGATAATTATAGTAATAGTGGTGTTGGTGATGGTAGTGGGAAGGATGACTTTGGTTTTGAAAATACGAAATACAATGTCTCTTCCTGGTGGAATGAGCCAGGGAGTTCAAATAGGAGTCTGATGCTCTTCTCTATGCCTACAGAGATACGTCCTTCATGTCTTTGCCATTCTGCTGTGGTCCTCTCTGCATACTTGTGCTGGTCTGAATAGATGTAGCTCCATCAACTCTTGTACTTGAATACTTGGCCCGTTGGGAGTGGCACTATTAGGAGGTGTGGTATTGTTGGAGGTGTGTCAACTGTGTGGGCAGGTTTCAAGTCTCAGACACTTACGCCCAGGCTCAGTGGCATACAGTTCTTTTCCTGCCACCTTTGGATCAAGATGTAGAACTCTCAGTTCCTTCTCCAGCATCACATCTGCCTGCATCTGTCATGCTCCCTCCATGATGATAATGGACTAAGTCACTCAAACTGTAAGCCAGTCCCGATGAAATGTTTTCATTCATAAGAGTTCCCATGGTCATGGTGTCTCTTCACAGCAATAACTAAGACCTTATCATTCTCCAGTCTGATGGCTCCTGCTAAGTGCTATCTATGCTCACATGCTCCTTGGTAGACCCCTGACTAGACAGGATCACCCTTACTTTTGCATTTATCACAGCCCTTGGCACAGAGCTGGTCCAGGCCATCCAATTTAGCAACTCTAGAGAAGTTGGCAAATAGATGAGAGCAGATGTAAGCAGATAGGGGCTAGCGACTCTGAACCAAACCCTTAGGGTCCCCCATTTCTGCAGAGAGGGAGCTCTTGATGCAGCAGGGTCTTGTTAAGACTGGAGTAGCCAAGTTCTGTGAGCAGTTGAAGGCTCAGCAGCACACGGAGAGAAACAAAGCTCCGGTTCTTTCAAGGAGCTGTGATGGAGATATAGGACATCCCTGGGTATCATCTGCCTGAGTCATTCACACCAAGCCCAGGAAGATGTCCTTCCAGATTCCCTACTACTACCTTAGAATCCCAGAAAACTCTTCCTCTTAATGGGAACCTGCATATGTCCACCTGCCAAGGCTCACGAGTGTGCTGGGTGTTACAGAATGCAGTTCTCCAGATGAAACATCCAGTGTGTTCACCAAATTGTGAAGATGGGCCTGCTTGCTGTGGGTCCGTTCCCATCAGGGTCATTGACTGTTGGCATTCCCTCATAGAAGAAGGCATGGTCACCGGACCCTCCCTTAGATTCCAGTTGTTCTTCCCAGCTATTTGTATGCAATGCTTCCTTAACTTCAGGTGGCCTGAGTCTGTGGAGGTTTTAGGGTATATAGGCCAGGGGAGGTTAAATCAAGAAGGGGTTCCATCTATGTAGCTATGAGGAAGCCATCATCAATGGTGGGTAAAGACTTTCCAGGGCAGCTGTTTTAGCAGCACCCATGCATCTGCATATATCCTTCTACCCAGACTTGTAAGAAGGCCCAATAACTAAAGGGTAAATTAGGATAGAATCGTACCTGAGTTCGTTGTTAGAATCTCATAAGGAGGGAGTAGACATTGGTGAAGAGGGGAAGACACTCTCACAATTCTGGATCAGTAAATACAAAATTTCCTTTGAAGTTTACACAATATTTCAGCTCTCCTGAAAAGCAGGTGGGTTGCACATCCCACCTCCCACTTTGAATCCCGACCTCAGGATGTACAGTGTCAGGTCTCTCCTGCTGCCTTTGATTGTGGCTCTGGAACATTGTTCCTTCTTTGCATCTTCCTCAAGCTGCATGTACATCAGTCCAAATAGCACAAGGAGGAGTCCTCAGGCTCCTAACATCACTGTCATAGGCATCCGGATCACATGCCTTGCACGCGGTGCTTTTGCAGTATCTGCTTTATAGGAAGATGTATTTCTGGCAAAGTTTTGGCTCCATGCTTACTCATTCTTGTGGCTGAATAGTAACCCACTGTGGGGATGCATACCAATTCTTTCACCCAGCTCAGCCCCTGAATGGCATTCGTGCATGTCCAAAGTTACCTGTTCCTCCACAAACACGGTACATGATCATATGCGGTAGACTGGGAATGGATGGCGTTGTGTGGCCAGGTTCCACTTCTGCCTCTCTCCCTAGAGCTCACAGCATCACATCCCCACCCACTTCATCTCCATATGGGGGTTCTCTGGCATGCAAAAGTACTGGGTGTAAGGGCTTGAGTACCTTAGATTTGTGGAGATGGCCAACACTCCATCAGGAGGGCACATGACTATCACTCCTTATCTGGCAATGTGATGTATCTGCCACATCCCATTGTAACTAACCCTGCCAGAGGACGTGGACATATCTTGCTGCCCCTTTCATCAGTTTATGCCCATCTGATATTCCTATTGGTCTCAGAAGCTGAGAGGGAGGGGTAGGAAACAGGGTAAGGTAAGCAGACCCTAATGTTCATGCTGAAGATGCACATAGTGGAGGTCAGGGCCTGGCCTAGGTGCAACCTGATGAAAGATATAGGGATGCACATCAGTGGAGACAGCAGCCCTGTTCATTCAGAGAGAAGGATGGCTGCACGCTCCCCAGCCCAGACTCTTGGGACTTGGAGACGTTGAATGACTACCTTCCTCCACGTTTCATTTCTGAACTTCCAAGGCACTCCTCGCTTGGCCAGCCATACCCAGAGAGAACGTAAATGAATGAACGAGGAGCACCAGAATGCAAAGGGCAGCCACCAAAGACTTCACTTCAACTATGTGAGCCTTCACATAGTTGGGGGTTCATGTTATCCATTAGGTAAGGTGGAGGGACGAATGCAGGTACATGGCAGGTGGAGTCTGAGGTCTCTTCTAGAGAAGACCCGTGAAGTTTTCAGAGCCATGCTTGACTGAGGATGGAAGCACCAGCTTCCCTGTCTCTACAAGGTAGATCTTCCATTTTCTAGCCTGTGCATTGGGGCTCATGTCAGGTCAAAGGTCAGGTCCATGGATGGTGTGTGTGTGTGTGTGTGTGTGTGTGAGAGAGAGAGAGAGAGAGAGAGAGAGAGAGAGAGAGAGAGTGTGTGTGCACGTGCAGGTGTGCACACGTGTGTCTGTTTATCTGTCTGTGTCAGAAGGGACCCAGGGCTCTAGGGAAGATGTGTCTATTTCTTTAGGATAGACTAAGGGTCCATCTTGTTGGGGAAAACCGAGGGGTTAGGATGATATTCTACCACCTGAATAGCCTGAGTCTATTACAGAGCTTTTGGTGCACTCTTGGAGAGTGCTTCTTCCTACCTACCCAAACCAGAACCTGACTGGATACAGGAAAGAGAGAAAGAACAGACCAGCTGGGGCCCAAGCTCAGGCTAGAAACCATCTGCCCCAGGCCCATGGTCTCAGACCTCTCTTCCTGTGCCCACTGGCAGAAGAGCGGAGGGAGAGAGGGTCTGGAGATGGCGCTAACACTCACACCCTGAGGGGCTGTTGGAAAGTGAGGACTGCTGTCTGCCAGATTGAATTAGGCGCCTTGAAATTAAAAATACATATTTATTTTAACAGGTTGGGATGTTTGGAGGGAGAAAAAAAAAGGAAGGGTAGATGGAATATTACAAATTAGATAATTAAGCATCAGAGTGGAGCCGAAATGGGAGGGAGGGGGGGTGCAAATTATGAATTCCCCACACCATGCCAATTTAGAGGGGGAAAAAAGAAATTCAAAGCAAAGAGGAAAAAAAAATAGTCCACAAAGCCCAACTCAGCCAGCCTGAGCAGCTCCCATTACTATTTATTTAGAGAATTAGCAAGGATGAGCTAGATGCAGATAAACCAGTCTGTGCAGTCTAGGGGTGGGGACCACGTGCCCACTGGTAGCCCCAGAGCTGGGAGGCCAAGCCCTGGCTCGGCAGGGCCATCCCAGGCCCCGAGAGCTTAAGAGGGCAGCTGCAGGCAGGTAAGTATGAGCCCAGACAGGGGCAAGGCTGAGATGGATATGCTGCCTAGTGATGCTCACGGAGGCCATGAGGGGAACATGGGTAGGGTGGAGGGGGTACAGTACCATGGCTCATGGTCTGGTTCTGGTCCTTGAGGATAACAGAAATGAAGACTTCAGTGCTGGTCTTCCCTGGTTCCAGCTGGAAAACTAAAAATGTGAATTTGGTTGGGTGTTAGAAAGTGTCCAACCATGGTGAAGAAGTTACAGTGATCAGGCAGACCTGCATCCAGGGATGAATTCAAGGATCTGTGGGTGATGGGGATGTGGCTGGCTGACTCAGTAGGGAGGTGCTATGGGGAGTTGTATAGGACTTTGGGGAGGGGACCAAAGAGGGTGATGTGCGGAGGATCTTGGGTGGGGAATCGTGTTGTGCCCAGAGCACCAAAAGTCCCGTAGGAAGGATAAAGTCTCTAAGGACAGCATGCCAGGGCATGTGTGCCCTTTTGTATAAAGACACAGTCTCACACACCCACACATGCCCTGCAGCCCAGCATCACACCCTGTGTGGACTCCCTGCAGAACCTGGAGGGGACAGGGAGGGAAATGTGGGTCAGGAGCTGGGGTTCAGCTTGTGTAACTGGGCCCCCTCTGGACTGACCTCTTTAATACCTGTAGTGATGGAGACCTGTGGGCCCCAGATTTAGATGGCGTGAAGAACAGCAGCTCTCCAACCCTTAGAAGGTGGGAAAGGTCACTGCCTACAAAGAAAAGGAGAACAGGACATGAGGCTGGATCCACCCATCCCCACCCTCTGTCTATGGCCGTGGAGGAAGGGAAGTCATGGGAACCTGAACATTCTGTTCTTTTAGGATGAGCTGAGGCTACTTGGTTTAACCCTCATCCCCATCCAACACAACTGATGTCCCTTGTGATGGATTGTTCATGCTCAGCCCAGGGAGTGGCACTATTTGAAGGTGTGGCCTTGTTGGAGTAGGTGTGTCACTGTGGGCATGGGCTTAAGACCCTCACCCTAGCTGCCTGGGAGTCAGGATACTATTAGCAGCCTTCAGATGAAGATGTAGAACTCTCAGCTCCTCCTGCACTGTGCTTGCCTGGATGCTGCCATGTTCCCACCTTGATGATAATGGACCGAACCTCTGAGCCTGTAAGTCATCCCCAATTAAATGTTGTCCTTTATAAGACTTGTCTCGATTATGGTGTCTGTTCACAGCTGTAAAACTCTAACTAAGACATCCATCAAATGTCAGGTAACCTGAGAAGTAGACTTCCTGGGAAATGATCTGGCCAATATGGGTCTGGCTTTCTTTGGAAAGGTCTTTTCACAGAGACCCACACTGGGGCTGAGGTTCCCTGGAGCTCTGGAAGAAGCCATCTGATCCATTATAGAGCCAGATAGATAATCAAGATCCTGACCCCAAACCAAGGCTACCACACCAGAGAGTCTCCAGGACTTTTCTGACAGCCCAGGGATGCCTGTGGTCTAACCCATTCTTGACACATCAACTTGGGGCTCTGGATGTCTTGGGTCAGAGTCAAACAGAGGAGTAGGGTGACTCCTCAGAAGTGGATGATGTGAGGGCTGGGGAGCACTCTGAACTGAGGACACACCCCTACTCACCCTCACCTTCCCCAAGTGACCTCTGGTCTTCCTAGAGTCTTAGAGGGAGGGAGGGAGGGAGGGAGAAGAGTTGAGATAGCATGGTGTCTGGAGCCCAAGACAGGATCCAGGACCTTTGCTGCTGGTCTTAAAGACTTCTCTCTGTCTCTGTTCAGCTAGTCTCTCTCTATCAGCCTGGGCTCTCATTCATCTCCTGCCCCCTCGCTCCAGGGCTTCAGTCTCTGATGAATTGGTAAAGAAGGTTATACTGTCATGTGGCTTCATATGCGCTGTGTGTGTGTGTGTGTGTGTGTGTGTGTGTGTGTGTGCAGCACATGTACAAGTGGGCTCACACATACACACTCACAATCATGTGCAACTCATGAATGTATATGTACCTTATTGTATGTGAGCACAGTGTGTGTGAATGTGTATACTGCATGGACATGTATACATGTGACACACATAGCATGCATATAGTGCACACATGGCTCATACATGACCACATCGATATGTATTATGTGCCATGGGTCTGTGTACCCTTTATGTGTGAACTTATCATGTGCATGTGCAGAGGGGCTGGATGCAGGTGACCTGTCCTATGGATCATAAGGGCTTCATTGTGTGTGCCATTCATGATTCCAGGGTAGGAGCAAATAAGCTTTGACCTGAGAATAGTAAATTGTGCAAAAATGACATGAGTGAAGTGTCCCAGCTTGGGACCCTGGGGCTGCCAGGTGATAAGTCCTGTGGCATGATCATACCAGACCCCACTGGGACCAAGGCCTTGCCCTATGACATGGAGGCTCTGCTGTTATCCACTTGGCATAGCTCCTCTCTAGAAAGTCATCTCTGTGTGTCCAGGATCCTTTCCCTCCCCAGGTCCCTCAAGTGATGGCAGGACCACAGAGCAGGGCATACCTCACAGCACATCTCTCTTTAGCCTGTGACGGAAACCCAGGTGGAGGAGGCTTACCACCAAGGGAGCAGACTGGCACTGAGAACAGAATGACCAGGCTGCTCTAGACCTCGGGTGAGGACTGCTGGGTCTCTGGCTCTGTGGCTTGGTGTCTCTCCTGGCTGTGCACCATCCTCATGCTTTGACTCGTCTTCCTGGAGGCTCTCTTCCTGGAGCGCCATGGCTGCAGTAACCTTGTGTTTCGCCAGCAGGCCATGACCTTTACTCATTCCGTGTCTTGTGCCTCACGGTTCAACAAGACTTCTGGAGCTCCGTCTGTCTAGTCTCTCCTCTGACCACCAGGAAGTAGCTGGGAATGGAAAAAGCTCATGCTGCACTAGAAGTTTACCTCCTGTTGCTGGTCAGCTACAAGGCATTCTGGGTATACCGGTGATAAGGAGGGCTACCAGGTAGTGAGTCTAAGCAGTTCTTGCTGCAAGACAGGGAGGCCTTAGTTTCCTTCAGTTTGCAGCTGGGTCTCCACACTCCACTCTGGTGTCTGCTAAGAATGTTAGGCTCCCGGGTGACCCAAATATCTTCTCTGTCAACTGAGTCTGGTGAGGTAAAGATGAGCTTGGATCTAGGGCAGAGGGTAGTGAAGGGCTCAGGGCCAAGGGGTTGTAGGACTAATGCTGAGGATGCTAATAATCATTATAGATGCTTTGGGTCACAGAAGACGGGCATTCAGGATCACTGAAAAAGTGCAAGGTCACTGTGGATATTCTGGGTTGTCACAGACACTTGGGGTCACTGCAGACACTCGAGGTTGGTGTCATTGCAGGGCACCATGGATACTCAGGGTCAATGGGGAAGCATAGGGTTGGGGTTACTGCAGGTCAGTGCCACTGTGAAAATTCAGGGCCATCAAGGACACTCAGAGTCATGATGGACTCTTGGTGTCACTTTAGATGCTCATGGTCCAGGCAGATGCCCTGGACAGAAGCAGCAGGCCTGCAGCCCCAGGATGGGAAGACACTGAGTTTGGCTCAGGCTGTGCCTAGCAGATCAGTCAGCTGACCTTCAATTGTAATGCGAGGCAGATTGTTCAGAGGAGGGGACAGTGGCCTGCAGCAGATAGGGAGCACAAAGCATGAAGGATGGCCCAGCTGCCTGCCAGGTGACCACGAAGCCAACAGGAAGGGACAGGAACAGCTCCTCTCATCCCTCACTCTGTGGTCACCCACACCACCAACCCCTGCCCTCTGTCCCCAGTCTGTGGTCACCCACATTGCTAACTCCTGCCCTCTCTCTTGCCCTAGATCCCTGGGTGCTGCCCCAGATCCCTGGAAGTGGCAGGGCCATTCACACTCAAGGGCCACAAAGGGTGGAGCTGAAGTGTTGTTAACTAATTAGCAAGTTTCTGACTGTAGCACCTGAGGGATTTTAGCACAACCTAGTTAGCCTTCTACACATGGCCTCTGGGAGACAGGAGCTTGCACATGAACAAAAAGCCATCCCCAGAGAGCTATGAGCAGCTCCCTCTGGTCTCACTGGCTATTCCCTAGTTATCTGTGACCTCTGACAGTGACCCCCAAGCCCAAGTGTCTACAGCAACTCTTAGGCTTTTCTCAGTAACACTGAACATGCCAGTATCCTGATGTGGTCAAAGTAGATAGTAAGTGGAGGACTGGCCTAGGAGATTCATCAGAATAGATGAGACTAACACTAGGTTCACATAGCAGTCAGCTCTGGCCACACAACCTCACCTCCTGGATGCCCCCTAGCTTTATCTGGTAGGCCTGATGGTAGTGTGTGTGTGTGTGTGTGTGTGTGTGTGTGTGTGTGTGCCTGTGTGTGCAGTGGATCAAAACTGATCACCTCAGGGTAGGCAGGAGGCATGTTCTGGCAAGGCAGACAGACATAGACAGACAGGAAGGGGCCAGGAACAAAATACATTTCTCAAAGGACTGGCCCCCTAATGATTTATTTAACTATGAGTTTGTAGCTGGCCTGGGAGAAATGAAGATATTCTGGTTTTGTTTGTTTTGAGACAAGGTCTTTCTCTACAGATAATGGCTGGCTTCAAACATCCAGAGATCTACCTGCCTCTCTCTCTGTATCCCAAGCACTGGGATCAAAGGAATATATCACTATGTCCAGCTTGTTAGGAATAAAGATGTTCGAAAGAGACACGTGTCTTTCCATCTGACCATGAGACTATTGGAGCAATGGTCCCCAAAGAAATGTGAATTTACTCAGTAGTCTCTGTGGAGAAGGGGGTGCCAGTGGGATTGGAACTTGTTTCCTGGAAAGAGAGCTAACAGCTATAGCACCTTGTCAGATCACCTCTCAGGATGAGACTGAAGCACAGAAAGTGATGGGTCAGTGGTGGTCAGGACTACACCTTGACCCAGATGGCTTAGCTGTGCACATCCTTGGTTCTCTATTGAAATGCTGCTCTTTCTCCCAGACCCAGAAGATGGACTTGGGGTGTTCACTGGATCTCTTTGTCCCTCTACCTAATGTTGCCCCATTCAATAAACCTCCCCTTTCCTGATTTCTACCTTGAATTTGACTCTTTTAATTTGCTACTGAGGAAGGTGGCTGGGCCTGACTTGGGGCACAGGTGGTGACACACCCCCAAGTTAGAGAACAGGTTTTCCTATGGGTTAACCCCTAGCTAGGCTAGCACCTTTTTATTTAGCCAGCTCTCAACAGAGCCACTGACTTAGGGTTTTATTGCTGTGAACAGACACCACGACTAAGGCAACTCTTCTAAAGACAAGATTTAATTGGGGCTGACTTACAGGTTCAGAGGTTCAGTCCATTGTCATCAAGGTGGGGAGCATGGCAGCGTCCAGGCAGAGGTGGGGCTGGAAGAGTTGAGAGTTCAACATCTTTATCTAAAGGCTGATAGGAGAAGATTGACTTCTAGACAGCTAGGATGAGGGCCTTAAAGCCCACAGTGACACACCTATTGTCACACCTCCTAGTAGTACCACTCTTCCTGGGGCCAAGCATAAAGCATATACAAACCATCACAACCATCAACTGGGGACCGAACCATCAACACATGAACCTTTCTGGGAGACATCTCATATTTAAACACTAATGTGTTTCTATGGGTTTCCTCATACTTTTATATATAATGGTGAATAAGGTCAGAAGAGCAAAGACCTCTGTCACCCCAACCCTTCCAGCTACTCTCTTTCCTAGCTCTGCCTGGCAGGTACTTCTTTATTCTTCTGAGCTGGGTCTGTTACTCTGTTAGACAAGAGGATGATGCAGACGGGCCCCTTTCTGAGATGGCTTCCTCTTCCATTGAAAGCCACCATCTGGTTCATGTTCCTCTGTCACCGATGTACTTGTCTACACCGGCGCATGGCACAGATGTGCTGACATCTGCTCAAACACCCACCTGCATAGAGGGACTGGCAATTCTGAGCTCAAGCGATGAAGACACGGTGAAGGTCCTTGTGTGAGTTTCTGCGAACACAGATATCATTTTGATGCAGGAGAGTGCCTCACATGGCATTCTTGGGTACTGCAATCTCACTTGGTGAGAAGCCACGGAACCACCCAGAGGAACTGGGCCATTTTGCTTTCCCACGGGAGTGTGGAAGCCTACAGCTTGGTTGTTTTCGTCTCAGCTTTTTCTAAATGTGTGGGATGGTTTCTGATTGTGTCTGGAATCTACAGGCCTTCGTGACTGATGACACCAAATATCTCACCAATATCCCCTTTGGTGAAGTGTCTGTCTATGACTTTCACCCTCCTTGTCTTCTTATTTCAAAGTGATGACTATCATACACAAAATTTCAAAAGCAGTAGTTCCTTTCTCTCTCTTAGTGTGTGTGTAGGGGAAGGGGAGGGGCACGTGTGCCAGGTGCACATGTGGAGGTCAGGGGACAACTTTGTGAAGTCCATTCTCTCCGTCCACCTTTACGTGGGTTCCAAGGCTTGAACTCAACTTGTCAAGCAGGGTCTTTACCTTGACATCACATTGCCCGCCTCAGGAGTGAGGCCTCTTGGCAGCCTGACCAGGCTGAGGGCCATCAGGAAGCTGCTCCCCAACCAAAGGGACCAGCAGCTCCCATCAGGAGGCATGTGCTGAGGGCACAGTTTACTGGTCACTCACTGGGAATGCTGAAAGGCCAGAGGGAGACACTGGCAGGCTAGTGCTGGGGTCCTGAGGCCCCTGCCATCCTAAGAGGACACGCAGAGGATGAGCCCAAGACTCAAGCAGTCCTGGGGTGGGAAGGTCCTGTGGACAGCATGGAGGTTCTTTTCACCACAAGTCAAGTCCGGTGAGGGACCCCCTGTGACTTTGAGTGGAACAGTTGCAGCTGCTGGCAAGAGGTGTCAGGCTCAGCCTGACAGGGATCAGTGATCCCTATGGAGACACGTTAAACCCCAAAGCCAAGGAGAGGACAGGATTTGGGCCAGAAGCGGGGCCTTCTGAGCACTCACAGGAGACGGCCTGAGTAGAGAGGCTCTGCAGCATCTACTGGGCAGTAGAGTTCCAGGTATAGAAAGAGAGCAGAGCTATGTGTGTGAGGGGAGAGGAGGGCTGGGGGGGGGGCGGACATACAGCAGAAAGGCCTAACAGGGTAAGGCACATCCCAGGGTGGCACAGCTCCTTGGCAGTACACAAATCCCTCCTAACAACCTGGTGACGTGGTGAAAGCCTGTGCACACTGTGGGAATGTCTGGAGGAGGTAGACAGTTCAAGGCTGGGCAGGCTCTGAGAGCAGACCCTGAGAAACCATCCCATATAGGTTTCATTGCTGTAGCAGTCTCCTACTCATAGATCAAGGTAAGCCTAGTCCCTCTGGCCACACATTGAAACCTGGCCCTTGCTATACACTGAGGCCTAACCCTGGTCACATCGAGTACTGACCCTGCCCACTTACTAAACACAATCTCACGCCCTTCCCTCTGGACACCTCTTTGAATCTGAGAGGCGCACGTTGTGGTTGTGGAGATGGCTCTGCAGGGCGCGGCAGGGTGCTTGCTGGGGTGCCCAAGGAACGCATCACTAGATGCACCAGCAGGCCCCCTTCTCCTGTGCTCTCGCACATCCTGGCCGAGACTCAGCAGCAGGCGAAGAGCAGAGACCACACTGAGAGAGCTGATGTGACTCAGAGGGCTCCTCCTCACTTTATTTTTAACTCCTCCGAACCCTATAAATACAGCAATGATCGCCCAATACCGTCAATACTCCCAACGCCTCCCGCCCTGGTGCTGGCCCACTGTTGTGGGGGTGGTGTGGAGGGAGGTTGTTGAGCAGGCCTGAGGCAGACATCACAGGCAAGGGGGGGAGCCTGGGGAGTGTTAGATCCTCAGCCCCTGATCTTTGTGCTTTCCCAGGCGGGCAGTCTGCATCTGATCGTTGCCATCCATTACAGAAGCAAAACAAAACAGCTGGGTTTGGTTGTTTGTTTTCTTGTTGTTCTTTTGCCTGAGACACAGGGTGCACGACCGAGTGTGTGCGACAGAGCCCTCACTGCAGCATCTGCTGGAGGAGTGGTTAGGGCTTCGACGGTAGCTTGTGGCTTACAGACAACTGACCAGTGAATGGATGGACAGTTAGACTGGAGCTTGGTGCTGTAGGACAAAATGTGAAGGAATGTGGAGGCGCCGCCACCAGGCTATCTGGAGACTTCCTGCTCTCTGCTATTCAGGACAAGACACAGAGGGACCTAGCCCGCTTTGTAGATGGAAAGGCCCCATACTGCCATCGTGGCATAGATAGAAGATGGACCCTCAGGCAAATGCAAAGACCCGTGGGTCTGTGGGATGAGATGGGAGTCATGAAATCTGACAATCAATCCTGTATGGCACTAACCACTATGCCAAGCTCCTTGGAAGCGTCTTCCCATGATGCTCTCAGGAGTGTGTCTCTCCCGTGTGGAGCTGAGGCCCAGAGAAAGGAGCAACTATGAGTGGCCACTATTCACCTCAGGTCAGGTTGGGCTGGAAAGTGGGGCCAAACGGTCATATCAGAACTGAGGCTTACAAGGCTATTTACCTGTCGTCATGATAATGCTGTGGCTGTGGCCTCTCTCCCTCAAGCCTATGTCCCTGAAGTTTCTCAGCCTCCTTCCTGTCACCACAAGCTCTCTTCATACTGTTGGGTAGGAAGCTGGGGGTACAGGGCTCCAGCTGGAGGACCCCAAGGTCAGAGGGCGAATTTTCTAAAGTGGTCCTCTTGTCCTGAAGGCTCCCAGCCTCTGAAGCCCGAGTTGGCCTTCCTGTATGGGCTCCCTGATCAGAGGCAGGCTAGAATTCCTACAGCCTTTCCAGGTTGGCACTGGAGAGCTTGACACTACCTTCTCCTGTGGCCTCTTGCCTGCAGGTTCTGCCCCTCACCGTGCCTGCTGCATAGGTATTATGAGTTTGGGCCTCCTCAGGGGCCTCTGCCTTCACAGAGGCAGGATCACGGGAGGCAGAAACCACTAGGCTCTAGAGATCCAACGCAGCGTATGGACTTGTCCTTGGGAGCCTGGCGTGGCTGCTTCAGGAATGAGCAGTGACTCTGCTTCTCAAGGACACGTGGGACACTCAACAAGGGGACCAGGGACCAGCCAGGACAGCCTCCTTAGCCCTTCTCACTGAAGAGCAGAATAGACACCAAGTTCTCTTCCTTGAGGGGGAGGAATGCAAGTAGTGGGGAAGAAGGCAAGTTCTTCTTGCTTAGGGTCCGGGGCTACTAGGTGTTCCAGGCTAAGTCTCTTGCCTTCTGACTTGTCACCAGACATCAGCAGGGCCTGACTAGGGTAGGGAACAGAATTGCCGTAGTGGCTGTGAGGCCCCAGCCCAGAGTCCTAGCCCACTACTACCTTATCTGTCCTGGCTCCTCAGTTAACCTGTGGCTTTTTTTTTTCTATGCAATTCCTGTGGTTTCTCGTGGCTACAGAGCAGAGCCCCATGGCTGGTAGCATCACCAATACCAGGACAACCTCCTAGCGTAGCCACTAATGTAGGCCTTGAGGCCCTGGGAGTTCCTCAAAAAGGGTACAAAAACACAGCCAGCTGAGGTCTCGCCTGAGTTACCTTCTACCTACCATACTCGAGAAGCCTGAGTTACCTGATAGGTCTGACTGTGTACACATCATAGTCTCTCCACAGGTCACAAGAAACTGGTAGGATGAGGGTGCTTGGGCCCTGGGGCCACACCTTGAGGGCTCTTAGGCCTTGCCCATTTGTTCTTCATTCAGAAACAAGTGTGAGGCTGGAGAAGGGTAGCTGGGTTCTCCTTCAGAGAAACTGTAGCTGCTGAGAACAGGACCCTGTGGTTAGGGAAGGGGCAGCCCACCCAGGAGGCACCTTACCTGGGTGGGGCAGGGGATGGAGTTCTGTGGCCTTACAGCTTTCTCCCTGCTTCCTGATTCTATTTTTGCTAGAATATTGTGGATGTTTGCCAACTTTCCTGCTCAGTCACATTGACCTATGAAAAAATACTCATACCAGGGGCCACCAAACAGGAACTTCACTTTAGGGTAGAGAGGCCAGAGGGTCAGGTGCTAGGCTAGAGGAGGGCAGGCACTTACATAACTTGGGCACAGGGAAGGCTGCCTGGGCAAGGACCAGAGTTGGTGTGGAAGCAGAGTCCAGGGTGGGAGGCGCTTGCAGACAGGAGATCCAGGCTGGAAGATGGGACCTGAGGTAACATCATTGATGTTAGCTGAGTCTGAGAAGGTGATGGCCTTATCCTATGGCTCTACCCCGTGACTGCTCACTACTTGGTAGGGTGACTGCCATGCCTACTTTTTTAGGTTGGAGGAGGGAAAAAGGGAGGTGGGTTAGCTAGCTACCTGTTCTTCTGAAGGGTTTGAAGACTATTTTCTCTGCTGGCACTCCATCCAGGCCATGACTGAGTCACACAGCCAGCTGAGCTGCGCTCCTATCAGAACAGAGAAAAAAATGTGGTTCTACTGGTAAGGGCCTGAAGGGACCTGAGGCGAATGATTTAATGAATGAACGGAGGCTGTTCATTCATTGATTGAGGGAATAGAGTGGGAGGCACAGACACCTTACATTGTTGGGGAGTGTTGAAGGGATGGTAGGAGGTGAGACCCTTACCGAGTAGTCACTTTTGCTGGATTTGGAGATGTGGTCTAGCTGGAGAGATGGCTCAGCAGTTAAGAGCACTGGCTGCTCTTCCAGAGGACCAGGGTTCAATTCCCAGCATCTACATGGCAGCTCACAACTGTCTGTAACTCCAATTCTAGGGAATCTGACATCTTCACACAGACATTTACGGAAATGCAGTCTAAGCCAGGGCCACCCATGTGGCTTCTGGGGCTGGGTTGGAGTCCTCATGAGCCTCCCAGGCAGCTGTAGTTGCTGAGCCCAAGGTCCTTCCAAAGGTGTTGGAACTATCCCAATCTAATGTCCCCAACCCAGTGCTAGAAACCCCTCTGCCTTCCAAGTATCAGAGTCCACTTTGCAGAAGCCAGTCTCGGACCCGTGCTCTGAGGTGCCTGAGATCTGAGGGAATGTAATCCAGACCTGCTGGAGACCTGGTGCCAACTCTGCCCAAGAGTTCTGGTCCTGGGCCTGCTCCCCAAGCCTTAGGTAGGCTGTCTCCCTCTGTCCCTCTGTCCTACTGTCCTACAGCCCAGGCTGTAGGAGTGCGCACCCTACCTCTCTGTATGAGGCAAAATGGCCTTACCCCAGACATGAGAGGAGGCACTGAGCCCATTGCTCAATCACATAGCCCATGATGTGGGGGAGAAAGCCATTCTGGAGAGGTCACCTCGTGGAAAGCACATTTAATTTTCCTTTTTTTCCTGTGGTATGAGGATGGAACCCTGAACTGGACCCTGAACCACACCCCCAGCCCTCCCCTCCCTCTTCTTCATCTTGGAAGAGATAAGACGGATAAGTAAGAATGACTTCCTAGACTTCCCACAGGCCTTGGCGCTTGGTTACCAGTCCTCCCAAATGCTTGAGCCTATTCCCAGCACAGGCAGAGCTGGGTGTGTGCACATCTTTGGCCCACCCAGCCTTTTCTGTCCTCATGAATGATGGTACCGTGAAAAACTAATTGTTTCCATGCATGTGTCTGGACACAAACTTATACCAATGTAAGCTGGAATCCACATTCACACCCAGTTCAGGCAGGGACAGCCAGCCATCTCTGTGTACAGGTCCATGCCCTCTCCTATTGTCACTCTGCCCTTTACGATGTACACACGCACATCATACACACACACACACACACACACACACACACACACACCAGTGCCTCAGTGCCTCAGTGCCCAGAACACATGCTAGCATTTGGGTTCTCATGAGAAGCACTCTTTCAGACACCTCACAGATACACGCTTGGGTTCACAAGCTCACTGGCACTCAACAATGTTCACATGCTTAATCCCCAACACACACATTACAATCTTTAAGCACCAGGAGCTAGAAGTTGCTTTAGAAATCTCAGATCACTGAGATCTACAGACTGATGGATGCCCAGAGGCACACAGACCCTTCAACAGGAAGTTTTGGTGTGTGGCCATATTCCCAGTTCTACTCATCCCTTGTCATCTGAGGTTGCAGAGAGCATGCTTAGTGCCTGGTAGTCCAGGAGTCTGTGCAGGGTGTGTCAGCAGGTGTTTGACTCTGCTAGACAATGGGCTAAGGAAAGGATCCACTGGGTAGGACCACGTGATTAGCAAAGGCCAGAGCAAATCATATTCTGCTGCCCCTGAATGACCTAGGCTCATCATGCACCTGAGAGGCGATCACCAAGTGACACATCCTGACTCACGCTCCTCCCCACTCTGGTCCTTCCTCCCATGTATCCACTGGAGAATGAAGGGGAACCTTCAGGAAGCCCAGTGCCAAGCCGAGATTGAATATCTAGGTAGGATCCTCAAAGGGCCACCTCGAGTCTATACGCAGCTCCCAGGCATGGTCCTTGCTAGGGCACTTCAATTACACTCATCCTCAGATTTCCGGTCTGTGTCCCCGCGGGAAGTTCAAGTCCATGCTCCCGGTAACCAAGCCTTCTCTGCTAGGCGTGACTGAGGCCGGGTCCAGCTTCCTCCTTTCACATCACCCTTAATCTTACTGGACTTGAAGCTGAGCGCCTTTCCGACTGGCACCTTTTAGCTGCGCCAGCTGCCGTCAGGCTGTCTTCTTCCCGGTTTCCCGCAGCCACTACTCCGCGACTCGCAGGGCACGCTGGGACTTGCAGTCCTTTGCCTGGCGTGCAGAAGGCCACGTACCATTGGTCGGTTTTTCGTCACGTGATGCTTGGATGCCCTGCTTGCTGCTACACAACCCACCTCTGAGAAGGTTGGAGCACGCCCCAGAGGTGAGGCAGGTATGGCAGGTGAGGTGGCGGTAGCGGTCGGTCGTGGGCTGGGCTACAGCCTTGGGAGAAGGCGGAGCGGCTCGGGCAGGCGTGCGGGGCGGAGCCTGGAGGCCCACGAGTGGGCGGGGCCGGGTGCAAGACCGGTGATGTACCTGGCTTGGAACCCAAGAGCGGAGCATGGGATAGGGACTTACATCACGGATGCAGCGCTAGGGTGCATGGCTTGGGCACTGCGTGGGTGGGGACGGTCCTAGCCGGCAGAGCGGCTCTGGGTTTGGCTAGTTTACTTACTACCCACCTTTGAGGACTGCGCTGTACCTGGAGCGTCGGCGAACTCACTTGTTAGCTGCAAGAGGTGTCCCTGAGGCTCTGGGGAGAATCAGCCCTTGAGCCCTTCATGCCCCTCCCCCTTATTTCGTTCTTCAAATTGTACACGTTGCCTCACCGAGATCCCTTTTGAGGCTTCTAGGTGGTCTGGATCTGCGGTATCCTTGCAGAATCCCCAACTCCGGGTCACCTGTTGTTGTAGACTTCTGCCTCACCCTTCTCTCCACAGGGAAGCTTTGTCTCAGCTGTCCAGGGTGGCAGTCACTAGTTACCTGTAACTAAATTAGCCTCGAAGCCGCTTCTTCAGGTTGGACAGTACAGGTAGGGACTTGAAGTCTTCCCAGGAAGTTCCCTGGGCTGGGGTGCAGCTCCTCATCAAGCCAAGTACCTTTCCACTCACATTGTAGCACCCCTTTCTTCCACCTCTGCATGGTGCCTGCTTGCCTTTCTCATAGGCCCTGGGCTGGAGCCAGCTGGTGTAGTCATTCTCTGACCTTTCTTTTCTTCCTGGTACCTGGTATTTGCATGCCACCATTGCTTGCTCTCAGTGTTACCTTGTATGTCTGTGAGGTGGCGATTGGATTTGGTGCATGGCATTTACCTGCGCTGTGGCTTTACTCCCAGGCTGGAGGTGCAGGTAAAATCAGTCAGCACCAAAGGTCCAGGGTAACATTGTACTTTCCAGTGACACAGCATCGTTCTCTGTAAGCTTGTGGTGGGAATCTCACACACCAGGCACTGGAACCCAGGATATGGGAGGTCAAAAGCAAGTTGTGACTGTGGATGCTATGGGGTGGGAGGCATAACAGGCCAGGAGGATTCCTATAGGAGCTTGGGTTCTAGCTGGGTCACTTGTGTTGCTGACTAATGGTAGCTGGCATTCACATCCTCTGACTTTGTCCAGTCAAGTTTCTTCAGGTATGTCCCTGTATGGCCATATGCAGATGCTGGGATAACAGCTTAGGCCCCAGGGCTATATGTGGGGGCTCATGTTCAGACAGATGTCATTATATCCCTCTGGTCCATAGCTCCCTATTTGTAGGTTGAAGCTCTGCATCTGGCTTGAAACTAGGGATCTAGTCAATATTTTTGGTTCTTGCTTCATGCACGCGGGTCCTTGTTTCTTGCGTACCCTGTGTCTTTCATTAATCTCCTTGTACGTGCAGGCCAAGTCTGTTGCTTTGAATGCTCTTCATTGCCCCCGTGCTCTTGTGAATTCTGATGTACGTGTATGTGTACGTGCCTCTGATTGCTTGTCCAGCCCAGCCAATAGGGTGACATTGAGTTTGGTTAAGCTGTAGAAGAAGACGTGGAAGGGGAAATATGGATGTTGAAACATCCTATTTGGGAAGTTTGAGAACTGATCTGTGACTGTAGGGTTAGCCAGTCACTCACCGATACCTGATGGGAACCCTGAAGGGGGACCTTCCCATGATGTCAGATTTGAGTTGGGTCTGGTGGTGGGGCTCAGCCTGCTTGTTGGAGAGATGGGAGCATTCTGTGGGAATAACACCGATCATGCCAGCCACACCCACTCTCCGGGGCCGGGCCAAGTGGGCCAAGCTCGGCTAAGGGTACTCAGGAACCCTGGGTCGAGGACCTGTTGTGATTTCATCCCAAAGGCTAGGAGCCTGGGGCCCAGGAAGAGGAACCCGGTTAGTCCCCTGCTGTGAAGTTCTAAGATGGTGTTCATGGGACCCAGACACACAAAGTCCTGAGGGGGTTAGGCATGACGTCATTCTGCAGTGTTGGGGAAGAGTGCGTTGCTGTGGAAGGCACGGGCTCCTTTGCGTCTCTTTTCCAGGGCACCTGTGATGGGTGGCTTTGGGGCTAGGGAGTCCGTTTTGATCTTAGGAATGGGAGTTTGCCTGTGGCTCAGTCCTGCTGTGGCTCATCATGCTCCTTAAGTTCTGACTTATTAGTAACAGTGAGCTTCTTAGTGTGAAGTTAGGCATCAGGCTCGTCAGTGTGTGGTCACGCTTGGCTCCTGTGTGGTCGCTGCGTCTGTGAACGAGGGACTGGGCAACAGAAAGACTGAATATCGGAAGGGGAGGCGTGGTCACTGCTGTCTTCTCCAGGACACGCCCGTTGTTAACTCTTTGGGTGTATGCTCCGTCCATGGAATATTCTGGTCTTGCCTCCTGCAGTGTGCCAAGGCAGGTGGGGAGGAGACCGGTGTCACATTCTGAGGAGAGAAACGCACATCCTGACTTGAGTTGCTGGCAGCCTCCCTGCCTGCCACCCCGCTGCTCACAGCCGGCTGTAGTCTCAGGGCAGGGAAATGTATGGGTTCCTGACCAAGTTGGTGGAAGAACTGGAGGCTGTGACAGAGGTGACCCTGAGCTTCAACGTCTCTGTACTTTGTTAGCGCTGCACTGAACAATCTTCCACAGAGTCGTCTTGGCCGGGTCCTCTAGCACAGCAGGTGGCACCTGCCAACAGACCATGTGTCTTGGAGTTTTCCAAAGATTTTCATGTCTTAGAGCACCTCCCGTGGGTGGTTGAGGCCATCGTTCGAGGTGTCCTGTCAGATAGCTAGGGCTGTTCTCGGTGTCTCTCACCTCAGGCTGCCTTAGTTTGTTCTGGCAGTCGGATTTTCCCATCAGCCCCGAGGCTTTCTGAGTTGAGGGAGATAGGCTTTGCTTGACTTCATATCCAGAGCACACGGTGGGGGTGGGGAGATGGGTGCAGCCTGTTAGGGCTTATGTCAGCTTGGTGACTGCTGCAGGCAGGCAGGTAGTTTGCTGGGGTGGATCGCCCACCTAGACAGGAGCCAAACAAGGTCTTTACTCTCTAGTCAGGGCCCTTGTCTCTGAAGAATAGTGTTCTATGGGGCCACACAGTGGTCAGGCCTTTGTAGGAGACTCAGGACATGGTGTCCAAGAGAGAGGCTGCCTGCAGGCTGCGTTCCCGGTAGAGTACATGGGGAGTGACGCTGGAACCTTGGGCAGGAAGGGAGGCCTGGACTTGGCGGTAACTGTTGATGCTTTTCAAGAAAGGCCCGTTGAGTCTTGTTGAGATTTGCTGGAGGGGGGCTGGACAGGGTCTCATGGCTGAAGCTGAAAGGTCTGGATTGGTCCGCTGCAGGGCTCCACGCTGTGTGGCTGGACTCCCCATGGCGCAGTGGCACTGTGTACCCTTCAGTGGATCTGGGGCAGCTAGGTCCTTCCTGGACTCATGGCAGGGTCTGCTCGTTATCTTGGCAACCCTGGGCTCCTCTTGGACTCCTGGAAACAGTGGTGCTTCCTGACTGGAAATGAGCAGGCAGGGCCAAGCGGTCACGCTGGCCCTGAGAGACCCTGGCCAAGTGCTGCGGCCCAATAAACCTTTATGATTTTCTTCCACTGGATCGATGGAAGATTGTCTTGTTTTCTGACTCTGATTTCCCCTGAGGCAGGGATGGATCTCACCAGGCCTAACTTATTCCATGTTCTGGTGTAAGCCCAACATTTCAGCTCTTTAGCTATGGGATGTTAACCGTGTCACTTTCCAGAGCTCCCAAGCCCTGCCCTCTCATGCTGTTGATATGATCACAGCTGCCAGGATTTCAGCATGCCCATCCCAGAGATGAAGAGGCTTGAGCCTTTTGGGATAGCACTGGAGAGTCAGAAGACAGTTCTGACGCATGAAGAAGGGACTATGGTGGCGGCAGGGGAATGCAATCCTCACACAGTGAGGCAGCCATCTTCTGATCTGCTCCATTTTGCACTTCCCGCTCCAGACAACCTGCTCTGTCTTCTGACCGGGTGCTAAGGGCATGGCCTACTTTTAAGTAAATTACATCGTCCCTGTGGTCATTAAGTGGTTGTCATCACTCTCTTTCTCCTCTTCGGAGTCTGTTGTCTCTGTCTGTTGACTAGTGGGCATCTGTCTGCATCGGCTAGCTCCCATAAACATCGCAAGACTTCATACTTCCCAGGTTTGAGTAAGTTATGACACGCTCATGGGGCCATAATGACTGGCACTTCCTGAACCCCGATATTCTGACTCCAGAGACAAGCCTGCTCCTCGTTCTGCCCCTCTACCTGACTAGCATCCTCTTTTGCATTTTGGGAAATCCAAAGAGGAAGAAGTGTGACATTTTGGAAAGCTGGAAGAGGCCCATGAACTGGAGATGGTGTTGACAGTGGCAGTGGTTATACAGTGACTTTGTCCCGGGATTCTGCCCTATTAGGAGGACACTGTCAGGGTGAACATGGCATAAGTTTGAGGTCCATAGGAGGTATGTTTTTTGCGTTTCTGATGGAGAGGGGAGGTTGGGGACAGAACTCAGGATTCTTGGTCCTGTGAATGAGCTTACTGGCTTGGTGGCTGGTCCTGGGGAAGGTGTCACGGCAGGGACATGCATCACTAGAGGATGTGTGGGAGAAGATGCCCTGCTTAGGGAATATGGTCTGTCTGCGTGTGCCTGTGTCTATCCTGTACCTGTGCAAGATGCTGGGTAGAGTCTGATAGGCTGCAGGTGAGCCTGTACCAGTGGACTGTGGGTCATGGACAGGATATAGTGTGAAGGTATTCCAGGAGAGCTGGGGCCTTCAGGTCTACGCTGAGGGACTCATGGTCATCAAGGACTACAGGGCATCTGTTCTGGAAAAGGCTGGAGAGAAGACGGGGTACAGTGCTGCGCCTGCACATTATGTCATTATCCATTCTTGCCAATACTTTGAACAAGGATACATTTTTAAGTTGGAAGCCCAGAGTTTGTCTCCCAACATTAACAAACACACAGCAGCCTCTTCCTGGCTTGGCTATCCACCCAGCACACACTTTTAGAGGCACCAGGTAATGAGGAGCTGGGTTCATTTCTGAGTCTGGCCTTCTTTCCACGGATGCTTCCTCAACAGCCATGGTGCTAATGAGCACAGCACCTAGGACTGGGGTGGGGGCTGCAGAAGATGGTAATTTTGTTTTTCCTGGTCTGGGGTCTAGACTGGCTCCAGCTGTGAGTCTCTTCCAGCTGGGCTATGGCCTCCAGCCCTGCCTTACTGGTGCTGACTCATTGGGCCACAGCATGGCTCTGGCCTGTTGGTTGTGACTAGGAGTCATCGTAGGTACCCTTCCCTTGCCATCGAAAGACTGGCTTCCACTTGGCATTGAGCTTTTCTTTTTTTCAAGTCCTTGGGGGCCAGGGCCTACTTCTGATGACTCTCTTAACCTGTTCCTGGGTGTCTAGCCTAACCTGTTCCCTGGTGTCTATCCTCAGGCCACCCCTTCAGTTGCAGTGTCCTCATGTAGAGACCCCTCCCTCCGTGCCTCAAGTATGGCATAATGCTGTTGTGAGCAAACCCCTCAGTTTCTTTCTGTTCTGCCACTTGACTCTCTCTCTCTCTCTCTCTCTCTCTCTCTCTCTCTCTCTCTCTCTCTGTCTCTCTCTGTGTGTGTGTGTGCATCTGTATATAGATATCACCGAGGTGTGTGTGTGTGTGTATAGAAATATAGATATCACAAGGGTGCCAATAAGATGTCTATTTGGTTGTCTCATTGGTTGCTGTTTTTGTTTTTTTTATTTTTTTTATTTTTTTATTTTCTACATTCTTTGTTTGCATTCCAAATGATTTCTCCTTTCCCAGTACCCCCTTCCCCATAAGTCCCATAAGCCCTCTTCCTTCCCCCCATTCCCTGATCAACCCTCTCCCACCTCTCTGTCCTGGTGATCCCCTACATTGCGGCATCAAGCCTTTCCAGGACCAGGGCCCTCTCCTTCCTTCTTCTTGCGAATTATTTGATATGCTAATTGTGTCTTGGGTATTCAGAGCTTCTGGGCTAATATCCACTTATCAGTGACTGCATTCCGTGTGTGCTGTTTTTGTTCATTTGCTTGGTGTTGTGTGTTGTGTTCTGTGTTTGCCCTCCTCTAAGACTTTACAGAGTTTGTCTGTCTCCATGGTCCCAGCAGCCCAGTCCTGTCTCCTTGGGTCTGACAGGATTTCTGTGCCTTCTGTTCTTTGCCTGTGCCATCTGTACACTACCTGTGCATGAGGGTATGAGGTGAGTACAGGGTAGTTGTGTTGGCATAGGGGCCCACAAAAGCCAGAGGGGCTCTGTCCGCAGGGAGTGAAGTCAGGAACCAGATGGTGGTCAAGCTACAGTTGATGGGTGAGGCACGAACAGCCAGAAATAACCACATGGCTCTACCACTGCAGGACAGGGAGAACACCAAGCCACACTTCTCCTGAGGGAGGGGAGCCGAAGGTCTTGGATGAAGGGTATTAGTATCCACACCAACCATCTGGCTAAGCAGTGTTGAGTTTCAGACATGCTCCTACTGCCTGAATCAAGACCATAAGGTAGGTGAGCTATCACAGGATTGTAGCTGCCCGCAGCCACATGTAAACCGGGTTACCTGTTGAGAGAATTTTGGGGTCATAGGGAAGAGGGGCGAAAAGAACGTACGGCCAAGTCAATGTTCACTGATCAAAGCCGTAAACTTTAATGGCGCCAGACCTTTTAACAGTTCGGGCAAACCCTTCCCCCCAGACTCCAGGCTGAGTTCCGGTGGAAGTTGTCTAGCTTCTCTTGGAGGTCTTCGTCTTGACTGCTCCGGCAGCTGGGTGGGTCACTTGCTTAATTCAGGAATCCCTATACCTGGAGGAACAATGAACTTAACCTTTAGTACGAGCGCTCCACCCTAGGTGGAGCAGGATCCTGGCTAACTGGGAGAAGTTAACCTTGACCAAAGTCAAACTCTGACCAAGTGCAAGACTGCCCCAATATGGCATTGTACATGTCCTCCCTTTTTTTATTAATTTGAACACGAGGAGGTAGAAAACAAGTGGATAAATATCCTTCATAAGAAGGCGGGCCTTAACCAGGAGGGGAAGCATTGACCGTAATTCCTCTTAAATATTGTATAACGTCTTTTTCAGAGGAGGGGTAATAGGCTCCCTTATTATTTTAAGGACAGCCTCTCGACGTTAACCCCTATGCAATTAGGTGTACTTCCTGGGGACTCAGAAGCAGAAATTCACCTCCCCATGCAGTGCTTTGCCTCGCACGTCTCGCTGGTACCCATGTTTGTTCAAAAACAAACACACATAGATCTGAGTTCTATGTGGCTCCCTCTTTGGAGATCCACTTGTGTAAGTTTTGAAGCCAGGGGGGTCTGCAAGTGTCTTTAACAGACATGTAATCTCTCCATCCAGGTGAGCCTGGGTGGAGACAGCCAGTCTGCTTAACAGACAAGGTCAAGAGTTAAAGGTGGAATAGGATTAACTTGTCCCAGAAGTATCCAATTCAGTTGTAAATTAACAACTTTAAGGACCCAAGGCTTTGCCTCTGAGATGGGAGAGGTAGCCTTGTGTATCAAGAGATATGCTGTTACTTCTCAGGAAAAGTGGAGACTATATGTTAAATTAACACAGCTGGCTGAAGATTGTTAGCCATCTTCAAAATTGGAATCTTCAATATTGGAATTATTTCTAGACCAGTCTATGGTTGAGTCAGCTGAACACAATAAGGAGAAGAGTCATTTTAACTCTTCTTTAGATTAATTTTTCCTAAGCTAGCATAACAGTCTCCATGTTCTGTCCCACAAAGTCTAAAAGCTTGAAGCTAGGCAATTTATCTAACCTGGGACATTTAACAATTGAGGTAAGTCAAGAACATATACCCAATATAGCTCTTATGTTACCATGGTCTGGGCATTCAGCAAGCACAGTCAGCATATCTTCTGCAGCATTCTGTGGAAAAAACAGAGGACATGCCTTCTCCCCCAATATTAAATCAGGATCATGGCATATGTTAGTAAGTGAATTCCTTCATTTCACCTAGACATCAATATGTCTAATTACAAGATGTCATATACATTTAGCAAGGAGTTTCTTGGCATCCAAATTTTAAAATTTTTTTTTTAAACATGCAAGCATAATTTAAATTATATGCACAGGGACACAATTTCCCCTCTCTTCTTTCTTCCAAGAAGATATTGTTTTATTAATTTAAGTTGGAACACAAAGTATAAACCATAACATAGGCAATAACTATGTAATTATATAAAATATAGTTGCTTTTTCTGTTAAAGCAGTTGCAACTAGACAGCCTAAAAATGAATCATTAGTCACATGTACATATTTTTTTAATCTTTTAAATTAGAAATATGAATATCATTTATCTGTAATAACTAAGTCCTCTAGGATTAACACCATTACGTGGTAGAGGTAGAAATTGAGGACATCAAGAACAAATCTTTATAATTTGATGTGCACAAAATATAAAATTATTTCAAATACCTAAAGGACAGTCATTTAGAGAACATATCCTTTGTTCTTAGAAATTTGAATCACATTTGTATAAACTGTAGAAATTAAGAATTAGCAGTATTAAAAATGGACCAATTTTAAGCAATTATAAACCATGAGCTATGTATATCTACTATTATTAAAAGCTTGACCTTTAACATCTTAAAAATAGCTGCTATAGCACCCAATTCAGGTATCTGTGTTGAAGCAGGGAGAAACTTAAAGGAATAAACATGTGATCTGATAGTACAAATTATCTTTTGGATAACAATTATTAATTTTGCCTAAAAATGCTTGCCATGTAATAGACCAACCATTAATAATAAATTTGATTGTTGCTTGAAGCAAGGAACAAACGTTTCCTACCTTGAAAACAGAGGTTTAAGACCTTCTGTGGCAAGCTTAAAATGAGGTAAATAAGATAAAGCCAATTAATATATCCTAACAACTTTTGAAAGCCATTTACCTAAAAATTCTAAAAGTCCATAGGAGCAAGGGCCTGTAACAAACATTCTATGAACATTATACACTGAAAATTTTAAGATCTTAACTTCTAGTATTGAAACAGAGACAAAACACATTTTTTTTTTTTTTGCCCTAGGATCTGATCTACCTTTAGTCCTTGGCAAGGACTAGACCTGAGCCTTTTAACTAAGACCAGACCCAAACCTGCTAGGACGTTTTCAGGATTAAACAAAAGAAACCTGTAATTTCATGGTCAAAGGAACCTACTTGATATCAAATACATTTCTACAGAGATATCCTTTTTAATCTTGGAGGGTTAAATTTTGCTCCTACCATTGTAGCCTATAAACTTGTGGAAAAGTGGCAATGGGCCTCTAAAACCCATAGCTGTATCACTCTCAAAATTATCTTAATTACAAAATGTTAACAATTACGAGCCTGCAAACTGAAAACTGTAGCCAATGACACACTGATTTTTATTGTAACTCAATGTTTTCTTGCAATATTAGAGCACAATTGTAATTTTGGAAGCAAATCTCAATTTTAAACAATCTATTTTCTTTAAAATTAATGGCAAACACATATTTACAGCACAAGGTTTGTATGCCAGTTCTTATGTTCAAGTGTATAACAGTGTAACTTATTAAAGAGACAATATTTTAAATCTTAATCTTCATTAAGTCTAATCTCCAGGCCAAGATTCACATGAAACACCATGCCAATTTAGGAGCGTCCCAAAGGCCTGTATTTCCTGGATTGCGTCATGCCACGTGGTGTTCAAAATGGCGACTACCCTAAACTACCAGCCTTAATCGTCATGCCACGTGTTTGTTTAAAAATGGCGACTACCCTAAACTACCAGCTTTCACCTAACATTTGTTAATAACATTATACCTTTTAAATCATGTCCAGTGACTTAAGCCAATACTCTATAGTCAAGTCATGCAAAATATACCTTTAAATCCAATTATAAACAAGAACAAGGCATGAGTGGCGTTAGGCCACGTGTAGTTAGTTAAGATAGCTCTAACACTGAATCACCAGTTTTAAACTAACCTTTTCTTAATAACACTATACCTTTTACATAATAACCAATTAATTTATAACTCTTTAGTCAAGAAATGTAAAGCCTTATATCATTAAAACCAATTAGAAACAAGTATAAAGCGACTACATGAATTTCACAAGCCAAACCAAGGTCTTCCCAAATCTCGAGGTTTCTGGGCTTTAAGAGCGGCTTTTTCCCCAGCCATGTTTGCCTCTTGAGTGAGCTGCGCTGTCGCTGCGTGGCTTTGAATCAATCCCCACACAAACTGTGGCTAGCTCAAGAGGTTACCAGCAGATGTAATCTTTACCAATTTTTTCTTTTTAACATGAAACAGTCATTCACACAAAGACACAGAGAGGACATAAACATACACATAGACAGTCGGTGCACCGGGACAAACACGGAAAGATACACAGAAAGTTAAGCGTGCTTGTTAAGCATGCATCCATTTTCCTCTTTAAACAGCTCTTAGAAGCTGTGGACATATGCCTATTTTTAAAAACCCCTTTCTTTTCGCCGAAATCAGCTTTTACGAGCTTTGGGCAAATGCCTACCAAATTCCTTCCCCATATTTCCCTATCTTATCAACCCAAGCAGTCCCTGCGCTGGGTCCACACAGTATGCTTGAAAAACTGTATCCCTTCCTTGCACTCACAACAATAGACACGAATTCACTAGCGCTAGTTTTGACCTCTATGTTGCTTACCGTGCGGATACCATTAATTTTCACCTTTTCCGCGAAGCTTCGCTGGATAGGGCTACCTCAAGAAATTCTCTCGTGCCAGGTCTTCCCACGTTCAGGCGCCAATATGTAGCTGCCCGCAGCCACATGTAAACCGGGTTACCTGTTGAGAGAATTTTGGGGTCATAGGGAAGAGGGGCGAAAAGAACGTACGGCCAAGTCAATGTTCACTGATCAAAGCCGTAAACTTTAATGGCGCCAGACCTTTTAACAGTTCGGGCAAACCCTTCCCCCCAGACTCCAGGCTGAGTTCCGGTGGAAGTTGTCTAGCTTCTCTTGGAGGTCTTCGTCTTGACTGCTCCGGCAGCTGGGTGGGTCACTTGCTTAATTCAGGAATCCCTATACCTGGAGGAACAATGAACTTAACCTTTAGTACGAGCGCTCCACCCTAGGTGGAGCAGGATCCTGGCTAACTGGGAGAAGTTAACCTTGACCAAAGTCAAACTCTGACCAAGTGCAAGACTGCCCCAATATGGCATTGTACACAGGATAAAACCTATACTTGTTCAGACAGGGTCTCCAGAGGGAGAAGGGAAGAACATTCGGGAGGAAGGGCAAGTCCCCAGTCATTAGGAGTCTTCACTAGGGTCACTCTCATAGATTCCATGGAGCGCCATTCCTTCAGGTTTGCACGCCCCCTCCCCCAATTTCCAGTAATTTCTCTCAGTATTTTCTCCCTCTCTCCCCCAACCTGATTCCTTCTCTTCCCAATTTAGTCTCACTCACCCAAGTCCACCTGCAAAATCTATTCTATTTCCTCCTGCTGGGGAGATCCTTGCCTCTCCCCGTAAACCCTCCTTGTTACTTAGCCTCTTTGGGTATATGGACCTTACGATGACTGTCTTTTACTTTACAGCTAATATATACTTATGAGTGAGCACACACCATGTTAGTCTTCTGGGGTCTGGCTTATCTCACCCAGGATGATTTTTTTTTTCTTTTCCGGTCCCATTCATTTGCCTGCAGATTTTATGAAGTCATTGTTTTTTAATAGCTGAGTAATACTCCATTGTGTAAATGAGTCACATTTTCTTTATCCATTGAGGAACATCTAGGTTGTTTCCAGTTTCTGGCTATTATGAATAAAGCTGCTATGAACATAGCTGAGAGTGCGTCCTTGTGGTATGATGGAGCAACCTTTGAGTATATGCTCAGGAATGGTATATCACTTGAGATAAAACTATTCCCAGTTTTCAGTTTCATGAGGTCCCATGCTGATCTTAGTGCCTGTGCTATTGGAATTCTGTTCAGGAAGTTGTCTCTTGTGCCAGTGCATTCAGATCTATTCCCCACTTTCTCTCTGTCAGGTTCAGTGTATCTAGTTTTATGTTGAGGTCTTTGATCCACTTGGACTTGAATATTATTCAGGGTGTTAGATATAGGACTATCTGTATTCTTCTGCATACTGATATCCAGTTAGGCCAGCACCATTTGTTGAAGATGCTTTTTTTTTTCCATTGTGTATTTTTGGATTCTTTGTCAAAAATCAGGTGTCCAACATAAACTTTTTATTATAGGTTCATTGTGAATTCATGTCCAGCTACAAGAAGTAAGAGAGAGAACCTGGGTACCTGTTTCCCTGTGCCCCCAGGGATAGTTCCTTGCAGGACCAATAGCGTGCCAATAGAACAACTGGTGTCTCCAGGATCCTCTATGTGTGTGTGTGTGTGTGTGTGTGTGTGTGTGTGAGAGAGAGAGAGAGAGAGAGAGAGAGAGAGAGAGAGAGAGAGAGAGAGAGAGAGAGATATGGTATCCTTTAGCAATATCCCCTTGGCTTCTGTCACTCTCTTCTTGCGTGTTCAGGAGGCACTGTCTGCTTCCTGTGCCTGTAGGGTCATCTTAAGAGTTCCGTGGCATGGCATCGTGCAGTCTGTGGCCTCTGGGGAATGGCTTTTCTGCTTCGTAATAGTTCCTGTAGAGTTCCAGAAGTTGCTGTGACATTTCAGAAGTTTCCTGGTATGGGCAGCCTGCATCTGAATGATTCTGATGACATCTTATTTTAGATTTGCATTGTCCAATAACAGTGTGTGAGGAGGCTGCAGGGGACAGTTGAGTCTGCCACCTCTGAAGCAGGGTGACTTTCTGACACATTCTTCTGGATCTTCATGACGTTCATTGGGCAAATACATATATCTTCATGTTTCCTTTTGTTTTCTAAGAACCCTCCTGTCAGACGCTGTCACCTTGCTGCCTACTCTGCCCTGGAATGGAAATGCTGCTGAGAGGAGGTAGAGGGAACTCTGCAGTTAGTCCTGTTTCCTCTCTGACAGCTTCTGAGCACTCTGAGATATTGCCTTGGCACGCTGTGCCATCAGGGCTCCGTTGTTGGTGCTTAGTAGTTCCTGTTGAGAATGGTGACCTTGCCCTAGCCCCTATGCTGAGGGCAGCATAAGAAGACAGGTAAGGCTTGGATCCCAAGTGTGTAGCTTTGAAGCGGTGACACATACTGTCAGATCACCTTCCAAGGTGGATGTGGGGTCAGTGGCGGGGTTATCTAATTTTGTCTAGTGCCTCAGGGCGCACATCTGTATTTCCCTACAGGAATGAGCTTGGAAGGCTTTTAGATAACCGGTGTTTCCAAAGCATCTGCCATGCTTTGGTGACCTGTTCACCTGTAAACCCCTGGGGCACAGTGTGTCTATGAGCCTGTGAGTGGTCCTAACTTTGTGCTTTCCCGCTGGGCCTCTTGCTTTGCTGTAGTTATTTGAGTTGGGTCTACCGGTGTTCATGTGAGAACTTGTGCTTTTGCATCATAGTTGGAAAGGATTTCCTCAAGTTTAAAATAGAAGTCCCTTCCCTCCCCTGTGCAGTCTCCACCCTACCTCTACTGTTTTTCTCTCATATCCTGGTATATGGCTTTGCTGTGGGTTCCCTGCTGTTTCCTCCACTGCTTGGTAATCTTGTCTCCTGCTGGCTTTGGTTTCCAGAGTGCTATGCTGTGTTCTCCTTTGGATCTGATGCAGTGCTTTCTCCAGTGTAATTACCAATTACATGATGCATTCATGCCGCACTTCCTGTCACAAAGACTTACTGCTGTTGCTTGTCGTTAGGATTTGTTTTCTGTGCCCATTTTAGATTACTTTTACACATGAGCTTTGAATTTACATTTTAAAACTCAATCCTTCCACTATATGTGTATACATGCACACACACAAAGCAAACCCCAAACCTGGTTTGCTTTGGCTTGAAGTTCAACCACATTTATAAACAAATTATAATTATATATATATATATATATATATATGTGTGTGTGTGTGTGTGTGTGTGTGTGTGTGTGTATTTAGTAATTACTCAGTATTAAATTAAATTACTCAGTATCATAATTACATTTTATATGTAATTATAAATACAATTGGTAAATATATAATTAGTTTATAAGGATGTCAGAAAGCAACACTCTTACAATACTGAGTCTTTCATTTTCAGAACATGGCACACCTTTCTGGTTGTTGAATATTATCTAGTATTTGTAACCTTTAGAGAATAGTACTAATTTTTTTTAATAATGTAGGGTGGTTTTGAACTTGCTATCCTCTTACTCTTGAGATGCTGGGAGTACTGTCATATCACCATGCCAGGTCTACATTTCCTTTATTTCAGATAGTGGTACTAGTGCCTTGCCTATGCTGGGCAAACCCTACATCACTGAGCTGTACCCCATTCCTTAACTATTTTACTTAACGAGATGTGGATCTTGATGGTGTGCATTAGGTGTTGGGGATTGGATGGACAGATGAACAGTCGGCATGCCTTACAAACTGACACGTTTCTGTGGGGAGAATATTTCAAGCCTGTCTCTTACTGATGACATATGAGCTGTAGTCACATAGATGTCCTGAGACCCTTGCATCCTCTGAGTCTCCTGAGACTGTAATTTGCTCTCCACTCCCACCCAGACCACTGTCCCATAGTTCCACTCTGCTTCTATGACTTCTTGAATTCCATATAGGGTGGAGTCATGCCACATTTACCCTCCTGTGTATGTGCCTGGCCCATTGCAGTTAACACAGTGCCTTTGGGGGGGGGTCACCCCATTATCACACGTGGCAAGAATTCCTTTTTTTTTGAAAGCCAGGTAGTGCTGTTATATTACTTCTTCTTTACTTGTTCATCCCTTGACAGACATAGCTTGATTCTGTTTCTTGGATGCTGGGATCAGTGCTGCTCTAAACGCAGGGCACAGATGCTGCTACACTCTTTTCGTTTCCCTTGGCTGTATGCTCACCCTGGGGATTGCTGGATCTTATGATGTTCTTTGTTTAATTGTGGGCGAATCACCATTTTCTAAACTGTCTATACAAGATGGCTGCATCCTCATTTGTACAAAGATTTCTTTCTGTTTATACTCTGGCTGGCCCTGGTGATCTCTCATTGTCTCTGTAGCTGCTGATCTAGAAAGCATGCGGATAGCTCATTGGGACTTGCATTTGTATTTTCCCGGTGACAGTGGTGTTGGGTGTTTTCATGTGTTTGCTGTGTTCATTTGTCTTGAGAAATGTCTCTCTGAGTCCTTTGCCCATTTTACCATAAGGTTTTTGGTGTTCTTGCTGTTAGTAGTTGACTTTTCTATGATTTTTTAAAATTTCTGTAATATGTGGGTCCTCTCCCATTCTAACAACTCTGCTTATTGTTTCCTTTATGTGCAGGGCGTTTTAATTAGACATGATCTCATTTCCATGTTCTTCCTCCACATTTTCCCCCCGGTGGCTTTACAGTTTCACGCCGACTCTTTCTCAGCCTTTACTGCATTTGAGTTGATTTTTGCACGTGCCATGAGACAGGGCTCAGTCTCTTTTGGATGTGCAGTATTCACAATGATACTTTTGGAGAGACTGTCCCTTCCCATCAGGGATCTTGGCAGTCTGTGTAAAGTCATGTGACTGGAAGAGCACTGGTTTAGTTCTGGGCTGTTTTGGGTGTAGTAGTCTCTGACTCTGAATCAGGTTTTCCTTAGTCCCAAGGTCCTGTTCTTTTACTGTTGCATTTTTATGTGTATTGATTTGTCTGATTGTTTTCTAGATACTGGTCTTGTCTCTTGTTACCCAGCTTTATTCCTGGATTTTCTAGGGAGTCCTATCAGCAGCACAGAGTAGTGGTTAAACTCCTTCCCCAACTTCAGTTCTTACGGACAGAGATCTTTAGGAAGGACCTTTCACACAGTGTTGGTATCCTTTGTTGATGGTACTGATGGTACCCTACTGTCTTAGTTATGGTTTCCATTGCTGTGAAGAGACACCTGACCAAGGCAACTCTTATAAAGGCTAATATTTAGTTGTGGCTGACTTATAGGTTCAGAGATTCAGTCCATTATCATCATGGTGGGAAGCATGGCAGCGTCCAGGCAGGCATAGCACAGGAGGAGCTGAGACTTCTACATCTTGTTCTGAAGGCAAACAGAAGACTATCTTCCAGGCAACTAGGAGGAGGGTCTGAAAGTCCACCCCACAGTGACACACCTCCTCCAACAAGGCCACACCTCCTACTCATGCCACTCCCTGGGCCAAGCATATACAAACCACCACACCTACGAAGCAAAATGTAGCTTTGGATTGAGGCAGGGATATTAAAGTAAAGCCTTTTTTATTTTCTGGGTCAGGGTCTCAAGTGGCCCAGACTGGTGTCGAACTTGCTATGTAACTGAGGATGATCTTGAAGTCCTGCTTCTGATCCTAATTCCTAAAGGTTGGCACAGTCTGTGCCACCCGCTGAGACAAAGTGTTTAAATGCATGAACAATGGGGGACGCTTCACATACACACCACAATGCCCAGCTTATTGTATCCCTCTGTTCTAAGTGTTTGGGAGCATTCTGTATTTAGCTTGATGCTTGCTATAAGGAATTACCCTAGGCATGGTTTCTCTGAGCAGCCCCCTAACACCCTGCAGTTTGAGAGTCTGGTCCTTTTGGTCCAAGAGCATGGAGGTGTCTTGAGTGCAGGGTTTGGTTTCCAGCTTGTGCCCGTTGTTCTGGGTTTAACAGCAGACAGCTGAGCCTGTTGGTTATTCTCTCTGCCCGTGTGGTTCTCAGGGGGTTCCCTCGTGGCCCATTGTGCTATCTGTTTCCTTGAGCTCCTGCCAGGGAAAAGCTTCCTTTTCAAGCTCCTGCTTGAAAGGAAGGTGGCATTCGATTCTGTCTTGCATAGGCTGCATGTGCATAGCCACTCAGTTCCCTCCTTTACCTGTAAGCTGTGTGCACCCTTCTGCCTCTGCTCCCAGAGAAGAGGCTTCATCTGGCCCATCTGTCTTGCTTTTTGCTCTCTGAGAAAGAAGCCTGCAGTGCTATTGGGGAAGCCATTGTTTAAGGCCCCACAGAACCTCACGTGTCCTGCATGTCTGGCTGAAAGGCTGTGACTGTAATTCCCTTGGGTGAAGTGTGGTGGGAATACTCTGACCGGCTCCTGCCAGCCATCCCCCAGTCTCAGGACTAGAGAAGGCCTGGCTCCGTTCCCAGAGCTTAAAGGAGGACTGCAGCCCAGGGATTGAGCTGATTTGGTGTTTCAGGCTGCTGAGTTTGTGGTAATTGTGGTGTGGCAGCAGCAGGAAGCCAGCACACCTTCTGTGGGTGATTATCACATTAGCCTGCTCTCTCTCTTCCCTCCCGACACTTGGTGCTAGTCAACGGTAGTACTTTGTCTGCCCTGCCTTTGTACTGTCACATCGCCTTCTAGCTGCTAGTGAAATGTCAGCTTTACTACATCCTTTGACTCCTGGCCTTGATGATGCACCAGAGAGCTACTGGCTCTTTCCCTCTCCCCTGCTCCTGTTTTCCTGGTTTTTATTCATTGCTACTCCTTAGCAGGACACTGCCTTACATGTGTCCTGCTCTGTTATTGTAACCCTGCCTTTGCGACAGGCTCAGCTCTCCGGGTAACCATTCCCAGCATTCCTGGACTATCCTTTCAGAGCTTTTCTTAAGTAGGGATCATGGGAACGGGGATCTCCAAGTTCCAAGAGCAGCAGAGAGGCAGTGTGGTTGGGCTGGAGTCCTCGGTTGCTACCCATCATGTAGGTGTCACTTGCTGTCGTCTGACTTTGGAGGTTGCTCTGGAGACGGCTGAGAAATCTGCCTGGTTGTCCTCCCCCCCTGTGTACCTCACTTTCTTTATTCACCTCATATTTGCAATGCTTTTAAAAATAGGATTCATTTTTTTTTTTTTGCGTTGAGTTTAAACCAGTGTATTCTGTGTAGTCAGCCCTCAAGGGTACATCTTTGCCGACGTTTCCTCCTGCGTGGGGAGCTGCCTCTTCCCTGTTGGTAATGTGCTTTGATGCACACATGGTCTCCGTTTCGATAGAGTTCCATCTGTCTATTTTTTTCTTTTGTTTTCTGTGCTTTTGATGTCATAGTTAAGAAATCATTGCCAAGTCCAATGTCATGAAGTTCCCCAAGCGTTGCCTTATAATTTTAGCACGTACGTTTAGTTCTGTGACACATTTTGTGCTAATTTCTGCAGTGGTTTGAGGTGAGGGCCCAGTGGCGTTCTGTGTGTGGATGTGTGCTTTCCCAATACCATCTGCCCACTCCTTGTGGGATGGCTTTGACACCCTTGTTGGTGTATGCACACAAGAGCTCACTTCCGGGCTCTCTGTTTTAGTCTTCCGGTCTATGTGTCTGTCATTAGGCCACTGCCACACTGTTTTGATGACAAGAGCTTTGGGAAAGTTTTAAAATCTGGAAGTCCAAAGTCTTGTTACCTGGTCCTCTGTTCTCAAGATTGTTTTGGGTTTCTGGATTTACTGCTCAACATGGAGTGAATTGGTTTTGTTCAGGGACAGTTTTTCTTAAGACCCCTAGTCTCCTTCCAGAGCACTGGGAACACGGCTGGCTCCTCTGCCCAGGCCCTTTCTAGGTGCTGCTCAGGCCTAGCGACTTCTTGGGAGACTTTGCTGCTACATATATAGCCAACTCCTGTTGGGTTGGTGTTTCAGAGAGATGGTACAGGGATGCAGAGAGGGGTGGTAGTGGACCACACTGTCCTTCTCCCCAGGTCACCGCTACAATCCTGATGCCCCCTCCTCCAGCCCTGCAGATTCCCATGTTCCTCCACCCCTGTCTCACTCCTGCAGCGTCTTTATGTCCCTGTGGTCCTACTGTCCCTGTCACACACACCCTCCCCAAATTGAGGCCCTGCCATTTCCCCACAGGCATGTCTCTTTTCATAGCCTGGCTGGACTTTGTCTTCTCCCTACTCTGGTGGAAGTTCTCATCTGACCTGGGGCCTGGAGATTTTGTTTCCTGTTTTCTATAAACATGACGTTTAGATCTGTAAACCTTTTCTTTGTTAGGTCTGAGGCTTTCCCTTTGTCCTCTTGGCCTGATTTCTAGAGAGAAGTGGGGAAAGGCATGCTACTGCATAGCTGAACACTTGCCATCAGTGTCTCTTTAATGACCTCCTAGAGATCCTATCCCAGAGGCTGGTCACTGGAAGAGCTTAGCAAAGACTCAGCCACACTCTTGTCCCCTTGTGTGATGGTTGCAGGGAGGGGAGAAGCTGAGCTTGAGCCCTAGATGGAGATGACCAATCAGTCAGGCCGCAAGAGCAGCAAGGCCACTGCGGGCCAGGGCTCACTCCGCTCAAGGCTTAATGTGCTCAGTACCTTGGATAGCGACTCTTTGGGGTAAGTGTCTTTGCTCCAAGGGCTGGACTGCCACTGGTCTAATCTACCTGACACCTCCTTCCTGAGCATCAGGTGACTGCATCAGGCATAGAGCTGTCCTGCTGTCTCATGCCTCATCCTGTTTTACCGTTTGGTATCTGCTGGTTGGGGCAAGCATTCAGGATGGGGAAAGGTATTGGGAGTTATTAATGGACTGTAGGAGATGAGGGGCAGGCAGAAGGAAGAGAGAGGTGGGGCCAGGGTGTGTGAGGAACAGTCGTTATATGATGATGATGGAGTGGGCTCTCCACTGTGGTTGCCTCATCTGGAAGGACAGGCCTGCTGTTTGCCTTTTATGGGACATAGGCTCTGGAAAGTTAAGGGAGCACTGTGGGCATCTCGAGGGCAGAGATGCATGTCTTGAGTTGGTGCTGGTGCATGTTGTTGGTGTTGAGTCTGCCTCTTGCCATCTGTCCAGATGTTTGCCCAGGGCGTACGCTGTCCTATCTTCCCAGCAGTGTGCCTCTGAGGTTCTCTAGACTGTCCCCATTGCCCTCCCTATCTTTTGTCTGGGCTCCTGGTGGAGTATCGCACCAGGGCTCTGGTACTGGTCAGACTTTTCCCTCCTGAGTCCCATGGACTGCCAAGATGGCTTCCTATCCCACTGTCTCCCTGTCCTTTGCGAGGCTTCAGGAGCTGGCTGCCTGTGTCTGCTGAGAAGGTTCTGGCTTTGAGCCCATGTCGCTGTGGGCCGTAGCCGTGGTCAGGGCTGGCCCAGCTCTCTCCTGGCTGCTCAGCCTGGCACCTGGTTGGGACCTCATCTGAGCCTCATGCAGATGGCACACTGCCTCTCTCAGGAGTCCCACTCCAGACATCGAGAGCGGCTTTGGGCATTGCAAGTACACAGCCACCTTCCCATCAGGCCAGTATCTTACCAAGTTGAACTTGTGCCCAGCTCTGCTGACCTCATGGGGATCTGGATCTGGCACAGTCAGGCAGTTGTTCTGGCCTTGCAGGCTTCCAGCTCCATGGCTGTGGCTGCTCCCAGACTTAGCCAAAGTCCGACTAGTGCCAGTACAGCTTGACGGAAGAGGGACCTGTGTCCAGATTCCATCTTGGCCTCTCACCAGCTAGACAGCCTAGGTCAGGCTTGGACCTCTGTGAGGCTGTTTGTAGGCTGGGATGTGGTGATGTAGATTCTCCATCCACTCAGGCCTGAGGTTGGCATAGTGGTGTAGGCATATAGCCTACTGGCTGATGCCTGGCTATATGATCTCCTGGTAGGCTGGGCCACCTGCTTGAAGGAGGTTTTTCCTCTGAGTAGGATGTGCCTAAGGGGACAGGAATGAGGGCCACACCTCCCTCTTCCCCTGTGGTCTTTTCATCCCTAGACAGACCCTCTTGCTTGCCCGCTGTGCTATTGGGGCTCTCTGCTTGTTCCTTTGGGACACAGAGGCTGTACTTTTCTGTAACTGCCATCCTAGGGAGAAGGGACTCAGTGCTGGGGCAGGCAGCTGGAACTGATGCCTGGCCTCTTGTGGGGCTCCTATGGGTAGGAGGGAGGCTGTGATGGAGACAGCCTCAGCAGGTGGAGTTGGGGAAAGGGGTGCACATAGCTGGCATTTTGACCGCCCTTTCATGCTGGTACTGATCCAGCGTCTCTGCTTCTGATTCTAGGCATCATTTTGCAAGGTGCCTGGGGGTGCCTGGCTGCATTCTGTTTGACGCAGAGTTGAAGTTGCTATAACAACACTGATTCATGTAATTGTACATCCCTCATCAGGGCCCTTCTCTGGTTCTCAGTTGCACATATAGGCACACATAAGTGCACATGATCAGGAGGTTGTAAAAGGCCAGAGGCTGTGTATGGGTAAGCCTCCTACCCGGCCATAGCACTGTGCCTCAGAGCATGTGGCCTCTGTTTGAGGGGGTACCAGGTACCATAGGCATAGGAAATGGTCTGCTCCCCAAGTGGAAGACTCCACATCTAAGATGGGAATGCTAGTGTGAGCTGGGCTCTGACTCAGTGTCTTCTGTGTACAGCATGAACATCAGTCACCAAGGTGTTGGCTGCTCTCAGGCTGGACCTGAACAGCTCTGGTTGTATTAGGGATTTCAAGATTCTAGTGCTTGGATGTGAGGCAAAGCCAGGTCCCAGGTGCTGGCTGGGCCAGTACGTGTCTGCATGCGTGCATGCATGTGTATGTATGTGTGCATGTGTGCATGTGTGCATGTGTGTGTGTATGTGTGTGTGTGTGTGTGTGTGTGTGTACATGCATATTGGTATGAGATTGGAAAGGAAGCACACTGGAAAGTCTTGATACATTTTTACCCTTTGTTTTGAAAAGAGAGGTCTGGGAAGAGAACTAAATTGGTGAGCTGCCTGCTATGCAAACATGAGGACCTGAGGTTCTGCCATCCCCAGAACCCACGTTAAAAACATGGCAGTGGGCATCTGAAATTCAAGAGCTATGGAGGTAGAGATGGGACGAACTGTCAGGCTTGCTGGCTAACCATGGTCATAGCCTTCCTGATGAGTCCCAGGCCAGAAAGACCCTGTCTCAACAGCAACAAGACAGATGAATTCTGAGGAATAACACTCCAGGTTGTCCTCTGGCCTCTACATGCGTGTACACATACATGCATGTTCACCCATATGCAGACTGTTTGCACATGCGTCCATACACTACAAAAGGGAGGACTTCAGTTCAATCTAGAATGCTCATAGTAAAGGAGGAAAACCCATGTCCTCATCTCCTGTAGGCAGTCACTCATACTCCTCTCTAGAACTTTCTTCCTAGTCTTTCTTTCTTCTTTGTGGGTGTCTGGTATGCAGCCTGCTGCAAACAGCTTGCTGTTTCTCTGTGACGTAAGGCAGGACCTTCTTGTGTATGGGTGGCCAGGAGAGATGGCTCTGGGCAGAGTGAGAGCCTGGGAGATGGCCACCTTCTGAAGTGGGGCTAGCCTGGGTTGGGAGAGCGGAAGAGCTTAGTCTGTAGACATGTAGAGCAGGATCTAGACTTCTGATTGTATTGCTGTCTGGGGTGTCGCGCATGGCCTAAGGTTGTCTTCTTACTAGCTTCTGGAACAGTTCTTAGCGGCACGAGTCTCTGTGATGCTTCGTGTGAAGCCCTGGCCCATAAGCGTCCTTGAGAGTCTCACCTCTACCCTCACAGCCCATTGTGTGGCATCTGTGGCTGCAGCTTCCTTTTTCTGGATGGTCTGCTTGAGAGCCAGGGTGGACCACACTGCTGATGTCCTGGGGCTTCGGGCCTGTTGATTCATCTCTTTACCCTCATTTTCCAGAGCTCTGCGGAAGCGTGTTAGTGTGTCTCATTTTCTCATCTGAAGAGCTTGTGTGAGTGTGTGAGTGTGTGCTAGTATGTTTGTGCTTCTGAGTGTTAGGAGGAACACTTGGTATCAGGTAAGTGTGCCACAAAGGCTGGAAGGTGGGGTAGCCTCTCTTGTCATCTACCACATATTCCCTGTGATCTAGAAACTTCCGCTGTACAGCAGACAGGAGTAGGTTCATGGACCACTAAGTTCCCTCCCTGCTGGACAGTGGCACAGGGGCTGCTTAAACCTTGGAGGGCAGAAGTGGGCAGCCCCTCCTCTCCCAAGGACCACGCCATTCTGCCTGCGCCCGATGCACCTGCAAAGGTTCGTTTTTTTCAGTAGATCTTTTAGGGTCAGAGTGAGTATCCCCAGAGGCTGACTGCAGCCGTTAAACTGCTCCTGGGGACACTCTAGCAATGAAGCCCATGGTGGTTGTGGCACTGGAGGCTTGCCGCCAGCCTCTATGCTGCCCTGTCCACTCTTCTTTTGGGCCAGGGGGACTGTGGGCTTGTCCCCCTGTGAGAGAAAGGGGCTTTAAAGGTTTGGAGGTACCTGCTTTCAGAGTGCAAACCTGGGTGTGCCTTTCTGCCCTGAGGATCCTGGAGGGAACTGCGTGGGTGCGCTCAGTTGGGAGCTGTGCGCCATTTTCCCTTTGCTTGTCTCCTTGACCCATGTGCTCCATGGTTAGTTAGCATGTCTCCCTGTCCAGTGGCTCAAAGCATGAACATGTCACATCTGGATGTGTGGGATGCTGTTCCTGGCTATGAAGAGCATGGTGGGACCTTCAAGGCTGGGAGGAGGGGTTGTGGACAGTGACAAGGGAATTAACCTCTCCTATCTCCATGGGAACACCCACTCTCTAACATGGTGTTGGCTCTGAGTTTAACATGTGCTTAAACCCATTTCAAAGATGAGAGAGAAGGCTCTTGGGGTGAAGTTCCGCCCCTGTCCAGGGTCATATACCTGGGTGGGAGGACATGGCTCCTCTCTGAGGCTCCACCCCTGAAACTGTGAAGCTGCAAAGAACACTGAAAAACTGATGTTGGCACTTTGCTGGTGGCTCAGGGATACACCAGGGTTATTAGTGGACTAGGCTGGGTATTGGTATAGAAAGACTGTGACCATCTTGGGCTCTGAACAGCTCTGGCTTGCATAAATCATGAGATGGACCTGAGGAGACAGTACCAGCTGAAGGCATTGCTAACAGGCTCCACAGCCACCCTTGAAGCAGAAACCAGCCTTGTTTTGGACACAGGGAGGGAGGTGGCAGGCCAAGGACAGAGGACTTAGAATCTAGGATACAGGTGTTTTTCAGGGCTCAGGCTGCTTCTGGACTGGTTTACTTGTGACTTGGTCAGGGACCTTGGGCTCCAGGGCTTTACCAGCTGTCTTGGGCAAATTTCTTCAGGTGAAGCCTCAGTAGCATGTGTGGGCCCTGTTAGCCTGTGCTCCAGCCAGCAGAAGTGAACGGAGTTATTTGGAAGTAAACTGGTGAGCTCTGAGTGTGTCTACCCAGAGGGAAACCTTTTGTCCACAAGCATTTACTCTCTCTTCCCACTTCTGATCAGCCTGGCAGCTGTGGTTTAGCTCTGTGGATGCCAATTCTGAACACCTATAAAGGAAACCCAATTTACTGGCATCCCTTGGGCCTGGCTTTGTACCCTGACCTCCATCATGGAGTCTGTCAGTAAGACTCCATCATGGCGTCTGTCACTTCCTCATTGGCACCAGAACACTCTTCCTTCTGGTTTTCTTGGACGGTGCAGTGAGATGGCACTTGGCGCTCTGGTGTTTAGCATGCTGAATTGTGGCAGCTGCATGGTCTTGTACCTGTAACCATGAGCTGATCCCTAGAACATCTCTGTGCCCTACCATCCTGTCCTCACGTGGACTTGACCTGTCGTAGTCTTTTCCTGCAGTTAGTGTCATGGGGTCCATCAGTTCCTTCATCTGTCCAGTGTGGTAGGCATCCTTTGCTCTGCCCTGTTGCTTCTGTGTATGCATGTGTGTGGTGTGGGACCAGTGCACTTCCTCTGCCGTCTGTCTCTCTTCCTATGGATGTTTGCGATGGTGTGGGGGTTACGTCAAGGCTGCTCTGAACCTGAGAAGAATTCACAGAGCACATGTTTCCAACTCTCTTGATAAATGCCAGTGTACCTGGCAGGGCAGATTGATCTTTATTAGAGGATGCCAGGCGGTTCTATGGCACAGTGACCCCATCATGTACCCGCAGGCCAGATACAAGCTTTCTGTGCTTCTTGAGGGGGTGACTGATATTTTTTTGGCTGTGTTTTCACTCTGACGTCCTTTGAGCAGTTCTCCCCTTACTAAATGAATGTCACATGATGTAAGGTCCCTAGGTCTAATGTAGGGATGTGGCTTAACTCGGACCTCTGTGGGTTATTACTGGCTTCTCGCTTTCTCCTTTTAACTATGCTGCCTAGGCTGAGCTGGACCTCTACGCCATGCCCAGGCTAGCCTCGAACTATTGCTCCTCCTTTCTTGGGGCTCTATGATCTGGCATTGCAGGTGCGTTCAGTGCTCTGGCTTCTGATGATTTCTCAGCACGGAGGGCATGGGTGCAGGAGGAGGGCAATGAGCAGAGCGATTGCTGCTGGGGCCAGTGACCGTTGCATCTGATCATCTGCTGGGACCCACCACTACGCTGACAAATGGGCAGAGATAGCCTCTATGGCTTGTCCTTTCCTGCTGGGCTGTGGGACCCTGGCCATGCCTGTGTGGCCACTTCTCGTTCCAGCGTCCATAATCATCATATCATTGCAAATATTTTTGCTTTATCTTTTGCCTTTTAATTTTCATAGATTGTATTTTGATTTATAGAATTACAAAATTGGCAACAAATCTCCCCCTCCCTCCTCTCCACCCCCCCTCTCTGTCTCTCTGTTTCTGTCTCTGTCTCTCTCTATGTATGTGTGTATAACATTGTTTTCATACTTAGATAGTGCCTTTGGTTTCTTAATGGTTTATTTTACAATTATTCTTCAAGTATTTAACCCTTTAGTCCATTTGGAACTGCCTGGATGTAAATTAAGAGATAGAGAATTGACTGCCATCCCCCCAAACTAGTCACTGGTGTGTCTGGACTTTTAACTTGAATGAGGAATCTAATTAAGGGCAGATGAAGTGTGGACTTGTAGGTTGGGCTGCTTTCCCTTCTCTGGCCAGAAGCAGAGTATGGGTGGGAAGCCAGTAGAAGAGAGGAAGGTCGGCCTGAGCATTGCTGTGGGTGTATGCGGCTTCGTGCTCTGCCAGCAGCAACAGTCTTCGCATGCCCATGTTTCCCTCAGTACACTGCACCAGTGTGGCTATGTAGCTGAGGTCATGTGCAAACCTGCTGGAAGTGTGGTCAGATGAGTAGGGTGGGCCTTTCTGCTTGATGTCTAAGTCAGGTACCTGCAGGGCTGGGTACATGCCACTGGCTGCAGTGACGTGTGCACTACACGGTAGAGGCCGAGAGAAGTAAGCTGTCTGGTACTCAGAGGGTACTAATCTCATCATAGCAACGTTCTCCAGACCCAGTCACTTCTCAGACTTCAGTTCCTCATACCATTGCCTTGGGAGTTAGTTTCAATGTGTGAATGTGGGCCCAGAGCTACTGGGTACTGTGTTGCCCTCTGAGTTCTGGTTGCCCTTGAGGAGCATAGGGGACAAGGTGCCTGTGTCCATCTGTGGAAGGCAGACATGCCATGACTTATTCCAGGATCCCCACAGGGTATGGATTGGTGTGTGTGTGTGTGTGTGTGTGTGTGTGTGTGTGTGTGTGTGGTGTAACTAAGAGACATGATGGGACTTTCTTAAGGTTGCCTGCTGGTTAAGATGTGGGGTCAGACGTGACTGCCTCTGCATCCTCAGTCTCTTCAGACTCCAATGAAACCAGTGTATTCCATGCGTCTCACAGTCTTCTCTGAGTAGTCTGCATAGCCGCCTCCTCTACTTACAGCCTGGAGAGATAAGCCATGGTGGGACCGGCCCTCTCGCTGCTGCTTACCTCTTGGTATTGCATTCCCCATCTCAGCCTTCTGTTTTCTTCCCTGCTGCCTTTTCTGCCTCCACAGGTCCTCAGTATTGCAGCCTGCTTTGGGATGCTTGCTAGGACTGAATGAGCAGACAGTGGCATGGGCAGGAAGCAGGCTTTTGCAGACCCTTGACTGGTTTGCCTGGGTGTCTCTGCATGGTGAGACTGACTAGGTGGGTGTTGGTGGAACTGCAAGTTCTCTGTTTCTGTTGAGTAACTTTATTTGCTAGTTTAGGGTCAAGGCTTCAAGAGAACAGTTGAAGCACACTGTGACTTAACCAGGTGGTACTCTGAAGACTACTTAGTGGGCTGAACCCTGTGGGGCCTGGGCCTGCCCTGTTCTTTGCCGACCTAGTTCCTGCCCATGTAAGCTTAGAGTCATGCCCCTTTCTACCACCCACAGGGTGCATGGTTCCCTCGTCCTGTCCTCATCTGTCAGGACATGTGTATTGAGAAGTTTTGTTTCTTTAAAAAAACACAGAAATATGAGGATGTGTGGGATATGGACTGCCTCAGATTGTCCATAGCAGGTGACTGTGATTTGCCTTGTGCTCTATCAGGGGTGTGGATTTGCCAGTTGCAGATAAGTTTCTGCGAGTGACATTTGTAATTCTGGGGACTTTTCAGAGGATATATAAATACTAGAGCTCTGATGAGGAGCCGCTGTTTGGCCGGGTGGTGTTTGGTTGCAGTTTGTCAAGTAGCCTTGTGCAAAGAGAAGAAAAGAAGAAATTAGATATCCTGACAGTGAAGATCAAACTTGCCCCAAGGAACTCACTGCCCCTAACCAGCAGGAAGTGTTCTAATGATGTTGTCATCCTCTCCCCTCTATCCTTTTTTCTCCTACTTAGTGCTAGAGGGTTGAAATGGAAGAAGGAAAGGGGTGGAGAAGGGTGGAATAAGAAGGGACCCACCAAGTAGCCAAAAGTCCGGCTACAGACATGGATGTCTACACGTTGTCCACAAGCCATTGGTGGAAGACCAGTGTCTCTGCTGTGACTGAGGCATGGCTCTTCTAAATTTGGGCATCCTCCTTCCAGCCAGCTTATAGTACAGCTCATCAAAGGAAAAGGTACAGGGACTATTGGTATTCAGGAGTCTTGCCTTAAATATAGAGGCCTCTAGGTACTCCCTGAGGCCTTAGTGCCTAGCAATTCCTTCTGTCCTGACCCTGTCACCTTCCTGTTCCTTGATTCTCAGGTCCCCCGTTCCCATGACAAACTGTTCACATACATAAGAACTCTTCAGGAACCCCGATTCATGGAGTTTTTCCCCCACTTCTAAAGCAGTTTGCATTTCATCAAGCCCTGTGTCTTTAGTTTTTTGGCTTCAACCTGACTTTTAGCAAGAGTTTCAACATGCGAATTTGAGGACAGAGTCTTTGAGCTATGGAGTTGCTCTCAGGTCCTGGGTCTCTCTCTCTCAGGGAAAGTAGGAGCTCTCGGAGTCCAGCCTGCACAACTGAGCAGCGCTGACTGCAGACTGAGCGATGCTTTGTCTTGTGTTGATCTTGTGGGTGTGCTCCCTCTATCCTTACCTAGCTAACTTTGGAGGGGTCTGGCTGTTGTTTTGGATCCCAGAGGTCTGCTCTGCTTCAGGCACCATGTGGTGAAACCAACTCCTGCCTTAGCCTAGGGTTTTATCTTCCAGCCCCTGAACTCACAGGTGGCTGGGTGATGCTGAGTCTCTTCTTGAGCTGAATACTGACTCTTACATCCAGATGATGTTGTAGTGGTAGGGGTGTGGTGCTATAGTCACTCCAGAGAGCAGGGCTAGTGTTCCTTTGTTCTTGGGACACTGTAGTGACCTCACATGCCTACACTGTTGGGAGGGCAGCTGCACCTGACTCCTACCCACCAGTCCAGCCTGTGTTCATGCTCTCTGTCTGGGCATGTGTGGGAGTTTCAGTTAGGAGACCAGAGAGGGGTCTCTGGAAGAGAGCACAGCCAGCCTCCCTCCCCAGTGTCTTGCCCAGGGATTTTCGAGCCCTGGGTCCTGGTTTCCTGAGCCAGGTGGAGTTCAATGGCACATTGAGAAAGTCTATCTCACTATTTCCCTCCTAGAGGATGAGGCCCAGCTGGGCTAGGTTATGGCCTCATGGGGCCTTTAAAACCATCCCAGCTGTTCTTTGAAGGTGGCCAGGCCCAAGCCAGCTCCCATGGCCTCAGCCCAGGTCTGTGCCCTGTGGTGTCTTCAAAGACCAGATGGTTTGCTTCCCAAGGGATTTGGACTCAGCATTGCTAGGCTCACGTGCATATTGGCCAGCCCTGGGAGCGGTCCCATTCTTCTGTCTTCCAAAGTCCAAGAGAATCTTTGGGGCCAGGATGCAGAGGCAGCCTGATAGGGGAGGATCCAGAGGGCAAGTAAGACACATAAAGGACCAGAAAGAGCCCAGAAGAGCGTGTGGAACAAGTGGCCCCCTTAACCTGCTTGTTGGAGGGCATCCCACAGTCCTCTTGGCTTTCCCTTTCTCTCTCCTTATCCGCTCAGCAGACAGTTGCAGAGGAGCCCACAGCTCTGGCACCAGGTGCTCCATGCCAGCAGCTAAGGCTGCCGTGAGCCACTGCTGAGCTTTCTCCTGGCCACCTGCTGCCCCTTCTGCCCAGCATCTGTGCTCTAGAGGCCCTGCTGGCATCCAGCCTGCCGCGTGTTGTCCGTGTGGACCTATCCCTGAGCTCCGCTCTGCATTTCCAGCCTTCGCAGTTAGCGCATCCTGAGCCTACCCCTCTTCCCACAGCTTTGGTCTGTTTTCCCCCTCCAGCACCGTGACTGAACCCAGCGCCCTTAGCACTCTACGACTGAACTGTATCCCCAGACTCACCCTTGTCATCTGGATGGAAGCACGGCCAGCGAGGAGACTGCAGTGCCTCTGTGCCATCTCAGATAAGGCTGTTGACATGAAGTAGACATAGCAAAATTACTCTTCTGGGTGCCCAGCGGCTGTGGTAGATGTATAGTCTGTCAGGACAGGACCGTTTGCCCTGTTGTTCTTGGGTAAGCTTGACCTGACGTCTTACAGGGGATTTGATGACTTGGTCTAAATCATCAAATTTAGATGGTGGACTCACAGGCATAAACATAGCTAGAGTGCTTACGCATCCCTAGATCCTAACGGTAGTGCCCTGTATGCTCAATAGGAGCAACACTCCACTGTGGCTCCATTTTGTCCCTGACACTTACAGTGAGAACACTTCTGGAAGTGCTTAGTCAACACTTTTGTTCCCCTTGGATTCTTCGGAGTGTTGTCAATGAATGGAATTGGGATCTGGCCTGGTATTTTCCTCTCACCAACTTGGAGAGGCCACACCACTGGCTAACAGTTCCCGAGGGAAATCTGTTGTTATTCCCACTCTGTTCCTGGTACAAGGTCATGAGGACCTCTCTCTGTCAGCTTCTAGGCATTTACATTTTAAATTTTGTTTTTCCATTTATTTACCTGTCTTATTATTTCTTGCTTGGTTTTCTGTTTCCTCACATAAATATTGTTGCCCCTGCCCTTGTCTGAGAGCTCTAGAGGCAATCCGTCTGCCTGGTTACCTTCTCTTTGTCCATGTGCTTCTTCTCTGTGGGGGTTCTAGCACCTTGTCACCCCAGGCGTGTCAACCTGATGACCGCCAGCTCCCTGCAGGCACCCTTCATTTCTGTTGGTGGTGTTTATTACTTCCAGCATTCACAGTCCTCAGATTCTCACATCGCTGTGACGTTTTCCATGGTTCCAGCATGTGGTCGGCTCCCTTGGAGCCTCTGGTGTGCCACCATCATTTTGGGGTCATAGTCTGAGATCAACGTCTGGTTAGCCTCATGTTGGTATAGGATTCTGTAGTCCTGGGATCTCAGAGGTCAGCAGCATGGTGGGCAGAGTTAGGCACATCCTGTTGTGTGGGATTGAGTCTTGCTGGTCTGTCTGCTGGTGAGCATGTACAGGTGTGTGTGTATGTGTGTGTGTGTGTGCGTGTGTGTATGTGCATGCGCATGCGTGTGTGTGTGTGTGTGTGTGTGCGTGTGCACATGTGTGTGTGTGTGTATTTGTGTGTGTCTGTGTGTGTGTGTGTGTGTGTGAGTGTGTGGTGTGTGTGTGTGTGCATTTGGGTTGCTTTGCCTTGCTGCTGCTGTCACTATCCTCAGTTTCCCTCAGATTCATTTTCGGAAGTCACCTTGTGCTTGGGGTGAGCATGTTGGTGATAGCTCTTCTGGGGGCCTCAGCCTCAGGGGTAGGTAGTTTATTTTCACCCTCTCTTGCCTCTGTTCATTCTCTGCTCGCCCGGATCTCTGTGTTCATGATCATGGTGGTCCCACTGCAGCCTCAGCCGTGGCAGCCATGGTCGGGTAGTGGGCTTTCTAGGAATCCCTTCCCCCTGTGGCTGTCCAGTTGTGCTCAGGTTCTTGCTGGTACTGTGGGGCAATCTCTTCCCACCACCTATGGAGACCTTCTACTTTCCTTCCATTCCTTGTTCTTGTTGCCTGGTCTGTATGGATAACCTGCTTGTCCAGGGATTAGCATCTGATGCCTTGAGACCACTAGCCTGGCCTTGGTGCTGTAGGGGAGTGGGGACCTCCACCCTGACAGGGTTACAGCAGCCCTTGTCCCTGCACCCTAGGGACATCTGCTTAGAGTGGAGTGGCCATGGTACCCATTGTCTGAGAACAGGTTCTCTCGTGATGCTCAGCAAAAGACAGCAGTGCCGCTTCTGTAGCCTTTTGTCTTGTTGGGTTGTGGCCAGCAGGGGAGGAGCCCCCTCTAGCTCTGATCTGCACCTCTCCAATGGAGATGTGGACTTCTGGTCACATCTTTAAGCCTGTTTTGTGTAGCACGTGTGAACTTTCTTTGTGTGTTCTTTCCCATTTACAAAACAAGAAACCCTTTTACTCCTGTTTGCCCATACTGGTGGGCTCTCACGCCGCCGCAGCTGTCATTTTCCGCTGCCTGTGGCTCACGCCCCTCACAGTTACTGTCCGGAGCAGTGCTCGCCGTGCCTGCTGGTCAAGTTGTGAGTCGTCCCCCTCTTCTTTCCCCTTTCCCACGGGAAGATCTTCTGCCTGCACATTTCTTGATCTGTCTTTTACAGTGATAGCCATGATCTGTTTGGAAGATACTCCTTTTTATTATGTGAGGCATGAATCGATTTTTATTTTTCCACATGGCTGGCCAGATGTCCCAGCACCACTTAGGGAAAGCTCCTCTTTGATCCCGGGTGCTTCGTTTATCTCACTCTGCATTTCCATAGTTGCAGGGACCTATTTTTAGACCCTCCCCTCCCCTATTCCCTGGTCTGTGTTTTCATGCACAGCATTTTAATTATAGGGACTTTCTAGCATTTTTAATAACAGCTCCATTGTCCTGTCATCCACACACCAAAGGCTTGCCCCTTTCAAATGTACAATTCAGTGGGTTTGGCCTATTCACAGAATGGTGCACCCGTGCTACTACTAAAATCTAGAACCTTCTCCATCCCAGGTGGCCACCCGTCCCCGCTCACCTCCAGCACCTTGCTCTGTCTTGGGTTGGCATGCTGTGGACATGTCATGCAGGCAGAGTCGTGCAGCACAGGGCTGCTGGTGCCTGACTGTGGAATGCGTTCAGGATCCACCCACGCTGTGGCATGTGCCAGTACTCTGCTCTAGGATCTGCTCAAGTCTGCCAGTTCTAGGCCTTTCTGTTTGTTTGGTGTCTTCCTGTATGTTCTCATGCGTTTGTTTTCCCACATGAACTTCCCTGTCAATTTGTCTAGCTCCATAAAGATGCTGTTGGCGTGCTCCTTCCGCGTGGTGGGAGAATCCGTGTGTTCGAGAAGCAGAGCTGTCGCATACAAAGACTAGCGCGTGTCTCTGCAGAGCTGTGTCTGTCTGGGGCTCCCTCCGAGGCACCTTTCCAGTCTCCAGCTTCATATCCTTTTAGAGCCACTGCTCTGTTGCTGCCTGAATTGGGCTTTCTCCATTCTCTACTCTACCTGGCAATGTGTGTGTGAATCTTTTTCTTTAAGACTCTTATTTTTATTTATGTGCGTGCCTGTGTACGTGTGTGAGTATAGGCGGGTCCTGAAGGGGGCCAGAAGAGGGGTTTTAATTCCACGGAGCTGGATTTATGGATGGTTGTGAGTTGTGAAGCACTGGGGCTGGGCACCGAACTCCAGTCAAACGTTCTGAACCACTGAGTCATCTCTCCAGTCCCAGCTGTTGGTTTCAGCATCTTATCTCCTTCCCGTGTTTGGGTTGGGACTGTAGGGTTTCACCCAAACTGTGGAGCTGCTGGCAGAGACAGTTTCCTTTTGGCTGTGTGACTCCTTTCTTCCTCATCTCAGTGGCTCTAGCTGGCCTACCCCACAGGATGTGGGACCTTATAGAGAAAAACCCATATGTCTTCCCAAGCTTTGGGAGCAGTGCCTGGTGCCTCCTTGTTAGATGAGACGCTTGTATGAGGGTAAGCAGGTATTTACCACCAAAGGTGGCTTCTGAGACATTTACCAGCAACAAGTATCGAGTTTTGTGGGTATATTTGTAGCACACATATATATAAGGACCCCATGAGCACCCTCGTGTAGGTCCACCAATAAAGGGTGTCGCATAAATGAATTTCCAAGTGCTGAGCCAGCTGTGTACTCCTAGAAATGAAACTTCAACCAACGGGGCTTTGAATCTTGTTTCTTAGCATTTAACTTACTATTTGTCCAGTTAATATTTATACTGACTTGTGGTTTTTCTTTTGGACTGTTTCAGGTTTGTCTATCATTGTTACATGTGTGTTATAAAAACAGAGCCAGGGTCAGTGAGGTGGCTCAGGAGGCAAAGGGGCTTGCTGCCAACCATGATGACCTGAGTTTGATCCCTGGGACAAGACTGACTCTTGCCAAGTTATCATCTCTGCACTGTTCTGTGAGTGTCATATAGTCTCCTACCCCTCCCCCACATGCAAAACCAAGGAAAATGTTTCGAAGGATCTTTCAAAAATAGATAACAAAATCCCAAGTGGTCAGAATTCTCCTTCTGTTTCTAGTGGTCTGGATCCATCTTCAGAGCAGAGAGAAGCTGGCTGTGTCCCGGCAGTGTTGTCCTTTCCTAACCTTCTCCTAGCAGAAGCTGTGTACCTCTGTGAGTCCCAGGGCCAGCATCCCTTGCCTGATGGAGTCCCATTTCCTGTGACCCTTGATTGCTCCAGTGGAGGAGTGGGCGGGGCCAGGATTCCACATCCTGTGCTGGGCTCTGGTCCAGCGTCTGCACGGCATGCTGTGTTTCTCAGTTTTGTTTTCGTTTTGAGGCAGGGTTTCATGTAGCCCAGGCTGGCCTTGAACTTGCTTTGTAGCTAAAGGTGTCCTTGAACTCCTGATTCTTCTGTTTTTATCTCCTGAGTGCTGGGACTGTAGGTGTGGGCCATTCTACCTAATATTAACATTAATATTCACATAGTGCTGGGTGCCAAACCCTGGGCTTGCGCATGCTAAGCAAGCGGGTTATCCACTGGGCCCCATCCTAACTCTCGCCCTGTTTTCTTGATTAAGTTAGTTGTTGGATGTCTATCTGTTAATTTCATTTTTTTCTTCTTCTTTCTTTCTTTTTTTTTTAGAAAACAGCATTTTGATTTATTAATTAGCTCTCATGTTTTCTATTTTCTGCCTCATTGGTTTTTGCTTTTATTTGCATTATTTCTTTCCTTGTGGCTATTTTTGAATTATTTGTTCTTCTTTTTCTAACCTTTTGAGCTAAAAATTAGTTCATCTGTTTTCACTTTTTCATACAATATTGGAGTTGGCGTTTTCCTCTCCTTCTGTCTTTGATTGTGTCTCGTAGTCAGTTTTTTTTAGCTTCTTTTCTGTGTTTTGGGGTGCTGTCTCCTGCCCCTCCTCCCATAAAGGCTTTCTGCCCCCTTTACAGGGGCTCAAGGGGCCTTCTCTGTTCTTCCTAATACCTGTGGGTGCCCTGCATGTCACAGGCCACGCACGGTCAGCAGTTGCCCTGACCACCTACCTGCCTGGCCTTGGTGCCTTAGGGGAAGGGGGCACCTCTCTTCTGTTTGTAGTTTTCCTCTGCCCCACAAGACTTGTTTAGTTGGTGATCATATGTGCAAAGGGCTTCTTGGCTTAGTAAATACCCGAGTACACATACGTGCTGTTGCTGGGCCAGTGTTGAGTTTGCTCCTGTTGCTAAGGTAGGTGTGACATTCGAAGCCTTCACCTTGACTGAGATGGCATCTTGCCATGAGGTCCGGCCTAGCCATCTTCCTGTCTCAGCCTGTCAGGTCTGGACATCTCCCTAAAGTTTTAAATAAAAGATGTCTTGGCAAGTGGACTTTGAAACCTTTTAAGTATCATGTTTACTAGTCTTTCCGTCACTGGCTATAGTACTCAAGGGGCATTATTCTTCACAAGTCAGGTCTCGTCATGATAGCTCAAGTTCTGTCTTCCTCCACAGATGTTAGCAGTTAAAGCTACTTCCTTTACTTAGAAGTAATCTGGGTTCTTTCTGTATGAGTCTTGGTCAGCAAGTTACGCTTCTTTTCCCCCTACCTGGGCCCACCTGCCACGTTGGATGCAATGGGTTAATGTTTTCCGTAGGTGCTGAGGACTTGGTGACAGCACAGCGGCTCTCAGAGGAGTTTCTGGGGAAGCAGCTAGGCCCCTAAGATCTTTCACTGTGCCAGTAGAAGTCTCCATAGATGGATCCATGCTTGGCTGGCATTGTTAGCAGGTGGGAGGGGGACATTCGGGGACAGGGCTTGTTTATGGGCTGCACCGGACAGGTGTATCACCTCCCGACTTTCCCCTCAGTCTTCTCTCTGCTTCCACCATGAGGCAAGCTGCTTTACCCCTGTACATTTCTTCCCCAGAAATAACAGCACCAAGTGACCATGTTCGATACCTCTGAAACCGTGGGTGGAAAGAAATCTTGGGTCCTTTCATTTGGTTCTCTTTGGCATTTTGTCACAGTTGTGGAAAGGGAGCACTTCACCATCACCTATTTCCACACTCCCTGTCCTGACTGACTGAGTCCTCGTGTCTTCCTGAGATGCCCAGGCTTTGTCTGAACCTCCTCCTCATGCTCCTGTGTGGGAGGCATACCTTTCCCTTTCCTCTGCAGCCTTGGAATCAGCCACTTCTCTTGGGATTCTTGATTCCTCTAATTCTTTATATTGAAGAATCACCATTAGTTTAGGAACTAAGATGGATGTGCTGGTTAAAGCCTTGGAAGCGGTTGTGTTGACAGGGCTTTATCAGAGGGTGTACAGGTGTGTGTGTGTGTGTGTGTGTGTGTGTGTGTGTGTGTGTGTCTATGTAACTCCTACCACCTGTGCCTGTGTTTCTCTGTGCATATTAAAAATGGTGACTGAATGCCAGTCCCTCTAAATGCTAAGCTCTTCACAGGTAAATGAGCCAAGGGCCTGGCCAGAGTGATGTAGCAAGGGAGTGGATGCTGTCCTCTTTCCCTGTAGCTTCTGGGCCAGATGGGAGGCCACTGTGTGGAGCACTGGAGACCTTTATGTCTGCTGTAGAGAGCACATGTGTGGGCCACATGGAGTGGAGGAGATCCTGCAGCCTGGGCCACTGTGTGGTACTGTTTAGTCAGGGTTCTCTAGAGTACCCAGAACATATGGGTAGTCTCTATATAATAAAGGAATTTGTTGATGACTTACAGTCTGTAGTCCAACTCCCAACAATGGTCAGCGGCAGCTGTGAATGAAAGTCCAAGGATCTAGCAGTTGCTCAGTTCCCACAAGGCAAGCAGGTGAAGAAGAGTGCATCTTCCTTCTTCCAATGTCCTTATGTAGTTCTCCAGCAGAAGGTGTGGCCCAGATTAGAGGTGTGTGCCACCATGCCTGGATCTGGGACTTGTTTTGTCCCAGATGACCTTGAACTCAGAGATCTCCCTGTTTTAATTTGGGATTCATAGCCCCTATGCTCCCAAGATCTCCAAGCTAAAATCTAGGTTAGAAATTTGAATCTCCCAGCCTCCAGATTAGGATCACAGGTGAGCCTTCCAATTCTAGATTGTAGTTCATTCCAGATACAGTCGAGTTGACAACCAGGAATAGCCACTACAGGTACCCTGGGACTTTTCTGTGACTCTGCACTTTTCTTTCCTAGATCTGCTTTACCTTACCTGAAATACTGGGCTTTGAACTGCTTTGGAGACTCCCTCGTGTGGGTACCTCTGCTCCTTCTCTTGGCTCATAGGGGATGTTATTATCACTCAAGACTCCTTTTGACTCTAGAGCAGACATTTTCTCCACAATACAATGAACTCTCAGGAGTTGAATGAGTGGATTCAACTTTTAGCTTATGATTGAGTTGGGGCTTATATTGGCAGGTTACCTAGACTTAGGCAAGGCTGTAGACTTTTTTTTATAAGGTCTCTTTGTATGGACTTTGTGTCTCCTAAGATGCAGTCATATGGCTGAGGAGGCAGTGGCCAGTTGAGGGACGTGAGGGTCCAGATGGCATTAGTCACAGCTTGGAGGTTCTGGCAAGGGCTGAGTCATGACATCCTGCCTGGCTAGGGAGACAGTGAGGGACATCATCAGTCACCTGGACCATCCTAGGAGAAGCCAGACATCCATGCCTTCCAACATGGCCTCCACTGGGGAAGCAGCACAACCTGGGGCCTCATGCTTCCCTCCCTGCACCATAGCATGCCAGGGTAGAACAGAGTACAGGAGAGCTCCGCCCCCCAACTCTCTCTCCTCCCTAAGTAGGCCAGTGGGGATGTGGCAACACCACCGTAGGTGACAGCTAGGAGACTGGTCCCTTATCTTGCACTGTGAGCTGCCTGGGACCAGGAGCCCTTTCTAAGGATCAGGGTTGGGGGTAGGTAATGTTTGGAGCTCCTGTCTAGGAACAGACTGCACCTTATACTTTATCTTGTTGGTATGGGTTTCTACCCTGTGATAGATCCCCTGACTGCATTTTGCAAAAGGGGAACAAGTTTTGGGGCTGTAGGATTGACTAAGACATTGTCTGCTAGAGGCCAAGCGGGAACCTGAACCAAGTTTCTACTCCTAGGCTGTAACTTTTTCTTCTGCCTTAAGCTGAGCTCAGGGTAGGCACTGTGTGGAGAAATCCAGAGAGTCTGGAAGCATCTTGGGCAGTGCAGGATGCATGGCGTTATTAGCAGGCTTCAGGGAGGCCTCAGAAAAGTCAGGAAACGGCGGGTCTTGCTTGAGGAGCTGGCGGGGTTCCCCACTGTGTGGTTGTCTGCTCCCTCCTACAGGGAATTTCAGGGTCATGTGTGAGGCATAGGGTGGTTTGTGGTAGCAAGGAGAGAGCCATGCCAGTGAGCCTTGGCATGACTGCCTGTGGAGGTATCCTGTCCAGCCAACCTTTGTGATACAGATGTTGGGGCTCTGGCAAACCTCATTGAGCTTTTCTTCATCTTTTAGTTTCATTTTGCCTTGAAGATAATTTTCCCTGCCAGGACAGGCTTTTGGAAAAAAAGATATACCAGAGTTTGGGTGCAGTGTGTGTCTCCTCTGTGTAAGGCAGGACCTAGAGTTGCAGGCCATGCAGTAGAGATGGCATTGGGAAGCTACTGACTGTGGCCCGGTACACACCCTGCTCCCACTCCTTGCCCTTCTCTCTTTTGTCCTGACAGAGTCTTTGGATCTCCTCATGAGGCAGTTAGGATGAACGTGAAGGTACAGGTGTGCTCCTGCAGACTGGCTAGTCTGAGCTTTTAGGAGACCAAAGTCTACCCTAGGCCACCACTTGTGTCTGTTGGATGAGGGGAGGGCAGGTACCAGAAAGCCCATAGTCATGAGCTGGCCTGCCTGGCTTGTGCCAGGGACATGTTGGAGGGCGGGAGCTATGGCAAGCCCAAACAAAGAACCACTGGAAAATCAGAAGTCATATCCATAGTATCCTGGTATGGAATTACTGTAGGACCCTTTCAGGGGTCACCTGATGACCCATGGCTCGAATTCTCAGGAATAGCTGTCCTCTGTGATGGTTTCAGTTAGCAGCAACCCATCTCTCTTCCCTCTGTGTGACAATGGTGGTAGCATTCTCTGCTTGTCCCTGAATGTGAGGTTCCCCCAAGGGGAGGGCAGGCCAGGCTGTCCTTCCCTGCTGTTTACACTTTGACCCCAGTGTGGGTGACTCTAGTCCTAGGAGGGAGGCCGCGGCTCATTGACAAGTGACAAAACCTAGTGAGATGTGGTATCTCCTCTAGAGATGTGGCAAGCCCCATGGACTAGGGAACCTCTCAGCTCAGTGCAGAAGTGGGACCTTTTCTGGGGAACCCCAACCTAGGGAATTATTAATTCTTGTCAGCTGCTGAGAAGAGTAGCCCCGGCTTGGGTGAGAGGTTCTAGAAGGTCTGGCAGCGGGGACGTGGAAACTGAGATCAGAGCCTGGCCTGGGGTCCAGGACCTGGGACCCTAGTCTAGTACTGTGGATAGGAGTGCTGGGAGGTGGCAGTTTATTGGCTGGGGTCTCCCTGTCCCTGGGCCTGGGTGCTTTGTCTTGGATTAGGGCTTAGCTACTGGGGCAGCAGCAGCCTGAGGTAGGCGTTCCCTGGCACCCCCACTTCCTCTGGCACCCTGTAAACAGGATCTGGACAGTGCAAGGACAGATGGCTCCCTTGAGACTGGAAGGGGTTTGAGGTCCTGGGAAGAGGTGGCGCCAGCCTGGAGAGCCCAAGGCCGGAGGGGCTGGGAGCTGGCCTTGGCAGCAGTCGTCGAAGTGGCATGGTTGGAGGCCTCCTTGGGAGCAAGTGGACATTGTTTCTGTGGTTTTTCTTCAGCCTCAGTAGGTTTGGGCACAACACCCTAGCAGCTTCCGCCCACCCCTCTGGCCAGGCCCTGCTGCCAGCTTCCGCCTGCCCGGGCTGTGAACGGCTCTCCAGCATCTGTTCAGCTTCGCTTACAGATCATCATTGCCCAGGGTGACCTCACTACACCCCCTCGGGCCTCCTGGATGCCCACATGTCTGCTCTATTCCTTCCTGCCCCATCCTCAGGGGGACTCAGTCCCTTTGTCCTTCTTGCTAGATTTGTCCTTCTTGCCTCCTGCTAGATTCCCTTGTCTGTGTGTAGTCCCCAGTTCTGGCCTGCCTCCTTCTGGAGACCTTAGGCACACTACAGAGACAGGCCGCAGTGAGACCAGAGCCAGTTCTGAGACCTGGATCCTTCCCTACCTTAGCCGAGCGCCCAGGACCCTGGTGGCTGTTTCCCCAGCGCCCTCTGTCTTCTGGTGCTTACGCCCCTGTGCTTCACTCTGTATGCCTTCAGCAGGCTCTTATGTCTCAAGCCCGGCTGAAGCTTCCAAGTGCAGACTCATCCTCCTGGTGGCCATAGTGTGTGATAGGCAGTGTGTGCTTGCTTAGAAAAAAGCTGCACACTTCAGTGAGTCTGACGGCCTTCCGCTGTGCTCCGGGCTCCGTACTGACTCGCCAGCTGACCTTGGACAAGTTGAGCTGTAGCTTTCCTGTCTTTAAGTAGAACCCGTGTTTCTTACAAGGGAGCTGTGAGAAGCAAGATCACTGATAGAGGTGAGGTGACTCACCAGCACAGGAGTAGGTGTGGCCCGTGGATTTGACCTCCAGCCCCCTCACCTGAGTGGTGGAGCCAGGTGTGTCTTATTTGCCTTTCGGCTTTCCTGGTTCCTCTGTAAATAGGACTCACGCGCACATTGGCCTTGTAGAGTTTGAGGATGCCCTGTGACATGAGCTGTGCCCAATCTGAGGTCCCTGTTTATCTCGTTTCCATACCCCTATTCCCCTTGGTAAGGGATCAGAGATGGCTTTGTGAGGGCAAGCACTTCAGTGTCCTTGCACTGTGGCAGAAGTGGTCCCCAGTTGAGATCCACTGGGAAACATTTGATGGTCACACGGAGGTGGGGGGTTGGCTGAGACTCTTGAATGGGGCTGGGCCCTGGGAAGGGCGACAAGAGATGGTGTCCTCAGAATGCAGGGATGGCTGGTAGATGATGGCCCATATGGGAAGAGGGCAGGCTGGCTGGTTGAGGAGGTGGGGGTAGGGCCTGGTTGCAGGGTATGGGCGGAGACAGAGAGGAAGATGGAGACACAGTGCGGGCAAAGGCACTGGGGTTGGAGACAGCCTTGGTGCTGATGAGTGGGATCTCAGAAAGCAAGTGAGGGCAGAGGGAGCGCAGAGGTTGCAGTGGTTCCGCTTCCAAAGGCCAGGGAGGGCTAGAACCTGCAGACCTTCAGTGGGAGGCTCTGGGACAGCCTGAACTAGAGACTTAAACCACGTTAGTTGACTTTGGGAGGGCTGCTGTGGTAGAGGGCTCAAGTTTTATGCTGAGGCTATAAGATGCCTGCGATTTTGGTTGGCCCAGCAGAATGCCTGTGGGTCTTGCTGTCTTCCAGAGATGCGTATGCGTCTGCTGGATCCTAGCATCTACCTGGAGCCCAAAATGGCTGGCTAGGTGGTAGAGGACACACACTAGAATTTCCTGTTTTTTTCTTTTTTTTTTGGTAGCACCACAGGTCTCTGTGTTCCTTTCAACTATCTGCCTTCCTTTCAGCTTCTGGGCAAACAAGTTCAGCATGTAGCAGAATGAGATTGCAAACCTGAGCTGGAGATATTGTCCCTTTGTGTCACAGCCTGGGCATATGTCTTAGCCTGCACCCACGGGAACAGCTTTTGCTTCTCCCAGGTCCCAGTGCTGGCTCTGTTAGTCCTTATCCAGACATCCCACCTGTCTCCAGGCCACAGAGGCCCTAGCTTTGGCATATAAAGCCGGTCTGAGGCTCGAACGCCTTCCCGCCTCCCTGCAAAGGGTCACCTGCCTCGCATGGACACCTGTTAGCTCCCCTTGCTTCCTCAGGCACCTGTCAGACGACCGACGCTGCAGTCCTGGAACTCATGCTGGCCTCAGACTCACAGATCTGCCTGCCTCTGCTTCCGAGTGCTGGCAGCAAAGGTGTGCACCACCACCGCCTGGCTGTGCATTTTGCAGTCTTACAGTGGGCATTCCTGCTGCTCCGGGCTATTCCTGTTTGGGCCTGGCTTGGTTCATTACTCTCATGTGTAGATTGTCCTCCCTTTGGTGGGTTCTCTGATTGTCCCCACTCTGTGTCCTGTCACCTGTCCTTTCTGTATGCATGGCTATTTACCTTCTGGTGTGAGGAGGTCACAGCTCTGTCTACCCGCTTTCTCAGTAAGTTTGTGATTGGTCCTCTATTCCTACCGACAACAGCCAGTTCCTTGTGTTCTCTCTAGTTTTCCAACCCTCAACCCAGCTTTCTCTAAGGCCAGGGGACATTAGTAACACTGTTCCTGGAGCACAGTGGATGTGCTGGGCCAGGATGTGAGATGACTGCCACCCAGAGCAGGGTGTACTTGTCAAGGGCCCTGCTTTCCCACCTGGCTCCTGTCTGCCTCGGTTCCTCTGTTTCCAGACCCTTTTGTCTGACGGGTGTTTTGTTGGGATCTTACACACACAGCTTAATACTTTAAAGTTATACAAGCGGAGAGTTTAGGGAGTAAACGAGCTCTACAAGATTAATTAAGAGCATCGTAATCCCCAGTGCCTCTCCACCGCCTCCCCAGAGGAGCTCTTTTCAGTGGATTCCTTTGATGTTTATCTTTTCTCTAAATGATGAGCCGCATTGCTGCTTGATTTAAGAAAAAATCGTTTAGGCATTATTTATTGACTTGCGAGAGGAGAAATCCAGTTTCTGTGCCTCTCACGGGCATGTGCGCACTCACAGGCATGTTCTCACACAGAGCAGGCACATGGGCATGCACACATAACACACAGCAGGCAGAGGCATGCGTGTATATTGTTCTCCAGTTCCTGTCTCCCGTCTGCTCTGCCTTGGAGTTTGTAACGGCCTCTGTGTGTAGGTTTTATGTCCTTCTTAGGCATTTACTGAAACCCTGCCTCCAGTTCCTTCTGTCTCCTGTTTGTGCCACTCAGCAGTCCAGTCTTCCTTTCTTCTTCCTAATGTCCCTCCAGAAGCTTCTGCAGGACCTGGTCAGCAAGTCTCCTCCTGGCCTAGTCACAGTCTTTGCCCTGGTTTCCCTTCATCTCCCCGTGGATTCTGGCAGTCGGAGCCAGCCTTTCATTAGCCACTGGATGAAACCTTCCACTAAGTCTCATGGGGTTAAAGGGCCCTGGTGCATTTCTCTGGGGCCTGACACAATAGGACAGGCAGCCAGACCTTTCTCTGATGTGACATAGTAGGGCTGGGTCCAGGACCAGAATGCCTGGACCCCAAACCTCTCTCTGCCAATTTCCAGCTGTGGGCTGCTTGTTCCTCCTGTCAGCTTCTGTGTCCACATCTGTCAGGTTTGAACGGAGAGGCTGAGCCCAGGAATGGCCAACTCGGATGCCTGCATGTGCAGTGTGTCCTGACCACTGACTACTACCAGCCGCCATTCCTGCTTTCTCTAGGGAGCTAGTCTCTGCTCTGCTCCAAGGCCTTCCATGCCAGGGGTCTCTCCCGATGCAGCCCTACCATAGGGACCATTCTGCTCCGTGGGCTGTATTTCTTACCTTCACCGACACTTAGAGCTGTTGGGCTCTTTGGGCCCGTGTCCCTCACACCAACAGGCATCTGTCTCCTTCTTCCATTGAGGTGGTTTTCTGTCACTTCTCCAGAAGCACCTAGAAAGTAAGGTAGGGGAGAAAGCAGAGCTGGAGGCAGCCGCCAGCACCCGCCCCAGGCTCAGAGACCTGTGGAGGCTCCACAGGGTGATGTGATGATGGAAGAGGAGTCTGCAGAGCTTGCAGCTGTCGCGGAACACCTAAAAAATGAGACAGGTCTTATGGGAAGATGTTTTTCAAAAGTAGACGGCAGATCTATGCCCTTCACCACTGCCTCTCAGCCGGCGGGCGACAAGCACAAAGGTTGTGCCTGATGAGTCGTGGGGCAGCCAGCGCTGATGACAGGAAGTCGCCTGGAGCTCCTGCAGAAACAGGTTGATACTGAAGAGAGCCACCCCTGAGTGTGGAGCTGTTGGGGCTGCAGCCTGTGTGGCTTGCCCTGATGCCTACAAACACAGAACGGGAGCCCAGCAAGCATAGCGTGGCACACATTGAGGCCAGGGAGGTGTGTGGTAGCCAGAGACTCACACAGAACCTGCCCCTAGATGGCCTGCGTAGCCACTACATCTCCCTGACTCTGGGTAACAGCAGGATACCTAAGACTCTGTAATGGTCCAGTATGTGTGGTACTACAGAAATAAAAAAAAAACCTTGAACCAGACTTCTTTCTGAATGTAAAGCTATTGGGAACACACACACACACACACACGCGCGCACACACACACACACACAATCTCCATGTGACAAACTGCAGTTTCCAATGCCACTGCAAGGAATGAGTATCCCGATGGAGAAGTGAGAAATATGGAGGAATGGAGAGCAGCGAGTGTGTGGTAGAGAGAGGTGGAACTAGCGATGTGGCAGTAGCGACATGTGAGGGAAGACTTCAGTGGGCAGGGGAACACGTTGTTGCTGAGAGGACTCACAGGGTAGTGTGCAGCAGTCTGGAGCTTGTGCAGACTGAGCCTCCAAATGCACTGGCAAGATGTAAGTTTGTCTGGTTCTGAGCAACAGCAGAGTGTTTGTTCTAGATGAAGAACTTCCGTGGTCCCTGTAGGCCCCGGAGACCATATTGGTACCCGTGATCCCTTGCTCCAGCAGAAGCAGAAGTCTCATGTGCATGTCTATGGTCTGGGCTGCCACAGGAGGCCATACGGATACCCCAGGTTCGTGCTACCACCTGAGGCTGGTGGAAATCTGTAACCTGTGTAACTGCAAGAGACCATATAGGTGTGTGTGTTTGGATTGCCACCAGAGTCCGTGTTGATGTGAGTGGCCTGTGCTGCCACCTGAGGCCATGCTGAGGTCTGTGGCACATGCTGACACCAGAGACCATGTGGATGTTCGTGGTCCAGGCTGCCTCCAGGAAAAAACCACGTGGAAGTCCCGCCCCTGCTGACTGTAAAGGGCAAGGAAGCTACTTTTAAAGTGGTATCAATGACTGCGGACTCATAATTGAGAAAAAGGGACATAGAAGGCTTCTATGACAGCCCTTAACCTCTTCCCTCAAAAGTAACAGCTAGACAAGAGACCACTGAAGAGAACTCTTAAAAATTGTGATGAGGATGCTGAAGTGAGCTCTCCGCAGTTGATAGCTTCTGGTGGAGCTGTGGGCTGGGAAGGACTCAGTTTTCTTTAAGGGTCTGGTCACAGATCATGTCCCTGTGACTACATGGCCTACACAAATTGGACTTCTTCTTCCTCTCCGTCCTCCTCTTCTGCCTTTCCTCCTCCTCCTCCTCTTCCTCCTCCTCCTCCTCCTCCTCCTCCTATTCTTGGGTGATGGTCACAGGATGGGTAGACCTAGGAGGACTTCATAGGTGTGATGGGATGTCTAATGTGAAATTGTCAAATTATGAATAAAAATGTTATGTTGTTTAAAAAAAGGAAGGAAAGGAAGGAAGGAAGGAAGGAGTGAATGGAGGACTAATGACATCATATAGGTCTCAGGATACAGGGCCTAGGGGAGAGGACTCCTGAGTGCTTTCGGGAGGGGGTCCTCTAAGCCTTTCCTCTGCCAGCTGCCTCCCACCATGACGCTGACTCTCTTCCTGTGCTGCAGCCGGAGCTGTACAGCAGCCTGGAAGCAGATGTGAGCGCGTTGCTTTGTTTTGGAAGGTGTATGCTGTATATGTTCACAGAGAGAAGGTGTATGCTGTATGTGTTCACATGATAGGTGTATGCTGTATGTGTTCACATGATAGGTGTACGCTGTATATGTTCACATGATAGGTGTACGCTGTATATGTTCACATGATAGGTGTACGCTGTATGTGTTCACATGATAGGTGTACGCTGTATGTGTTCACATGATAGGTGTACGCTGTATGTGTTCACATGATAGGTGTACGCTGTATGTGTTCACATGATAGGTGTACGCTGTATGTGTTCACATGATAGGTGTACGCTGTATGTGTTCACATGATAGGTGTACGCTGTATGTGTTCACATGATAGGTGTATGCTATATGTGTTCACATGATAGGCTTATTGTTATTACTCCAAAATAAGTGACTATGCAAGTGAGGAGAAGTCACTTTAGTTTTTAATGGAGTGAATTCTCTTGATAGAATTGCATGAACCAGAGCTCGCAGAGTTTCCGATTCTCTGCACTGCCTTGGGGTGCCACAAGCTGAAATGGTCGGAGCTTCTGCTGCGTGGTTGTCCTGCTAGGCTGAGCGCAGGCACTGTGCGTGTATGTGGTGGGCATAATGGAGCAGCCTGCAGAGGCCCAGCAATCCTAAGCATGAGCTGGGAGGGCCTGCATGGGTAAGGGGCTAGGAATGCAGGGGTCTGAATGTGGGTACATTTATCTATTTTGTGTATGTTGGGTGGGGGAGGAGTAGGGGAGGCTGTGAACCACAGAGTTCATGTGGAAGTCAGAGGAAGGCTTGCAGGAGTTGGTTCTTTCCTTCAACTAAGTTTGTTCCAATGGTCAGACTCGAGGCAGATGATACGTTACCTCCTGAGCCATCTTACTGGCCCATCTGGTTGGCTGGTGTGTTTTTCAGTTATGTGCATATGTATTTGTGCATGCAGTGCAGAGCCTCTGGGGTACAGAAGAAGGCTTTGGATCCCCCCTCCCTCCGAGTTGGAGTTATAGGCAGTTGTGAACCACCTGAGTGCTAGGTACTAGATTTTAGTCCACCCCCTTAACCCCTCTTGTTCTGTGATTCTTTTAAAGGTAGCCAGAGAGCTTCTTCCCAGAGCCCTTGAGAGAGAAAATAGACACACCCTCTTCTTGACCCTGTTCATGGGTAGAACAAATGGCCACCTACAGTGACCATTCAGTCGAGGCCACACCTCTGTGGCCCTAGGACTGGGTGTAGCCCTAGGTGGGCCTGAGTTGGCCTGCGCTCTGAGTCATGACCCTGAACTCTTCCTTCCTCTTTTCCCTCCCTGTCTCTCTGGGATTTTGTGTTTTTCTGTTTAGCAAGGAGGCTTCCTGCCTGCCCTGCCCACTAGAAGATGTCCTCTGAATCCATCACCAGCAGAGCTGGCGTGGGGAGCCATGGCTCTTTTGAGGGAGCCTCACAAAAGGGCACCAGGCCCTAGGTAATGGCACAGCAGACACCCAGAAGTGTGCCTGTGGTGGCATTGTTGGCTCCACCAGGTCACACTGCTCTGAGGAGTGACCAGCACCAGTGATAACTGTGACTGGAGTACTCTAGGAGAGGAAGGATGGAGGCTGCTCTGTGTGGGGACATGGACAAGTTGCCATTTCTATGAGGCATGATGCACGTGCCCACTGCCACACTCCTGGAATGTTCTAGGTGTTTGGGGGTGTGGCTGATGGATGGATGATTTTGGTCAGACCTACTGAGAGGGCTGTAGCATGCTGTGCTTTGCCAAAGCGGGACACTAAGGCCCTTGGGTGATGAGCTGTGCTCAGGGGTTAGGTATCTGTAGAGCTACGATCTCCCTGTAGGTATCTGAGTTTGTGATTTGCTGAGTCCTATGCCTTTTCTGCCATCTTCCCCTCCTCTGAGGCTGGCCTGGAAGGTACCCTGATCCATGTGGGCCTATATGAGGCTCTGTTATGGCTGCAGTTCCCTCATCTGGCCTAGAGGCTTCCTGCCTTGGAGTAGGGAGAAAATTGAATTTGGGGCCTGCTTAGGCTCAGTCTAGTAGCTGTTGTAAGTTACAGGTCCTGTCTTTGCATTGGGCCTGGCTCTATTGAACTCAGGGTCCTTCTGGGCTGGGGCCTCCTCTCTCCTCAGCTCTCCCTAGGCTCTCCTCAGCTGAGCGAAGGCCCCCAGCTTGGCTAACCTACTTCCTTCTTTGTGGCCTCTAGCTAAAGGCGGTTGCTATCTACCTTGATTATGCTGAGGTATGCCCAGGCCTCCCTTCCCACATGTTGGTCTCCTCTCACCTTGACATCTTTGTAACTTTAATACGAGGGCCACTCTGCTCATTCTATGCCCCAGGGATATTACGTAGCTCTCTGTTCCCTGGCACCACCCCTCCTGATGCTGAACCCCACAAAAGTGCCCAGAGGCCCTTAGGACATGGAGGACGGGGTGCTTCCTGAAGTCTCCTTCTCAGGCGTTGGTCTGATCAGGATTGTGTAGCCACTGGGCGAACATGGGGGAAATCCATGTTCCTGTCATTCAATCTTCAGTCTTTGTATTGACATTCTACTTCTGTCCTGTGCTCCAATAAAGCCCTGTGCACTCTTCCATAAAGATTGTATGTAGCATTTCTTAATTTAAAAAGAATCATAAGAGCATTTTCACTGTTACCAGTGGCAGGGTTCCGGATATTAAGTTTTTTCAAGTGCTTGTTGCTGGTATTTAGGTGTTTTGTTTTGTTTTGTTTTGTTTTGTTTTGTTTTGTTTTGTTGTGTGTGTGTGTGTGTGTGTGTGTGTGTGTGTGAAAAGCAAAATCTGGAGTTCTTTCTTAATTTAATGTTTTGTTTCTTAACTTTATAGATACAGTAAACTTTTACACACACAAAAGAGATATAGCGATGTAGTATCCCCCTGTGTTCTCCTTCCCCTTATGTTCCCCTTGTCCCCTATCTTTGCTGCCTCCTCTGGTTGGTCAGGTCTTCTTTGCTTCTCTGCATGTCTCTGTCTCTGTGAGGTCAGTGCTAGGCAGTGCTGCTCAGGCAGTGGCGGTGCGCTGAGGCAGGTGCTGAGTTCTCAGGATTGCTGTGGGAGGCCGGCCTGGCAGACTATTCATCCTGAGCCTTCTGGGCCCTTCCACATCTCCACGCTCACCTCCGTCTTTTACCCCTTTGCCCTTGAAGTTTATTTGTTGAAGGAGCTGGCTTTTCCTGTGGAGTGTAATTGAGTTCGTTCCTAGCGGTTTTGTTGAAGTCTTTCTTATGAATTGCAGTAATTTGTCTGAGATCTTTTTGAGTGTGCTCTGAGCGTGTTTGTGAACAGGGCAGTCTTCTCTTCCAGCAGTTTCTCCTGCTCATGTTATCCCCTCTCCCTGAGCTGGCTGAAGACTGTTTTCAGATGTTGGACTGAATGACACGGGGACCTCATGTGCCCCCCAATAAGCCATTAAGTCACAGTGAGTGGCCAGTGATCAGTTTCACCGAGCCTCACAGCCGAGCTGGAGGTTTTCGGAGTCCTCCCTGGACAGCAGATATGGGTAGGGTGTCTAACACCCCACCATCTGTCCTGTGCACATATTGCTTGTGTAGACATGGAAAAATATAAAGTTACAGACATTGGCTCCTCCAGTTTCCCTGGTGAGGCACGCAGGAGCCACCCAGTGCAGGCCACCAGGGGATTGTGCCACACATTACCAGCCCAGAAAAGGCCACCATTCAAAACCCTTAAGTGCATGAGTAAATGGATTTGTGTTTCAACTGTAAGACCACCATGAGACGTGTCACCTTGTCACACTATTGTAGCATAGACACCTGTTGGTGACTGTCTCTCCTCTGAATTCATAAAGGAAGGGATGTGTGCTCCTTCAACCTTCCTGTGATGTCGCTGCATAATGGTTTTGTGCACAGAAGCATTTTGACATCAGTCAGTCTTCCAAGCTGAGAAAAGCCATTCCTGTATTTTTGTTCCTTCTTGGGGCAGTTTTAAAATGTGCCCGCTGTACCCAGACATTCAGATTTATTGAAGTAAAAATTGTACACTGTGCCTCTCCTTGCATGCATCCAGAGGTCAGTACTGCCGAGAGCGCAAGTGTAGAGCATTGTTTTGACCCCAGTGTCCCTGCTGTGACTCCTGGCAGCTTGGTTTCACCTAGAGATGGGACCAGGTAGACCCCATCCCTGAGGCCCTGCAGGGGCTGGGTGAACGCCTCCCTTCTACGCACTAGCAGCCAGGGCAGCCGAGAAAGGTTCTGCTTTGGAACATGGTCTATACAGGGATTCAGCCTCTTTCCTCCTACTCCTGGGACTCTGCTACTGTTGGCTCCCAAGGGCACTGTTTCTCCTGGCTTCCTCCCTGAGTTAGAGGTGACATTTTCTTGGTCCCGGCTTGTGTTTTTTACTTTCCTGCCTGTTGCTTTTGTCTCTGGACTCTCAGATTGGCTGTTTACCTTATGCATATTCAGTGCTTGGCTTTTATTCTTCATTAAGAAAAGCATTTAAAGCTATAAACTTTCAAAGACTCGCTGCTTCAATTGAATATCACACATTTTAAAAATATGTAACATATTACATCTTTGTTCGGTAATAAATATTTCCTGACTCCCATTGTGATTTTTCTCTTTGACCCAGGAATTATTTTGAAGTGGAGCTCATCATTTCCAAGAGTGTTTGTCTTCTCAGATGTCTTTTAAAAATGATTTTGAAGCAAACAAACCTGGCCGCGATTCCTTCAGCAAACACCCGCCATGCAGAGGAGTTGCAGTTTTCATGTGGGGGGTTCTTGGGGATGTCTGGTGTTCCTGGGTGTGCCTCCTCATGCTGCCTTCTGTCCTGGGGGTCCTGGGGAGGCTCATGTAGAGCTGTCCCTAGAGCTGGGGAGGACTTCTAGGTAGGAAAGCGAGGATATATACATGGCTCTGGAAGGGGAACAGCGCCATTGACTGCTGACACTGCAGTCCCTGCATGCATAATCATGTTTCACCTCAGTGTCTTCTCTCCACGCCCCCCACCCCCCAGACAGCAGGCTGCAGACAGGTGCTTGCAGTCTCTACCAAGTGGCTTTGTTCCAGCATACACCACCTCCTGTCAGCTGTGATGGGCTTGAAAGGCAGGGCTCTGGTTTAGAGAAGGTAAATGTAGTGTATCTGAGGACCCAAGAATGCTAGTGCCCATGTCTACAAATGTCGTTACAGTACATGAAAATTACCACACGTTCTCTATGTGGTCCGTATCTGTGTCAGGCCTACTGGGACTGGAGCTGGGGAGAACTGCTGCTCTTCTGCACTGGGATTCCTCCCCCCTGCTGTTGGAAACGGGAGGTTTTAGAGCATGGGTCGATAGAATGTGTAAGTCTGTGCAGGGTGTGGTGGCGGTACAGGTTGCAATTAGATACACTTCTCAGTTTTTGTACTTTTGTCGGACTGGTGGCAGCTGTCCAAAGCTTTGTCCCTGGGCCACATCTGATATAAAGGTTTTGTCTAGCTTGGGGCCAACTTTCAGAAGAACTGTGGCTTCCAGAGGCTAGTCTGGAGCATGTGACATTCTCAACTCAGTGCTAGCTATGAGCCCAGTGAGGATGGGGGAGGCAGAGCGATCAGGGAGGGCTTCCTGCAGGAGTTGGTCCTGGCTAGTGCCCTGACTCTTTCACTCTAGAACCTTCAGAGTGGGCTAGTGAGGGGACTTGGGCTGTTGGTGTGTCATTGAGGAGGCCCAGGTGCAGTGAGACCTCTAGAGGTGGACTGGATGGGCATCCCTCCTACTAAAGAAGGCCCTCTCCATGCCCCAGGGACGCTGGTCCACAGGAAGGGCAGGCTTCTTCCCGGTAGGACTCCAAGGTACCTCTGCTTTACTCAAGGGCCTTTCAGTTTGGGCATGGGAGGGTTCTGCTCCTGCCTTTAGGAAACCGTTGTCTCTACCTAGCCATCTCTTGATAACAGATCCTCTACCTCTGGGAAGACACGGTGTCATTAGGGAGGAAGCTACTCTGGGGTGACAGGGAGTCCAGCGTGGACCCCTGTCCTGTGAGTGGGCGAGCTATGGGTCCTGAGTGGCAGTGAGCTGTGACCACATTACCTCCTGGTTGCCTGCTCTGCACCTAAGAGCCAGAGCATCGCCCGCCAGACACTTGACATGCAGCTGGCAGACCTGTCAGGATGGTAGGCCTGTCCCTGCCAGTCCACTCTGATGGTCACTGTGAAGGGCCGGCTGGGACAATGGCATTGCAGCACCATGGCTTAGAAGTAAAGCGGGTGTCACTTAGCTAGAAGGTCTTGCGCTCAGGCCTCTAGATGGGTGTGGGGGGCAGTTTGTGAGCAGGAATGGGCAACTGTGTCCTGGCCTGGAAGATGCAGAAGCAGCTCTCCATGAGCACCCCATCCTACTTCCCATGCCACAGACACCCACATTTTGATGTCTTTCCAGGGCCAGGGTCTCCCCTGAAGGGAGCCATGTACCAGAGCCCACCTTACCTTCTATGGGCCAGGGAAAGAGTCTGCCACTGGCTCCATGGCTGGATGGTAGGACCCAGCACACCACTCATGCAAAAAGGAGGAGGCCCAGCCTCTGCCTCCAGAAGACTGAGGTGCTGGTGTCCACAGCCATCAAGTACCACCGGCTGCTGTCTGAGCCAGGGCTGCTGAAGGCTGAGTCCCACCCACAGGCACCACATGTGGAGTCGGATCCCACTTGGGCTACTGCCACCAAGATGTGGTGGGACCCAAAGCACAAGTGGGTAGACCTGGCTGCTGTTGTGTGGCATAATCTGGGTGAACTGCAGAAGGTGCCTCTTGGCCCAGGCTCTGGACTCAGCTCTGGCTCTGGTAAGTGCAGACCCTGGCGCTCACACCCACGGAGCAGGTAATAGTTAAGATGTTCCTGTGCAAGGCCCTTCTCCCCAAGGGTTTCTACCTGGGGCAGCTCACCTGCCGGGCCCTAGTCTGGCCTGTAGAAAAGTGGCCCCACCTTAGCTACATAGCATGCACCTTCGTTCTAGGTTATTGCCTGTCCTCACTACATCTCAAATGTTCTTCTTCAGTTGTTTTCTGCTCCGGTCATTCATTTGTCCACCCATCTGCTCACCGTGTCACGATACTTTCAAGATCGGTGACACTTGTGACTGACCACCTGGCTAGCTCTCTCTCAGCTCTTCCTTCCTCAGTCCTGGACAGAACTGAGTGGAGACAGAGTTCCCTGCTGGGATCTCAGTCACTTGGGCTTTGATATAAGATATGTGTTGGCACACAGCCAAGACACAGCCCCTTCAAACAAGGCCCTAACATTCCAGCCCTGTCTGAGGTGCTGATACTGTTCTGATCCATCCTCACCCGTAGAGAATGCTCATTAACTTGCTGATATGTCCTCAGAGCGGTTTGAAACATGCAGTGCTGTGGGTTACTTTTTAAAAAGAAGATGGGGCTTCACTGTGGGCTGCAGGCTGGGCCCAAGCTCCTGGGTTGGGTGACCCTCTCTCCGCAGCCCCCAGGAGTGGGAGGAACAGGTGTGAGAGATATATTCTGGTTCTGCGTGATTATTACCCTTAGCAGAGATGTTCAGCATCTCTGGCAGGTCTGCCACTGCAGTGCAGGCTGAGTGCAAGTGGGACCTGGAAGGCGGAGTCCACTCGGATCCAGGCTTAGTCTTTCAGGCTGGGCTCTGTTCGGCTCCTGTCAGGTTGAGGAGGACAATAGAGGTTAGTGCAGACTCGAAGCCCTGGAGCGTATTAGGTGCAGGGTGCAAGCACTGTGGAAGCCAGGCTGATGTGTGGTCGTGAACAGTACCAGGACTGTGGCAGCAGCGGATGAGCTGGACAGGAGGCTTGTCCCTGCGTGGGGTTCTGGCTGCAGGGGTGTGTGGCAGCTGGCCAGACACGTCACAACACAGGGCTAGACTAGTTCCCTGGTACAGAGAAGACTGAGATATCCTATGCCTGTGGTTGCAGCAAAACTGGCAGTACTTAAGAGGGGGTCTGGGCAGAGCTTGAGGCTGGCTCCTTTTGCAGGTCTATTTTATATTCTCTCTCTCTCTCTCTCTCCCTCTCTTTCTCCCTCCCTCCCTACCCCTCTGTTTCTCCGTGTATGTGTAGTCATTCAAGTGCATATGTGTATGTGTGTGTATTGCGTGTGTTTATGTGCATACATGTGTGTTCATGTGCATGTGGGTGTATGAGGTTAACCTAGGGTGGCATTCCTCAGGAGCCAATCACCTTGTTTTTTGAGACAAGGTCTCCCTTTTGTCCTGGAGCTTGCTGATTAGGCTGGCCCATCAGTGAACCCATCTGTCTCTACACCCCAGTGCTCAGATCACAGGTGCCCCCTCCTTACTGCTGTGTCTCTAGCCCCTTACAGCATTCAGTTGTTGAGATAACACTCATGTATTGAAATTCACCATCTTATCCCCTCTCCCACAGGTTTCTTCCTTCCAGCCCTGCACATGCTAGGCACCTGCTGTACCCTGGGCTACACCTCCAGCCCTCTCCCCCTTTTCCAAATGCAAGTTTCATGCTTCTCAGCATCTCTTTTCCTTTGCATGTCTGCTACCCAGTGCATCCACTGTGATCTGAGGCAGTCTGTGTACCCTTGGTAGCCAGTGGTAGTCCCTCCCTCTTTTCTAGCCCTTGGCAGCCCGTGGTCTGTCCGCCATGTCTTTGCTTCTGGTAGTTCCTCTAGATAGTCTTTTCCTGCTCTGTGCACTCGTGCCTTCTCTGCAACTTGGAACTCTTCTCCTATGGATGGAGGTTTGTCTAGAGATCAGTGTGCCACAAGCTCTGTGGTGGTGCCTTCCTCACTCAGACTGGACTGACTCTCATTCCTCCTAGATTATAGAGCTTGCTTGATCTTAGTGTTATTCCTGCACCCTGACCTTCCTGCCCACATCTTCCCTAATAGCTGTCTGCTTTCCTGAGCTGCATTGTGCCCCGAGTATGGACACAGGCTTAGTCCTGCCTTGGCACTCCTGTGGCATAAACTGACTCATGCCACCTCGCCAGTCTCATGGTTGGTTCCTCTTGGTAAGCTGTCCCCAGCCTTCTTTGGTCCTCAGTCCAGCATGCTTTGGGAGCTAGGCTGTCATGCCTGCTAGGAACATAAATGTTTGGCGTCAGGGTGCAATGGTGTGTTAGATCACAGGGAAGAGCAGAGCTTGTAAGGACACGGGTTTGGTACTTCTGGCTAGTGAGGTGCCCAGTCTCATGCCAGTGTATGAGCCCGTGTAGCCTAAGGCTGTGTCCTATGACATTCTCATCTTTGGCTTTTCTTCTTAGCAGATTCCCCTTGGAGTTCAATTCCTGATCCCATAGGCTTCCGAGTCTTGTCCAGGAGCCTTTGAGCACTCCCCCTCCCCCTCAGGGACCTATAAGCATCCTCTCACCCTGAAGACCATCACCTGCTATGCATGTGCTTGAGGCTTCTCAGCTTGGCATCTTCCCTCTTCTTGCTTGCACAGACAGCACTGTGCACAAGAACCCATGCCAGCAATCGCCTGGGCAAGTGCCACTGAGAGCCGGGAGCATCCTTTGGACCCACTCCTTGGTGAAGCTGTTTATGCCTTTTGGAGGTCTGACTTTGTCCTCTGCCTCTGGAGAGCCTCCCACAGCTGTTCACTAAGGCCTTGGGATTGACTTGGAATGTGGATAGGGGAAGAGCTGCATGCAGCAGGTGGGGGAGGGGACAGTCTTCGGGATGCTCAGTTGCCACACATTATTAATCTATATCCCTTTCCTGCCGTAGGCAGACCATGATGTGTGCTGTTGCAAGACATGTGAGGGTGTGCTGGGTAGTTTTATGTTAACTTGACATAAAGTTATCTGAGAGGAGAGAACCTCATGAAATCAGGCTGAAGGCAAGCCTGTAAGGTATTTTCTTAATTAGCAAATGATGGGGGAGGGCCCAGGCCATTGTGGGTGATGTCACCCCCAGGCTGGTGGTCCTGGGTTTTGTAAGAAAGCAGTCTAAGCGAGCCAATAAGCAGCACTCCTCCACAGCCTGTGCATCAGCTCCTGCCTCCAGGATCCTGCCTTGTTTGAGTTCCTGTCCTGACCCTGTTCAGTGATGAACAGTGATGTAGAAGCGTAAGCCAAATAAACCCTTTCCTCCCCAAGTTGCTTTGGTCAAGCTGTTTCATCACAGCAACGTTAACCCTAACTAGGATGGAGGGGGCATAGGTCAGGGACACTCCCTTCCTCCTAGTGCCCAGGATGTTGATTGCACCAGTCACATCAAAGGCCAGAATCAAACACTGAGGAAGGAGGAAAGCCTCAAGAGGCTTGGCTGACGTTTTATATTTTACTGAGTATGGGAGTCAGTACCCAGGTAGTGGAAAGGAGGCATCCCTAAGCCCAAGCATCCCTTTTCTTCTGGAAAGAACTAAGGCACAGGGTCCCCCTCTCTAGTCCTCCCTTAAGGATGGGGCAGAGCCATGGTGTGGCTTCCTTCTGGTTTTATGAAAGCCGGGCTTCCTGGACAATGGCTGTCCCCAGAGAGTTCTAGAAGCCTTGGGAGACCGACTTGTCCTAGTTTACATTCTGATGTGCATTTGCTCTCTGAAGCCATGCTGCACATTGTGCCTCTGTTGAACCTCATGATCCCAGCAGGGGCCTGAGTGGGCGGGGGGAGGTGAGACAACGTGGGGTACCTATGCTGAGGTTTAGGTGCCTGTGCTGGGACTGTGCCCCAGGAGTGTGGTGGCTGTGTGGAGCCACACTGCCAGGTGCTCGTGGTTACCTGATGTCCCTGGGGATGTGTCCTGAGCTGTACTTTATACAGATCTTAGCGGTCAACTCCGACATGTAATTATGCCAGACTCCAGTCACAGAGCTTGGTGCTGAGTGGGCAGAATGGTCCTCTCTGATCTATAGGGAGATGGTGTTTGGAGGGCAGTGCTTTGTTGAGATGCCTCGGCCTGCTGGGCTTGCTAGGCTAGGTGGGCCTTGGGCTGGGCATCTGGGCATGGGTGGAAGCAGACATGGTGGCTCTGATGGGGAATAGAGGCACATTACTCTGCATATGCTCTGTTTCATCCAATTGTCCACAGATGCATAACCATATTTAGTGCATGCCCTCGTGACACCTGCCAGTCACCATGTCACGTCCACCAATGGAGGGAGAGGGCTTCCCACGCTATAAGACTGACTTTGGCCTCTCCCTGGCCACGCTGAATCCAAGACTGACTACCTACTGTACATTTGACACTCAGTCTCCAGCTCCTCACTCCCAGCTCTGCCCCCCATCCCCCCGACCTTGTGTCCTGCTCAGTAGGAGCACAGTTTAGGTTGGCGTCATCTCTGGATCCCATCCTCTTGATGTACTTTGTTTCCAAGATCATTGTGAAAACTTTGTATGGCAAAGGTTTCTACTTTTTTTAATGCTCTGTTTTCTTTCTATCTTTCTTTCCTTCCTTCTCTCTCTTTTTCTCTCTCTCCCTTCCCCCCTTCCCTCCCTCTTTCTTTCTTTCTTTCTTTCTTTCTTTCTTTCTTTCTTTCTTTCTTTCTTTCTTTCTTTTCTCTTTTTCTTTCTTTCTCTTTTAAAAAACATTTTTACCTGCTTCTTTGTGAATGTTACATCGTGCACCCTAATTCCACTCATCTCCTGTCCCTTTGTATCTGCCCTCCTCCCTTGCAACCTCCCTTTCCAAAGGAAAAGAAGATAGAATTAAAAAAAAATCTTTTCATGGAGACTGTAGTGTGTCACACAGTATACCAGTTTGTCCGCACTTCTTTACTTGCAAATGTTCACTGCAGTGAGTCCTCTCTCTGTTTCGAGGCCTCTGGCTTCTGCTACAGGATCAATACCGGATCCTCATAGGGATACCTTGCTGTTGCCGCTTGTGTCGTGGAGACCCTGCAGTTGTCCGTCTGCAGGACTGGCCCTGTCACACACTCCAGCAGAGCGGAGGTGGGGTAGATGCTGGGGTGGACCAAGTCAAAAGTCTGGATCTGGGTCTGGGTGATAGCTGCGTTGGTCAGCCCGCCAGCCTGCCAGTGTTCACCTCACTAGGGCAAGCACTCCTACACTGCCCTGGCTATCTCACCCAATGTTGCAGCAAGGGGCAGGGCCAGTGCTTTTCTCACACCCTCAGGGCCAGCTCACCCAGCCCCTGCCAGCCACTTTGGTTAACAAGACTGTGCTGCCCAGGTGAGGTGCAGGGCCTACTGTCCCAAGTTCTCCACCTCAGGGCTAGCTCCCCCACCTGCCCCAGGCAGTGAGGGGCCAGGATAGGGAGGCCATCTTTCACCCAAGCCACCCCATGGCTGACTAGGGGTGGGGCCAGCTCTCCCATGATCATGCCCTCAAGGCTGACTCCCCAACTCCCCTACCAATCACAGTCAGTTCTGCTGTGCTCTCCAGGCTAAGGGCAGGACAGCTCAGTATAGTGCCTCGGGCAGCAGTCTAGACCAGGGACATCTGCATGGTTTTTGGTAGTAACAGGGGCCTGGGACATCAACACAGATCCTAGCTGCCAAAGGGTTATATGTGCAGATGTGGCTCTGGCAGCAACATGGGCCTGGATGTCCCCATGGCCTCAGGTGGCAGAGCAGGCCATTCAGATCAGCATGTTCCCCCGACACCCCCCCTCTATCCCCTATCCCCCAACCCCCAGCCCGTGTTGGCAGCATATCCATCAGGGATCCACAGGGTGTCCAGTGTTACCACAGACCACAGGCATTTGCTTGGCCTTTGGTGGTAACTCAGGCCACAGACATCGACACAGATCCCAGCTGCAGCAGGACCACAGACTCAGATATGGTCCTTGGTGGCAGCCTGGGTCAGAATCTCATCATGGCCTCTGCATGGCCACCAGTTCCACCTTTCTCCAGCGTGTGAACCCTCAGATTCACTTTCTCCTCTATTTTTCTATCATATACGTCCGTCATCTTTCCTATGTCTCTGTCACACATTCGGCCATCGGAGTGGCACCTGCAGCAGGCACTTGGTGGCTGGGTGTGTTTTCTTCTGGCCTCCTAGGACCGGTGGTATCGAGACAGGCGCTCCGTCGACTTTCTTCTTCTCTTCTGCTGCCCCAGCAGGTGTGCAGATTCTATTCTTTTTTTTTTTTTTCCAGGCGTGTTGGTACCTAGGAGAGGGGTTGCTGGTTATGTCACGGGGGTGACTGTGAAAGAAATGGCCTTTTGTGACAGCCTCTGAGCACAGTCATTGGTTCTCATTGGCTCTCCACCCTCACAGGGCCATGCTGGATTCTCGTGATTTTAGTCATTGTGCACGGCCTTTAATCTGCACTCTCCTGTTATTGAGTGTGCACGGGTATTGGCCATTTGTATTCCTCCATGTCTGTCTGCTCAGCTCCATTGTTGCTGTTCTCTTGGGTTGTCATGTTGTGAGTTTGTCTCTTCTGTACACAGGGTTTTGTCAGATGCCTGTAATTGAAAGCTTTCTTGTAGATGGTGGCTTGCTTTACTTATCTTAACCATGGCCTTTTGAAGGTTACGTACTTTTCTGTTTGGATCATTTCTTTGATGGCTTTTCTGTTCGTATCCTGCCTGAGAAGACTTTGACCAGCACAGGGTTACAGTGTTGTCTTCTTCCTCCATTGCAGATGCTGAAGCTTCAATATGTATGTCTGTGATGCTTATTGCTCCATGTGTGTGGGAATTTGAGGTCTTGCTGGTTGAGAGGTGCTGATTTCTCTGTGGATCACCTAGTCCTTGTCTCCTTCAATTCAGTGGGTGCTTGTCTGAAGAGCTGCTTCCGCCAGAACCACACCGTCGTGATTGCAGGGTCTGTAAAATGCATCTTGAAATAAGTTGGGAAATGATCCCTCCATTTTCTGAGGATTTTATGCAGAATCAATGAGATCTTTCCTGTAAATATTTGGCAGAATTTGCCAGGGAAGACTTCTGAGTCTGGAGTTTCCATTGGGAGAGATACTGAGCAGTGTAGTTCAGTTTCCTTCATGCTGCAGTGGTGCCCAGGGTGCCTGCTGCTTCTGAAGTGACCTGATTTTTAAAGGCCTTACCCATTTCAAGTAAATTGTCAGAACAGTGGAACACGGTGTGTCTTCTTCCTATCTGTAGGATCTGCAGTGGTGTTTCCTCTTCCATGACTACTGTATCTATCTCTCTCTCTTTCTCTCTCTCTCTGTCGTCTCTCTCTTTCCCTCCCTCCTTCCCTTTCTCTCTTCATTCCTTCCCGTGTATGTGTGTGTGTGTGTGTGTGTGTGTGTGTGTGTGTGCGCGCGCGCGCGCGCGCGCGCATGTATAGACAGGGTCTGGCTGTGTAGTCCTGGTTGGCATCTGGCTTGCTTTGTAGAACACACTGCACACTAACCTGGAACTTACAGTGATTCTTGTTTGTCTGCCTCCTGGGTGCTGGGATTCCAGGATTCCAGGATTCTGAGAGTCCCAGAATTACTCTTTTGTTTTGATTTTCTGGTATAACTTTATTGTTTTAGATAATCTAAGATAGAATTGGAGTTAATGCAACTAATATAAAGTTATCAATTTCACTGCTTCTAAGAAGCAGGCACTGGTTGCATTAATTTTTCTCTAATGTTGGTTGATTTTTTTTTTCACCTTTGTTTTTTCCCTTCTGCCTCCTTTGGATCAGACTTGCTTTTGTTATTTTTAGTCACAACTGAAAAGTTTCGTGTCCCACCTTCTCTACTATGAAGTAGTACAGGAACATTTAAAATGTGCAGTTGAAGAATGAATCATTTGATTTAATTTCCGTTCATTACAGTTTACTTTCAGACCCCACCCTGGCTAGGGGTTGCTGGCCTGGCCACCTGCTGTCCAACCTTTCACCTGTGCTCTAAATGCCAGGGGTTTCTTCTGCTCTGCCCACTTGACTCATGCATTCCAACATTTGGTTGGAATAAGCTCTCACCTTTTATTTATAGAAAATAAATATCTGCTTGGCACCCATTTTTTGAAATATATTTTCAGTATTTCAATATGGTTGTTTTCCTTTTTCTGACCCTCCCTTTCTTAGTGCAATTAATCAATTGACGAGTATCCATGTTTACTGTTCTTAGGGCTTAGTAACGATTCTATGTACTATCCTAGTGATGGCTTTCTGGTTCACAGGCTGTACCTTTAACTCTCAGGCCCGCCTTCAAACCCACGCCCCCCTGCCTGCACAGTGCTTGCTGCCCTGTTCATTCATAAGTATTTTGTCTGTTCCCCCCAGTCTGCTAACAGCCATCACTAATGTTATTGCTGATTTTACTTTAACAGGCAGTTTTCCTTTAGATACACAGAAGTGAGAAGATGCCTATTTCAACCTCTCTCCCTCTTTTCCATCCCAGCTTTCTTCAGTTCTTTATTTAGACTGAGATTTCCTTTGCTTGGTGCTTCTGACCTGAATAACTTACTTCAACACATTCTGTGGTGCACATTTGGTTGGAACAGGCTCTCACTCTTTATTTGTAGAAAAATAAATATCTACTCCACATCTATTTTTGAAATAGATTTCCAGTGAGTATAGAGTTCAGCTGGAAGGTTTTTCTTTCTTTCTGTATTTAAAGGTGCTACATTTCACCATCTCCCTCCGACCCACCCTAAGCCCCGGGTGCCCTTGGGAGCTGTCTGCTTTCCAGTGGCTTCTTAGATGGGTGTGGCTTATTGCCTGGGGCCGATGGACACTTAGTTGCTGCAATCTATAGTTTCGTAGTAATGGATGCTTTTGGTCATTAGTTTCCAGCTCTCTTCTGATTGCTTGCTTACGTGCTTATGTGCCTCTCTTCCCAGGTGTGCCCTGGACTTTGGGGCGTGGCCAGGGATCCTGGACCTCCTTTCACTTTCCTCGGTTTAATTTTCTCCTTGGGGTTTAGTTTCTCCTGTTCTCTCTCCTGCCCACTAGCCCCTTTATTTTACTCCACGATTGCTCCTGAGCTATGGGCAGTTATTATCAGTGATCCCGCTGCCTCGCCCCTTCCCCTGGTGCTGAGGGCTGGACTCAGGCCGTTGCCACTGAGCTGCATTCACTTCCTACATATATTTCAGCCCTCATGAAGCTTTGGCGTGTATAGGTGCAAATCTGTGCCTGGCTGGAAGCTCGTGCCCTGGGCAGAGGGCCTCGTCTGCACTCTTCTCACTGGCCGGACCAGCCCTGCTTATAGTGGCTGTGCCTCATCATGCCTAGGGTTGACTCCGTAAACCTCAGAAGCGGCGGAATCTTCCAGGGACCTCTCCTTGCTCAACAGGCTTGTGTGAGCAGCTTGTTTTTCTCTTACTCTCAGAAGTACAGCGCTGTACTGAGTATGGTCGCAGGTCAGAGAGTCCTTTCCGGTGTTTGATGGGTTTCTAGCAATAGGAGGGATCTCGGGCCCGTTTAGGGTAGACAGGCTCCAGGCTGTGCATCAGAACAGAGGAGTCTAGCTCAGTCTCTATGTAGCCCAGGCTGATCTGGAACTCTCCCTCCTACTGCTTCAGCTTCTGAGTGCTGCAGAGATGTGACTGTCACACCTGACAGCCACAAAGGACAAGTGTTAGGTCCCTCCCCTCCCCAGTGCACAGCTGCGATTCTGCCTTCCTGGCATCGCATGGTTGGCAGTGGTACCAGCCCTTCAGAGTCTGTGCTGCTTTCCCTCAGTTCGGCATTGGTCTGCCATTTGCCTGTGTTGGTGAAGCGCTGGCCATGGGATATGTAAGGACCTTGCAGGCTAGTTAGGGGACATCAGATACAGCATGTCAGAGCAGAGCGCTGAGTTTTCCAGACTCTGGAAGAAGAAACCTGGGTGTTTTCTGGAGGCTGGAAGTAGAGAAACTAGTTTGACCCAGACTGTTATGGTGAGAACTGCCCACATAATTTCCCCTTGCAGAAGCTTCTTTCCCTGTCGGAGAAAACCTTGACTTCTCTAGGTGGGGCATGGGCATAGGGCTTTTACCACCAGACTAGACCAAGAAGGACTTGGTGGACCTTGGCTTGACACAGAGAGGAAGCGGACTGTAATAGACTGGGCAGAAGGGGGCAGCCTGTGAACAGTCGTTATCTCAGCAGGAGGTCAAACCCTCAGACTCTTCTGCAGTTCTAGTGTGAAACAGAGGGCTCCTAGGCCTTTCTTACCATCTAAGAGGAAACCAGGCTGTGGTACTGCAGTCAGCCATGTGCAGCAGTGCTACCCTGACTCTGGTTCTCTACCACATTCTGACTCTACTCCTGGACCAGTTCAGCTCCTTTGTCTGAGCACCGTCCTTGCAACAAATGTTTGTCACTTGGCTGCAACACCCTCATTGGGCCTGTAGGCAGCCTGGGGGACAGGGCACAGCCTGAGGCTTGGCAGTTGCTATGCAAGGTGCTGGCTAGCAGTAGTGTGGCTGGTAGAGTGCCCAGCAGTGAGCCTGCTCCCTGAAGCATTAGGGCCTCTAGCGGACATGGTGAAGAAGGTATCCACACCGGGTTGGTTTCTCCAGGAGATGGTTCCATATATGCCAGCTGAGGCATGCCTCCACCTGAAGCTAAAGTCCTTGTGAGAGCATCATTTGGGCATCTCACCTGTCCTTGCCTGGGCAGCACAGGGGCGGGGAGAACTGTGCACTTGGAGCCCACTTGTTCTCATGGCTGGCCAGCTGGTCACTATGCCCATGGCAGCAGCAGGGGCAGCCTCTCACACCTGGATGGTTGTGTTTTCATCATGCCCAGCTGCCTTGCCCTTTCTTCTGAGTTCCCATTTACACATGATGAATTGCTCGGAGATCAGGTGTGCATTCTGGAAATTCTACTTTAGTTTTTTGAATGGTTCCCGGGATTGAACTCAGTTCCTGTCACAGTAGCCAAGTATCCTTTAAGCTAAGTAAATCCCCAGGCCTCTGTACTAGCCATTCTGACAAATTCTTTCCCTCTGTCCTCTTGTATCTCCTGCTCCTGACTGCTGCATACTCATGCCTGTCCACCCTCCTCTGTCACCTGCTCCTGATTGTTGGGCAGTTTTGCCTGTCCACCCTCCTCTGTCACCTGCTCCTGACTGCTGCGCACTTGTGCCTGTCCAGCCTCCTGGTCTCCTTGCCACTGGCATTTTCTTAGCTTTGACAACCTTTCTGTGGCATCCTTAGGTCATGCTAGGCCTCTACCCAGCTTGCACATCATCAGTGCAAGGGGCCTTGGCATATTTTTCTCACAGCAGAGTGATTTTTGGTGCTTCCATAGTGTTCTTAAGGCTTTGTTCAGTTGGTGTAGAATTTTTCTAGTCCTGAAGCCATCAATTCAGCCATGTCAATGATGTATCAGTGTTTTTAGCCTATTTATTCATATCCTGGTTTCATTTCTGTTACTGTATAAAATACCCCCCCCCCCCAAAGCAACTTAGGGGTAAAAAGGTTTATTTTCATTCACAATGTCAGGTTGTAGTTGATGCTGCAGGAAAGCCACGGTGGCTGGAACTTGAAGCAATCAGTTACATCCCAGTCAAAAGCAGAGAAGGAATGGATGTATACATGCTTATTGCTTAGCTAACTCTTTCTACTCCTACTTTGAGGTGCTATGGAGACAGAATCTGAATGAGAATTTCATCAGGGAGGCTGGGGTCCAAGGAGCATACAGCGAACTTCAAGGACCTAGCATATACCTTGTGCTGAGCTTTTATTAGGAACAACTCATATACAGATCCTATGTGGGCAGATGTTACGTGTGCAGATGTTACGTGTGCAGATATTATGTGGGCAGATACTATGTGTGTACATACTATGTGGGCAGATACTATGTGTGCAGATATTACATGTGCAGATACTATGTGGGCAGATGCTATGTGTGCAGATGCTATGTGTGCAGATATTATGTGTGCAGATACTATGTGGGCAGATACTATGCAATCTTTGAACCACATTTGCAAGGAATACAGGTTTTTCTTTTTTTTATTAATAGAGCACCAGTGAGAACAAAACCAAATGTGGACAAGAAATACACTGGAACAGAGCAAGCCTTTACATCTCAACAAAGTACATTCCATGTCCTGAGTTATACGTGCTCATTGTACAGACTGTTTCCTTCTGCCCTGTGTGCCAAAAGTCAGAATGCTTTTAAAATGTGGTTTTTTTTTTCATCGACCAGGCTGCTGGCAATACCAAAGTCCAACACCTGGAGTGATGCCATCCATGTTCAGGCTGTGTCTTTTTATACCGAGCAAAGCAGTCAAGACAATTCCCAACAGACGTTCCCACAGCCTCCCTGAGCTAGACAGTCCCCTCACTGAGACTTACCTCTCAGGTGATTCTAGGTGAGGTCGTGCTGACAATTTTAACCAACCAGCACAAGCAGGCTGGCTAACTCTCATCACCTTCTGACTCCTAGATATTCTGTCATCTCAGAGAGGTCCCTGACCACCATTTTTGCCTTTAGCCCTATGCAGCCTTCTGTGTTCCATTGCAGACTTGCCATTTCTAGGCGTGTAGTTTAGCTGGGGTCAGACAGCTCCTGCTTTGTTGCTGAGCACAGGTGCTGGGTGAATCACATGGTAGCACATGTGTGACACTCAGAACCCTCTTCAGTCCCTTTAGTTCCTTTGTGTGGCCAGGCTCTAGCTTATCTGTTGTTGGGTGTTTGGGTGACCTCTACTTTTCCCCAGGACAGTGCTACTTTGAGTACCCTGCTGGTTTTATGTGGACAGGAGTCCTCACTATTCTTGGCATGTGTACTTTGCAGTAGAGTTGTGCATGTGCACAGTAACGGAATTGCAGAGCACAGGGACTAGGTGTGAACTTTGGTGAGATTAGTATTATCAATCAGATACTTATGAGGCCAGCTTCTGGGAACACCTTTGAGGGAGCTCCTGGGTTAAGGTTAGCCTCTGGGAATGAATGTCTATGAAGGATTGCCTGGATTCAGTTGAGATGGGAATACCTGCCCACTCTGGGTAGCACCATTCCTTAGGCAGGGTATCCTGGCTCTTATAAGGGTGGAGAATGTGAGTGGAGCACTAGCATGTGTGTGTTAATCCAGTGGTCTCTGCTCTGGAATGTGGACAGAGTATGACCAGTTTTCTCAAATGCCTGCTTCTGTGACCTCCCGCCATGATGGCTGTGGCCTGGAACTGTGAGCTTAACGGACCCTTTATCCCTTAAGTTGCTCCACATCTGAGATTTTATTACAACAACAGAAAAGAAACCTAAGGCAGAGACCCCCTTCCCTTTGCAGCCTGAGTGGTAGGAGGGCAGGTATGGGCGTCCATTCCTGACTCTGACTCTGCATGCTGAACTGGAAGGCAACAATAGTGTGTAGAGCGCCTGTCCTGGGGATCCCCACTGTGAGGACAACCCAAGCATCTGGAAGTAGTGATCCTGCAGGCAGCGCCATCATCTGCCGTCTCTCAATCCTTCTTCCTCTAGCCACCCAGGGTGATGCTCTTAACATCCAGGAGCTGTGCCAGGTCACAGTGGCCAACGCCTGTCAAACCAGCTCCCATGCTGGGTCCTAGCCTGGGTCCATTCTCCATCCTGCTGCCCTGGGTCACTGAGGTGACACAGGAGGCCTTGCTGTATTGTGACCGCCATGCAGTCCAACCCCAGCCTTTCCCAACATGAGGCACGCTCCTTGGCTACCCTGTTCCCCATTATCAACTATTCATGGCTGCCCTTCCCAGACTCCTCCTTTTCTTCAGTTCCCTCTACATCCTCAGTGTGACGACATGGGGCCATGGAAGGAGTGCATCCTAGGTTCACTCGGATGTTCTGGGAGGGCAATATGAGGGATGAGAGCAGAACCCCATGTGCTCAGGGAGCGAGGAGAAGCCTTTCCTAGACGTGTGGTGTGTGGGCCTGGGACCTGTCCAGGTGGGGCCTATGCTGGGCGGGAGTGGACTGAGCCTAGTGTTCAGGGCACATAGGTGACCTACACTGTCCTTTGTCCAGGCTCCCTTTGCCTAATTTCTGCCATAGTGACTACACATTGGGGGTGCACCCATGGGAGGAAGAGTCCTTTTGCTTATCCTGACCCTCTTCTCTTGGGCAGCGACATCATTGGAACAGAGCCTCTAGTCCTTGGGGGGACTAAGTAAAACACAGGAGCTTCAGGACATCCTCTGTGTGTGTGTGTGTGTGTGTGTGTGTGTCTGTGTGTCTGTGTGTCTGTGTGTCTGTGACATCCCTGCACTTGTGCACAGTGCCATATGCACACTCGTACACTTACACACTCTTGGGTGAGCCAGTCTGAGCTCAGAGCCTGAGGCCAAGGCAGCCCTGTGGCTCACCTCTGTGGTACACACAGCTTCACACCCTGCCCTACTTTCGGAGTGAGCACATCTGTGGCCATGCTAAGACACATGCATGGATATACTAAGGGGAGGTGCATGCCACTCTGTATTGCATCCCACCACATTCTCAACCATGTCTCTGTTGTACCCCAGACTCAACGACAGACTCACAGAGATGAAAGTGTCTCAGTGGACACAGGCTGGAGTAGAGAAAGCTCGTAGGTTCGGTGCTGCCCAATGGGACTCCGGTCCTCTAAGAGGGACCTGCTGGCCTGTTCTGAGCTGGACTGGGCTGAGGTCTAGGCTCCAAGAGAAAGGTCCTATTTGTGAAGCTAAGTCCTGAGGGTTGGGAAGAGAAAGAGAATCCTTGTGGGGAGTGTAGGCCTGCCTCTCAGCAACGTAGCTTCACATGTGGGCTTGTAGGCCTGAGGGGCATTGGGAAGCCTGGTGCTTCCACCTTCCCACCCAGGCTGTTCTGAAGGCATGGCTCCACTCTGCCTGGCTTCTTCTGGCATGGGTGACCTGAGGACTCACTAGCTCCAGGGTTGGTTCCTCACTGGCCGCAATGTTGAGGTGTTTGGTTCTAGTTGCCCTCTGTCACCTGGTCCTCACACCAGCTCTGTTCTTGGCATCCTTGATAAATTCCCAGTCTTGGCACAGAGAACACATTGCAATCACTCCTCAGTTATGTTTCTTGTTTAAAACTCTGGAAAATACACCCCACGCCTATCTGACTTTAGGGGGTCTGGACACCTGAGCTCTCTGGAGGCTCCTGTTTACGTGTGGCATCTCTGGGCTGTCTTCACTAGTCTGCCTCCTCTGTGCAGATTGAAGTGACTAGCGTGGTAGAAACTGCTTTCCCAGTTCAAATGCATGGGAGTCCTCATCAGCATGCTTTCAGATGGCTGTCAGCCGAGGGTGTCACTGCCTGCAATGGTACCAGGGCCAGGGTTATGGTTAGGGTCTTGAAACTCTGTGTGGTTTAGTGACAGTATATTGTCTATCTTGATGTCACTCTCTCTTTGGGGGCTCAGTGGTCAGGCAGGTAGACATTCAAAGGACCCTGGCCTCTTATCTTAGAGAGTAGAATGTTCCCAGTTGAGTTGACCAGAGGGACCCCCTCCACCCCCAAATACAGGCTCTGGCCTACAGTGGTCATTGCCCATAGCTCTGGTCTGAGATTGTGGGCCAAACAATGGCCTCTGAGCCCCCTCCCATGCTGCCTACACTCCCTGTATATTAGCAGGCCTAATGTGCTTGTCTTGGCTTTCTGGGGTCTTATCTGATCCCATCTGATGAATTCATATCCTGCAAATGCCATTAGCATTTAAAAATTTGAGATTAGCACAGGATCGCCATATCCTTTTCTCTAGGTTGACAGAGCTTCCTGTTTTAAAATTATTATTATTATCATTATTAGTGTGTGTGTGTGTGTGTGTGTGTGTGTGTGTGTGTGTATGCATGCATGTCACAGGACACTTGGGGAGTCCAAACAACTTTGTATAGTTGATCTCACAACCTGTAAAGGGTTCTTGGGATCTGACTCAGCTCCCCAGGCTTGTAAAGTGGGCCCCTTGACCCACCCGGCAGTCTTGCTGGCCATGCCCAGTGCCTGCTTCCTTGTGTATAAGCTGAGTTAGCACTCCATCCTCTGTGCACTTCAAGGGGAAAATGGTATTTCAGTGTGCAGTGGCAGGGGTGACCTCTGAGGATCGGGACACTGAGGAGATCAGACTCACCTGGGTCACACATGCTGAACCTTTCAGCCTCGCCCTGTACCAGGCAGTGCTGCTTTGAGATTTGCCCCACAGCATCCAGCCTGGGCCTCCATGTCATAGGCCCCCAAATTTAAGCACCACACTTGTATCCGTAATTTAATGGCTTAATGGTGGCAAGGACAATTCTTGTTTGCCTCTGCGTGGCTTAGTGTCATCCCAGGGTACAGTTGGAATTCAGGTACTTGGCTGGCTGAATGGTCTGTGATCCTAGAAGCCCGTCTCTGTTTACCTGGTGTGATGGGCCAGGCACTGCTCTCTATGTCTGACACAGGCTCGGCTGGATCCACAGTAAGCTCTCTGTGAGCCTGGGTCAAGGAATATGTGCAGATCTCTGTATGGGCAATGAAGAGGATTCCTGTGTCAGCTCACAGGTGGCCAGGTGGCTTAGTTAGGCTTCTGTTGCTGTGATGAAACACCGTGACCAAAAGCAAGTTGGGAGGGGAGGGGTTTACTTGGCTTACACTTCCACATCACAGCCCATCACAGAAGGAAGTCAGGGCAGGAGCTCAAACAGGGTAGGGACCTGGAGTCAGGAGCTGAAACAGGGGCTGTGGGTGGGGGCTGCCTTACTGACTTTCTCCTCATGGCTTGCTCAGCCTGCCTTCTTATAGAACCCAGGACCACCAGCCCAGAGATGGCTTCATGCACAGTAGGCTGGGCCCTCTCCCATCAGTTACTAATGAGGACCACGGTCTGAGAGCATCGTAACCAGCCTGCTAAAGTTGAGCACACCTATACACAGACCTGACAGCTCAGGTGCAGGAACGAGCCTCTCCTCTCAGGTGCTGCTGCTGGGAGCGGTCTGAGGCTGATTTAGCTGTGGCTGTGGGAAGATGCAGACTTACTTTTAGAGGCACTCTGGGGGCCAGAAGCTCACAGATACAGACAAGGCTACTCACTCCACATGGAAAAACTGAGGCCCTGAGGGAGGACTTTCCCTGGATCTACAGAATGAAAACAGAGCTGGTAATAGAGCTTCAGCTCAGCAGGGGTGGCACCTGCTTGTTTTCTTGGGAGATAGTGTGCATAAACCCAGGGCTGCTGTGTGCCCCACCCTCAGCCCTGTGCCTTAGCCTGTGGTGACATGTGTTTCAGAGGTGTGTCAGCTTAGGGTGTTGGGCCTTGTTTGGTGGGACAGTAGAATAACCCTGGGTCTTGTCACCAATCCTCCAGCCACTGTTGGTGGCAATCTTCTCTACAGGGATCAGAGGGCCTTGCCTGATGAGGCTACCATACCCAGCGGCCTCTCCCAGGCTGAGGTGCCAGAGAGCATACCTGGTCCTGGATGTCATTTTTTTAGTCCTGGGATGGTGTCAGTGACAGGCAGAGCTCTGTCGAACTGTCTACTGTCACATGTTTGTACATGTGTGTGTTGGAGGGTGTTGGTGTGTGTGTGTGTGGGGGGGAGTGAGTGTAAATTGTCTTCATGGATAGCCATACCACCGATTAGTATGCATTTGGTGAGCCTGATACTGCATGTTCCCTGGAGTTACTTTGGGTAAATGCTGATTATTCCTTTCCTTTCAGAAACTCCCTTCGGTTCCTTCTCAGATGATACCTACTGCCTATTTTCTTGTCTATTGTGAACTACACGCTTGCACAGTCACGGGGTTGTCCTTGTATTCCGTGTCATGACTCACTCATGGTGCCCATGCTGAGTCCTTTCCTTTTTATTGCTAAGTAGTGGCTTTATCACTTTCTCTTTACCCAGCACCTTCTGAGGGACCCAAGGCTGATTCCAGCTGGTGCTAAGACTGTGCTGTCTCTACAAGGTTTCTGTGTGTTTCCACATCTGGGTGAGTTGCCTGAAGCAAAATTGTAGAGCAGATAATGAGGTGTGTGTTAACTCGAGGTGAATCCATTCAGCTTTTTCTCAGAGCAGCTGACATTACAGGACTCTGTGTCCTCCCCAGAGCCTGCAGGTGTGGCTTCCGTGTGTATTTCGGTGTCTACTGTCCAGTGTGTTCTCCTCTGGGTGCGTGTCAGTCTCTTGCCTGTCCTTGTCATTACTTATTCTTGACTTGTGACTGTGGGGTTGTCAGAGCTCCTCTGTTCTCAATGCAAATCCTGTGTCAGGTGCTGAGGGGAGACTTTCCCCTCACAGGCTTGTCTTTTGTAAGAACATCTTATTTCTAACGTTGTTGTGGTCCCTAGAGGGTTCTGTCCACTGGTGTGGTGTCAGCATGATTTGTTCTTTACCCCTCACTCAGGCACCATTAGGAAGGATGAGGCATTCGGGCATGAGCGGTGAGGCCTTTGGGGGAAGGTTAAATACCGGACACCAGGGCAGAGGCTCGTGAGAGAATTCTGGTGGTTTAGGAAAGGAGGCCCGAGAAGTACACACGTGCTTCAGCCAGGAAGCCCGGAAGGCCCTCATGAGGGCCTGTGCCGTGTTGTTGAGATTTCTTTTCTTTATTAGGTCTCCTGCCTCAGGCACTTCGTTACAGTAACGCACTGATGTATTAATGGCTCATGTATTTCCAGGCTTACGGTTTTTGTATTTTTCAGCTCCCACATTTGGGCCTGACACGCTTGGAATTTATTTTTGTGTATGCGGTGAGGTAAGGCTGAGCTCATTAAACAAGTAAAGAAAATAAAAGGTTTTTTCCTGTTGACTATGTTGGCGTCCTTTTGGGAAGCTGTCAGAGCCTCTTGCTGTGGTACATCCTGGGCCTGTGGTACTTGACTGCAGGTGTGGGCCCTCCGCTGCTGGCCGTTCCGAAGCTCTTCTAGATGCCCAGACCTTTTGTGTTTCAGTTGAACTCAACATCAGATGGTTAAGTTCTATTTTTTAAAAAATTTTTTTTACAGTTTTGATTGTGAAAGCTTGAAAGGCTGGGCGGTGGTGGCGCACGCCTTTAATCCCAGCACTTGGGAGGCAGAGGCAGGCGAATTTCTGAGTTCGAGGCCAGCCTGGTCTACAGAGTGAGTTCCAGGACAGCCAGGGCTACACAGAGAAACCCTGTCTCGAAAACAACAACAAAAACAACAAAAAAGGCTTTGAAGAATTAATATCTCAGTGGTATTGTCTTATACCCCATAAAGCCACCTTTCTTCTGTTTGTTCTCTCTTTAGGCAATCACTTGTTAGTTGTCAGTGACATGTCTCCTTCATGCTGTATCGTGCTCAGTTCATCTGAATGTTCTCATGGTGTCTCTACTGTCACGGACGCCACTGTTTAAATTCCACTTTCCCGTTTGGGCCACAGTTCAGAAACATGGCTGGCGTTAGCACACTGCTGCCCCGTGGCACCTGAGATTTCCTTGTTTTTTCTTGGAGGTTTCTTTGGCTTCCTCAGGCTCTCTACAGATGGCAGACCCAAGACACAGCCCTGATGTGGACTTACAGGGTACCCAGCTTGTCCTCCTGTCTTTTCCGATACTGGAGCCCCAAGAGCTAACTTCCGCCCTGTGCTGTCCCTGCTGCATTGTGATTCTCTCTGCTGTGCACCCTCATAGCTCTGCTTTCTGCTTCTGATGGTAGATGGGCTGGCAGACAGGCTGATCTGGGCCACAGCTGTGCATAGTCCCTGGGTTGGGCCTGTCAGTGCCTTAAGTGTCCTTGGAGAGGAGATGTCTCTAAATGTTCTCACTGGCTGCTGGAAGCACTGGTGGTTTTCACTCCTTTTCTCTCTGTGTGCTGATTCTTGGCTTCACTGGCTGTGCAGCTGCTGTCATGTTAAGGCCATGGAAGAGTCACCTAATGCATGAAGGATGCCAGGCTGGGTACGGAGACTGGCTTGCTTTTTCTGTTATGTGAGATGACCATGGTCTGTGAGAGGTGGAGAGGAGACACATCCTCGGAGGGACACAGACGTAGATTGCTTTCAGTCTTGTTCAGATGCTGGAAAGATGAGAGCTACACTGGCAGAGTCTGAGGAGTAGAGAGGGCCTTACAGGAGGAGGCTACCCCTTGCACTGGGCTTTCCCTGTTGCTCTGTATCTGAAGAATAGAACATCAGATGGCAGCTGAGCTGCTGCCACCCTCCCTGGATGCCCAGGCGCTGTAGAGCGGTACCCTGGGTGGTGATGGAGCATAGTTAGAGATTTGGCTTTGTTGGGAATGAAACAGAACTGCTGTTACATGCAGAAAGAAGCTGGAGGGACATGAACTGATCTCTGAGAGACATGCCTTAAGCTTCCCCCCCCACCCACTTGTGGTGGTGGCATGCAAGGTAGTGGCAATAGATGGCCAGAAGACACTGCAGCAGTCTGGAGACATGGGGAGAGGGAAGTGTCGGCATGCACATCTTCCTGAACACATTGCAGCAGGGCTGGCTGATGTACCTTACTGTGGGCTACACAGAGCAGGGCATTGCTTCAGGGACTGGAAAGATGGGGTTCACAGAGGCTGAGGTGGGTAAAGGGGGCCGCGATATCTGGGCAGAGCTGCCAATGGGCGGCCATAGAGGCTAGCTTGGAGTTCAGAGCCAGCTGGGAACAGAATATGGGCCAGTGGCATTCAGATGATGTTAGGTCCAGAGGTCATCAGGTGGTTCTCATAGGGAGTGGCTAGTGACATGGTCCTGGGGAAATCTGTGTTCTGATGTTCTGAGGTTGGCCAGGTAAGCAGATGACCTTGAGCCATAGCAGGTAGTGACATATGACAGGAAAGCCTCTGCTACTGCTGCCCCCTTTGTAACCTGTCGTGGCATCCATGCTTGTCTATACATAGTCCCTGTTTCTTTTCCTTTCCTATGCAGGTTGCCAGGAGGAGGCTGCCCATGCCCCCTGGGAGGCAGGACTTTATTCACTGTTTCTTCAGTGATCAGTGATCTCAGGCAGGCTGCTCTATGGTACAAGGCATGGTGGTTGGTGGCCTTTGAGGACCCATGGCTGTGATTCCTGCCAAGTCAGACCTCTTTCTCTGTTGGGCTGTGTGCGTGTTGGGGACTGGCTAGGACAGGGTTGCCCTTGGTGGCACTGTGGGTATAGGGTCATCCCTAAGCAGCAGACTCGTGATGTTTGGAGAGGGTGGGTCGCATGGCATTGTAGGTAAGTCTTTTGCGCTGGAAGGACCTGAGTCCCTTCCTGGAAGAGGCGCCTGCCTATTCTACCAGGTTTAGGTTATCACAAGGCCGGGAGAGGGGTTTGGTGAGCCTCTCTGAATGACAGGCACTGGCCTCAATGCGAGCAGAAAATCTAGTGTTTGTCTAGGAAGGAGTTGGAGCCATGGTGGGTCAGAAGCTTCCACCTCCCACAGCCAGCTGGGCGCTTTGCCCTCTCCGTTCTCCATGCCCCTATCCGTCCACCTCCCCACCCTCTCTTATCTTTTCATGCTTTCTCCGCCTGTTCCTCTATGTCCCTGTCCTTGCCTCTGTCTGCCTATTGTCCTTCAGTGGTGCCCTTACCCACCCGTAGCACCGCTCACTCCTGTGCCCTGCCTTTCTGCTCCTGACTGTCCTTGGCACCTCGTAACCCTCATGTGAGCATCTCCCCACACTCAGTCTGCCCGTTTCTGCCCCATCTCCCTTTCTCCACCTCCCTGTTCTTCTCTCCCACCCTGAGCTTCCTGCTGCCCCCGCTTCTCTACTCCAGGCATGCAGTCCAACAGGACACCAACAAAACCGTGACCGCTAGCTCCAGTGCCATGAAGCAGGTGTCGCAGCTGCGGGGCTTCTACCTGCTATGTTTTCCCTAGGGGACTTGAGGCTTGGCCAAGGTGGTGGCTGGAGGGAGGAGGAGTGGGTGCCCTGGTGCCTGTGGTGGGGTGCAGAACGGGCAGGGGCAAGACACTGGACTGATAGGTACAGAAGGGCACTCAGGATAGCTGAACTCATTCTGGGCTCAGTCTGTGGTCATAGACACCCTGATCACCCTGGCTGCAGTTGCATGACCCTTGCCTCTGTTGCTTATGTCTTCTCATCCTGCCCTGCCTCCTATCCCCTGCCCTTCTACCTCCAGCCGTCCTGTGCTGCGCCTCCGTGTGTACCCCTCCCCTCAGTCACACCAACACTCGCAGGCGTCGAGCACATGATGATTCTTACAGGCCACTGCACACACTGTCCCAGCTACTGCTGTCCCTTCGTGCGCCACCCACCCTTGCACCTCCACTCATTCCATTTGTTAGCCAACCCCTTCCCGAGCGCCCATAGACTGGAGAGTGCCCAGGGCATGCAAGTAACTGCTGTAAGTCCGCAGTCTGTGGAGCAATAGGCCGCTGCCTGCTAGCCCTTGCCTGCCCCACGAGGCTTACCATGCTCAGCCTCACTGGCTGGTTCCACTGTCCTCTGCTGCTGCATATCTGTAGCAGACTGCCTGCAAAGCCTAGAATACCAAGCATCTGCCCTGGATGGGAAATGTCTGCCACCCCTGTTCTGTCGAGCTGCGAGTGGTGTGGCCCACACTTGCAGGGACTGTCAGCAGCAGCAGGGGGTGAAATAAGGAGACTTGCCTATGTGGGAGTGGCTCTGTCAGCACAAGTCTGGAATAAGGATGGAGGCTGCACAAGTGTGAGACAGAACGTGAACTGGTGGCTGCAGGGACCGGCATGAACAGAGTTTAGCTGCATTGGGCCTTGCGGGCACTGGGACTATGCTTGTGTTCTAAGACTAGGTTGTTAACAACCATAATGCATCTGTGCAGTACTGAGCCACAGTTAGTGAAAACATCCTGGTTCCAAGTATTGACTTACACTAACAGAAGGTGCTGCAGTGGTGGTAACCATTGTTCTAGTGAATAGAACATTCCAGAAATCAGACTGTGAAAGCCCTTTGTCCTTGCTTTGGGTGGCCAGCAGCAACATTTTTAGAGTCACAACTGCAGTGGCTCATGAGGCAAGATGGTGCTTCACTCTGAATCTTTGGTGAGATGTTTGTTCTTCATAAGTCACACCAAGCAGCACACCAGTGTCCCGTGTCACTGGAACACTGTTCTAGGCCCCATGTGTATGTGTGCTTTCCTCTGTTTACACATTCATTCTTCACACACTGTCATGAAGAGCCTCTTACATGACATAGGGGCTCGGTCCCAAATGGCCAGGCCCTGTGTTTCAGAAGGTGTGTTTCTAGAGCTAGAATGGTATAGTCCAAGCCAGCTATCTTCTGGAGAGGCTAGTGATGTATTCTTTCTGAGTGGACTGACAGAGACAGGGGTCCATATATCTTTGACTTTGTAAGATTTAATAGGATGTGTGGTACAAATTAAGGCCTTGGGACCCCCAGGACCTCGGGTAAATTGATCCTCGGGCCCTGTGCTGGTTTTGTGACCCTCTCTCCTATGACAGTGTGGCTGTTGGTCTTGTTCCCTGTTCAGAGATGAGGGTCCCTCCAAATGCATAGCAGCCATAACTGGCCACAAACCCAGGTCTTCCTGCATCCATTTCTTAACCTAAACAGGGGCCATCAGGCCAGGACATGGGGTCTGAGGCTTTTGTCCTTACAGGGGCTACCCCACAGTGATCCCTGTATGTCCACAGTCACATGTGACTGCAGGATGAGGAGGAGTGAGAATACAGGAGGCTAGGTGAGAAATGAGTCTGCCAGGGCACCGATGAATGTGGCCAGGACTGGGGGACAGGGACTGGGAGAGCCAGCCTCCTGCTTAGGCTCAGCAGTAATCTAAAGTCTTGCTCACACACTCTCAGGGTATGAGAGGGAGTGGCTCCTGCATCCCGTCTGGGGAAGGCAGTGGTGGCAGGAATGGTTGGAACCATTGCCATCTTGAGTGATAACTCCTTGCAGACTGGCCGCTGTGGGCTTGCTGCCACCTAAGGGTGGAGTCCTTGTGGGGCTCTGGAGTCCAAGAGTTTCTGTGACTTTGTACTCAGGCCCTTTTTCTTTCTGAGCAAGGTTTTGGGGTGCGGTGTGACCTCAGGTGGCAGAGCATTCTTCTAGAAGCATTGTCGTGGAAGTGTGCCCAATAGGGCTCTCTGGAAAAGTATGCACTACTTGATCCCATTGAGAGACAGGCTACAGAGTAGAGTGGCCAGCATTTTTGCTTTCTGCCTCCTTGCTGTCTTGCGTTTTCACATGGGCCGATAACCATAACTTTCCCTGATACTAAAACGAAAATAAGTCTCACAAAACTGTTATGCGAAGGGTGGACCATACACCCAAGGACTGTGATACACACTGCCAGTGAGCAGCCTGCTTCTATAGTGTTGTCATCACGAGTGCTGAGTAGGCGTAGTGGTAGGCATGCTATGATTTGGAGGAGCCTGGTTAGCCAGAGCCACTCAGAAGGGTGTTAGGCTGCGTGGGTATGACTTCAGACTCTCTTGGTCAAGATTTCTGAGAACTGGCTGGTTTCCTTGGTACAGATTCTTCCTGGCCCAGAGGCAAGAGGGTGGCCCCCACCAGCTGGTACCACACCTAGGAAGCCTGAGCTGACAGCGCTGAGGTACAGGGCAATGCTATGTGTTCCCTTGGGACCGTGTTGCCAGTGTTCTCTTGGAACGCTAGCATTGCAGCCCGGTTCCCCCTGGCGCTGGAAGCCTGGCAGAAAACATTTCAACAGAGAAGATGGAAGATACAGAGTGAGGAGCTGTTTGAAGAGGTGAGGCCTGGCTTAGCCTCATCACCGGTGTGAGCAGTCAATCAGAACTTGGCCACAGCCTTCTGACCTGTGAAATGGGCCCATTATTCTTCTCAGTTGGATTTCCAAGGGTTTAAATCCACTTGCCTTGTCAGAGCTGCTCCTGATACCCATGGGCCAAGTGTATTAGAGAGAACTCCTGTGAAGTTGGTGTCCAAAGAGATGCTGACTGAAGATATAAACTATGATAAGACTTAGGGTAGAGAGTGTGAGGACACATGGAGAAGGACCTGTGGGGGATAAAGTGGGCATAGGGATCTCTGGGGACCAAAAACCTGGGTCTAGGACCAGACTGGACAAATGTGCAGTAATGCCACCCTCTGTTTGCAGCAGGAGCACTGTTAGCTTCGCTGGCTTAAAACCCAGTGCGTTCAGATGCCGTTCAACTATGGAGTGGTGCAGTGGGTGAGGGGCTGGGAAGGGTGGTGTCCAGCTAGTTACTACCCCTCCCTTGAGCTCCGCCTACTATCTGTCTTGTCCTGGGCTTGTTTGATGTAGCCTTTCCACCAGAGCAGAAGAGTAGGCATTCCTTGAGAGCACTGTAACAGGTACCAGGGCCCCACTGCTTATCTTCAGAGTGTGTTCTTGGAAGGGTTCATTCTCAGAAGTGCTTCCCAGAGGTGACCTCCCAGCACCTCCTAGAAATCTGGAAGAGCAGAGATTATCAGGGCCAAGCAGCAGGGAAACAGACCCAGGGAGATGATGCGGATTAGTGGGGATACCCAGGAGATCCTTACAGAGGCAACCTGTTCTCGGGAGCCAACAGCCTAAGTGTACATTGGTGGCTGCTTGGTAGCAGGTCATCTTCCTCTCCTTTTATATTCTTCCATATTTCCCATTCTGTACTTTTTTCCCCCAACAGAGGGTTGCAGAAAAGTCCAAAGCACTGCTTTCCAGCATGCAGTGGGGGGTAGCAAGCAGGTAGGGACCAAGTTTTGACTGTATCCAGAACCTTGGGGGACAATCCAGAACCTGCTATCGTTTATGCTGTGGGCCAAGGCGGGAAGGGCTGAGGTAGGAGCTCCACGATGGTTAACTCTCAAAGCTCTGCTAGACCATGGTGTACAGCGAAGCATCCAAGTGACAGCCATTGTTGGTCCTGTATGCTGCGCAAGGCGTTCAGGTGGTCTTAACCTGCTTTCCAAAGCCTGGGTACCTTAGAAAGGGAAGCAGTAGCATTTAGTTGAGTTTTGGAGGTTGAAGGTCTGGAGTGGAATGGCCTCTAATAATGTTCTCTTTGCAAAAGGCATTACGATAGAGGCCACAGAAGGCAAGGTTAGTTTGCACTCAGAGACAGTCAGTGTAACGTGAAGAAACCTATAAGGTCCTCACCACAGACAGAGAAGAAAACTCAGGATAAAATTCAGCTCCATAAAGGGAGTGACCTTGACCTATGAAGGTGTCTTTGGAAGCATTCGTCAGGACACCACAGATGCCAGGGCAACAGTCTCATGAGGCTGAGGGCAGAGCATGGGGTCTTGTCTCCTCCTTTGCCACCTCATGGGGTTTGCAGAAGGTATGAAGAGGAGACCAAAGGTGGGATGAGGGATGGCAAGGTCGCGTCACCGACACTGAGTGGCACTGCAGGGACATTAGAACGGACAATATGCCTCCACACAAGATCACTCTGTCAGGTCAGCATCCAAGAGGAGAGTGAGCTTGGAAATGGCATGTAGGGTCTGGTGTCACTCTCAGTGGGTGTGGCAGCTTGTGCCTGTGGTCCTAGTGCCCAGGAATTGAGACCACAAAGGGTAGCATAGAGACACCTTGCCAAGAAGGAAGAAATGATTGCATCACATGGTCTCAAGTGAAGGAAGCGATCCAGCATGGCAGCTTGCAGCCCGTAGGAGGAACTCCACCAGTCACTGCCAGGAAAGGAGAGGCGCAAGGAACGAGAGCGCTGTGTTTAGAGTCCAGACAAGCGTGTGTGTGTGTGTGTGTGTGTGTGTGTGTGTGTAAATGGAAGAGGCAGAGTGGTGAAGATTTGTTTGCAGAACTGAAGAACTTGTTCATGCCACAGACACTAGCCGAACTGATGGTGTGGAATCTGTGAGGTGCATAGGTTGGTTTTGGGTGGTCCAGATGCAGCCCAGGTGTGTGCTGGCTGGTGAGTGGGTGCTGGAGGTGGCCTGAGAATGTGGCTGCCCAGCAAGAACGTGATGCTTACTCAGTGTTTGGTGCTAGCTTAGTTGAGTCTGAACTAGAGACAAAGATCGTTGACTCATATAAACGTTCCCTCCAAAACAGAGACAGCCCTAGAAGCAGGAAGGACTTCCCAACTCCACAGCGGCAGGGCACTGCCCACAGAGATGGAGATAAAAACTAACACATCTGTAAAAGAGTAGAGGTTGCCCGGAGTTAAAGAGCTTTCGCAGTGTCGTTCGGAAAAGTTCTCTGCCAGCGTTCATGAAGATCTTTTGCAAGTCAGTGAGGAGATGTTCTTGAAGAATATTTACAAATAAATAATGAGCAGTGAACATGTCCTCAACCAAAGTGGCTACTGGGAAAAATAAAGGTAGTTCAGTAGGCTGAGGCAGGAAGATGGCCATGAATTCAAGACCACTGTAGGTGATATAGTTTTAGGCCTGGACTATAGTGTGATGAAGCTCTATCTCAGTTTGGAGAGAGGCAGTGGGGACAGGGTGAATCCGGAGGCCTAGGAGTGTCAGCTGAGGTTGAACGTGGTTGACTGTGGCCCTGCGATTCTGCCCCGAGGAGAAGTGTGTGCCTGTGCATTCCCTGAAGGTCGCAGTGTGATCAGTGAGGCAGAGCCGGCATCCATGCTGGCTTCAGGCAGTATGAAGGTTCACAGCAGGCTGGAGAATGAGGCAAAACTGCTGCAGCCCCCATGCAGTCTCAGACAGTGAGTGGCCCCTGCCAGGTCTGGACTGTCTGGCCCCAAGCAGAACAGATGGTTTGGTGCTGGGGACAAGCCTCAGGGTTCATGCTGTCTGCCTTTGTAGCACCGCTGGCTGGCATAGCTGGATGGCTGTTTTTCTTACTTTCCTTTCTCTTTTTCCCTCCCTCCCTCCCTCCTTCCCTCCCTTCCTTTCTTCTTTCTCTTCTTTTCTTTTCCTTTCTTTTCTTTCTGTTTGTGTGTGTTCCTAGACTGCAGGGGCCATACGTCTTCATTTCCACAGGTTAGCTAGAAGTCACTTGTCATGCTATCGTATTCAAAGCACAAGTCAGAGTCAACCCTCATCTTCTGGCCCAGGCCATTTGCGGGGCGGGGGGGGGGGGGGAGTGTTGAAGAGCAGATGCTGGCACCTTTCCCACGTGAAGAAGCGGTACCACCTTAGCTGGGATTGGAGTGTGTGAGAAAATGCCCAATTTCCCAGAGCCCGAGCCCGAGCCCCAGGCACTGCCTAGGTCTGAATCTTCCAGCTCCTACTCCCTTGGCAGGAGGAGGGCAGGGTCAGCCAGCATCATTGTCCCCAAAGATGCCCATCCCAGCTTTGAGCCTTCTCATGGGAAAGCAAGCCCTTTCTCCGGTGGTCCCACGGCAGGATTTGTTTGTTCCTCAGTCTGTGTGTGTTCAAGCCACGGCTAGGGGTGAGAAAGCTGCCTTTGTCAGCCCTTTTCTAGCTGGAAAGCTATCACAGGCCCCACTCTGCACCCCAGCATCTGGCAAGCAAATCCTTAATCTGGGCATCAGAGCTAAAGACTCAAATTAAGCCTTTGTAGGCAGCATAAAGAAGAGCTTTGTCTCCCTTTCAGGAGGCTGGGAGATCCGCTAAACTGTTTCTTCAGTCCTGTTCTTTGCCGTGTGTGTAGGGAAGGTGGACCTGTATACAGGTGAAGGAAGTCTTGACAGGACCCTCCCTGGCATGGTTGAACTGCTGCCCCCCCCATATCTCCTCAGTGGGGCAGCCCATCAAAGGCATGGGTTCCTTGCTGCAGACTTGGGTAGTCTGTGCCCCGCCCCCAGTCCCCACCCCTGTGCCTTCAGCATGCAGGGAACTGCCCTGTGAGACTCAATCCCCAGGTTATGTCAAACCAAGTGTTCTCTGGAATTCTTTCCCTAGCAGGTCTGACTTGATGCTAACTGGTCTGCGGCATCTGGTCATGAGATTGGACCCGGTTTTTTCCAGCTCTCTCTTCTGGGATGGGCCAGCTGTGACAACAGCTGCAGGTTATGCATAGGCTCTTGAGGAAGTGCCACAAGCCTGGCAAGACATGTCAGGCCAGGGACAGAGAAGCAGATGGGACAGGCCTCTACATGGCTGTTTTCAGGGCCTGATATTTTACTGATAGCCCATGGCTTACAGGGAACCAGTCTTTACAGTGTCCTCTCTTGGAATTGGTAGTGACATTTCTCAGTCCAATGTCTGCACTGGCCCTTTATTAGACATCTTGTTTTCAAGGGGTTTAGATGGTAGCAACATCATGTCTCAGATGCTAAAACTTTCTCTGACCGCACAGTCGTAAACCACAGTCGGAAAGCACAGTCGGATAAAGTTGCAAGATCTAAAGTCCCCAGCATTCTGCAGGCAGGCAGGCCCACAGCCTGAAGATGTTCGCGGAGCTCATATCACAGACTGGGTCATTGCAGTACAGCACAGGTCTCAGTTGACAGATGTGTACACCGAGATCCAGAGAGTGTGGGTGCCGTGCTTGCAATCTTACAGCAAGTGCTGTACTGGGCCAGGACCCTTGTCGGAGTTCTTTCCACGAGCCTGGACGCTCAGGAGACTGCAGAGCAGGAGGCATTAGGGTTGGAGGGGGTGTGATAGAGTGAGGCCTGGCACGCGGCCAGAGCCTCCCCCCACCTCAGGCCCTGCACACTTCCTCCCACCCACAGGGAAGGGAGGCGATAATTACTGCCTTGGATGAGAGCACTTGTCAACAGATTTTTAGATCTTTTATTTTACATTCATCTATCCACATATTTGTTTATTTAAAGGCCTCTGCTGACTTCCTTGTGTTCCCATGATGCGTGGGAAGGACGTTGGCTTGGGAAGGAGACCTGGGTGAAGGTGGCTTCACTGTTACGCGAAGTGGCATTGGCTGTGCCTACTTGGTGGGTCCTGAGAAGAAGCACCTGGCCTCTCGCCTTCCCCCTCCAGGGGAGCTCCATCATTACCAGCTCTCCCAGGCTGAGCCATGGCACCCCAATGTCTGTCGCTAGATATAGTTGCAGGACCACACAGCTGCCCCAGTTTCATGTGCCTAACCAGGGTAGATTCTACCCCCAGATAAACTGGGCACAGCTGGAGTCCAGTGGTACCCAGACTCTCCCATGCCACCTGTGCCAGCTCAGGCCCATTTGTTGCTGCACCTCTGTCCCTTTGACCCTGGTTCAGAATAACACTGGGGACAAGGCCCTGTCATCTCTCAAGCCATGGTCCAGACAACCTGGCCATGCCCTAGCTATACTGCGGCTCGAGGGCTCTGGTGCCAAGGGAGAGGGACAAGCTGCCTGGGCCATGTGTTTTAAAGGGGAGGGTTCCAGAACTGGAGAGAGGACCTTGACCAAGCCTTCTGTGAAGGGTAGAGAGGCTGAGTCCAGGGTCCTTGGAGATGATGGGGGGCAGATGGTACTGGGGCTGAGCTGGAACTTGGCGTTGGAATGGAGTTCTTCATTCTGTAACTAACCCCCCCCCCCACCAGCTTGACCAGTGCTTGGGGACCAGATGGAAGGAAGCTCAGTAACTGCCTCTCTGGAGCCACTGCCACAGAAGGCTCTGGAAATGCGCCCAGCTTGTCCGATCAGAGAGCAAATGGGGTTAATTAGAGAAATAGCATTTATTGTATTAAAACATTTGGTGAATTAAAAAAATCAAGGAAGAATTAAATTGAAAATCCCCCCTCCCGCCCCCGCCGCCACAAGTTCCGCATCCTCAGTCCATTCAGCAGGGGCAGGCAACCTGGGGTGGTGTTTGGGTCTTGACTTCATGGTATCAGGTGGCCACTTCTCTTGGAGTCTGGCTTCACAGAGTCTGCCTGTAGCTGGGCCCATGGTGGGTCTGCAGCCTTCAGTGAGACAGTGGACTTTGGTTCCTTTCACAGGCATGTCCTTGGTAACTCACAAAGAGGCCTATGACCCTGAAAAACTGGGCACAAAGAGATGTGCTCTTGGGGGGTCAGGACTGTACCCCTAGACTTGCTGTGGTCCAGAAACTGGCAGCTTTGTATACAGACATGGAGTATAAGCCCGCTGTACTCCTCTTATACCTGGGAAATGGATATGTGTACAGTCACGGGACAGGTGACGAGGGACCACTAACCCTCACTCCCACCCACCTTTCCTGCCCACCTTACCTAGTGACCTATAGCCTCTTCTCCCCAGAACATGATCCCCTGGCTTAGAGCTAAGCACCTGTCAACCCCCAGGCTTTCAACATCCCAGGGCAAGGCCCCAGGACAGAGGTGGTCTGACAAGGACCCAGGAAGAAGACCTTCAGAGTATGGGATGGTAATTTGCAGGCCTGGCTGATAGCCAGAAGAGCCTTTAGTGGAAATGACAGCATGTGGCAAGACTAGAGCCAGTGCTGCTTCTATACTTGACTAAGGAGGACCCGGAAGCCATCTGACTGCACGGGGTGGCCATCTTGCAGATGATGGTGAGACCTGTATGTGGTACTCTCAACTCTCCACCTTGGGAACTACCAAGAACTCCAGGGATCAAGGAGCCAGCCAGTCTGTTGTAGGCTTCTACCCTTTCCCTGGGAACTAGAGTTGCCTCTGGCCTTGCAGTCCTGATTGGCTCTCGAGACCTGGTGGGGAGTCTTGGGGATTCTGTGTGACTTCTTGACATTTGTGGTAGGACAAGGTGCTCTGTTCAACCTAGGCCACTGGGGGAGTAGGAGGAGACTAAGTGCTTGCCGTAGTTCCCAGTGGGTAGTCTTCAGGTTGTCAACAAAATCCCAGCACTTGGAAGGCAGAGGCAGGCGGATTTCTGAGTTCCAGGACAGCCAGGGCTACACAGTAAAACCCTGTCTCAAAAAAACCAAACCAAACCAAACGAAAACAAAACAAAACCCCCCAAAAACAAACTAAAAAAACCAAAACAAAAACCAAAACAACAAAACAAAACAAAAAAACTGACCCTGCAATTTGATGGTGCTGCCAGCAGGTGGCGAACTGTCTGTGTGGCCTATGGGTGTGAGACTGTACTGCATATTCTGGTTTCATAAGGTTTGCTTCTGTGTGGTACCTCACAGCAGTCTGTATCTGAGCAGAACCCACAGAAAATCTGTGCAGCGTCTGAGTGTATGATCTTCTGAGAGGTGCACAGTATGGGTGTGTGAGTGTAAGTGTGCCCCTCCCCGTGAGGAAACATAGAACACGGGGGCTGGGCTGGTGGAGACCTGACTCTGTTGGCTATAGTTTTGAGACTTCCCTCCTTCTGGGTCACCTCTGCTTTGGGAAGGTTGGAACCCACTCAGGAGCACCCAGAGGCTGCCAGTAATGATCCTTGAAGAAAATAGGGACATAGACAACTCTCCGGCTAAGGCCCCAGCTGAGGACCATCATACCTCCACTTTCCTGGAAGGGCCAGGCTCAAGCCCTTGTGCCCTTGCTTCGGGCTCACCTCTGTTGTGCCTCTGTTCTGTCCCCTACTTCAGCTTGATAGAGGAGTGCTTATTTCCCAGGACCCAGCACTCTCTGAACATCTTAGAAGTTGTCCTTCTGGCCATCTGAAGGTCCCAAGAGGGTTGATGCTGAGACCTCATAGTGTAGCAAGGATTTGGGGATGAGGTCCTACAGATGGAGGTCCGGACAGCCTGCATATCCAGTCTCTCACTGGCAGGAACACTTCCTACCTCATGGGCAGCCTGGGGCTGTGCCATGCTCTCTGCTTCTGTATGGTGTACATGGCAGACTAGGAGGCTTTGCTAGAGATAGCTGCAATAGTCTAGTGAGAAGCCCAACCTAGATATAGAATCTGGCTGGTAGATCTCCCTGCAGACCAGGAAACCAGGCCTGGGCTTCCCTGGCTCAGGCCTCTGTAGTTCTAAGGCTTCATGAGGTCCTCAAGTGGACTGTAGGTAGCTCTTTTCTGGCTCAGGCTCCTTATCTGAGGTAGCCCTACATAAGATATAGAATCTCACTGCAGCATTCACCAGATGCCAGCCCGAAGTCAGTGGGACAGGAACAGTCATTCTTGGAGACGTCTGCCTAGAGTGCCCCCTTCCCCACATCACGCACTGCCCCTGATCAGGAAAAAACAAAACACACAAAGCACCAATGTCATCAGGCTTGTCATCTCTGTCTAGTTAGTTGCAGGTGCTGGTGACTTAGCTTTCCAGGATCAGTGAGAGTGGGGCGAGAGATTCTTGCCTTTGAGAATGGGAGTGACTCTGCAGGGGTCCAGGCAACTGGGTGATTTGTAGACAGCTTGGGAGTGAATGTCACAGCAGCCAACAAGGCTGGTCGCCTTTATGTCTGCTTTCCTTGCTGTGGGGCAAGTCTACCAGACAGACCACGGAAGGTTCTTGGATCCTAATTGTATTTGGGTGACTTCTGAAGACATAAAACCGTGCAGATCCCAAGGCTCCCTGGGGACGTGGGAAGCACTCGGAGTGGGTAGCCGTCTAAGCCCAGGTTCCCAAGGTGTTTGTGAGCTAGGTGCTCTGAGGGACTATGCAGAGCTGAGTCTGTGGGATCTTGTGGGAACCATGTCTGCACCTAGCATCCCTTCCATTCTCGGATCTCCAGATTCATCCTGTAAGACAGATAAATGGCTGCCGCATCTGTGGTCCAGATGGGGCCAGGATGCATCTTAAGCTGGTACAGAATGTGGCATGTCATCCGTATGACACTGGTTTTCTAGACAAGCAAAATGCAAGGGTTACTGGGTCATAGGGACAGGCACCAGGGTGCCTAGAGCCATCGAAGAGCCAGGTAGCACGGGAGCAGCTTCAGATTCCCTGCCTGGAGCTCTTATTGAGAAGTGTGGGAAACTGTCAAAGTGCAGTGCACACCTAAGATGCCGGATATGCCACACTTATTAGTGAAAAGCCCCAGACGCTGTATAGACCCCATTCCAGAGAGTACATGTGTGCTTCAGACAGAGAGAAGCGGTGTAGGGGCAAGGCTACTGAACCCGGTTGGAAGAAGGCATAGGGAGGCTGTTTCTCTAAGGGGAGCCCCCCATCTCCAACTCTGCCTACGCAGATCCCCACAGGACCAAATTGTGTTATCTTCATGAATATATTGCTAGTCAGGGCAGAGGCAATGGGGAATGGTAATATTTGGACACTAATAGGACCCTGAGTCTGCTGTGGCTTGTTACCCCTAAGTCTGAAGCTGGTGAGTACAGCCCAGGAAGCTTTTCCTTGTCCCTAGGAAGGGGACCTGACAGGGCTCTGTTATTTCCTGCTTGCATAGAGGAAGTGGCAGTCTGATTCAGGTCCCAGGTCCAGTCACACACAGCTTTTCTCGGTTTATCTGTGTAGTGGGTTCCCTGGCACAAACCTGCCTACTGAGAGGATGTGTGTAAGAAGACTTTTGTCAACCAAAAGGTGGAAAATGTCATGACAGTCACGTGTCTGGTAAAATACACAACACACACACACACACACACACACACACACCTGAAAAGATCCTTTGCAGGAGGTGTGCGCTGTGGGGAACCCTCTTTTCCTGGAGCCTCCTTCCCTCCTAGCCCCGCTGTAGCTTCCCTGAGAATACCTCCTAGAAGAGAGCCAGGCCTACATGTCAAAGGAGGAGCCTGGCATCTGCTAGCTTTGTGGCTTCCTAACGCCAATGTCTATGGACCCTACACGGGCTGGCGCTGGTGACAGCAGAGGCTACTGTCCCTGAGAGGACTCGTGTCTGTGGGGGATCTTGGGAATAGGGAGCCCTCTAGCCTAAGGGAGCAGGCTAGGACTTCTTATCTGACCCCACCACTTTCTAAAATAGATCTGAGGACACTACTGTGAGGGTCCTAGAGCTTCTTAATGTGGGGGAGTCAAAGAGATGCCCATTTTACAGAAGTCAGCATCCCCCGTATTCTGTGTTCCCAGGCCGGGGACATATGTCCTTAGTACCTGTGCAGAGCCCTGGGTGATAGCTGCACCTTCTGTCTGAGCGCGTGGGGACATGTGTCCTGTGCTGTGAAAGGCTGGGCTAGGACAGGAGCCTTCCGGGTTCTTGCTAGATCTGGTGCTGCTGGGCTGTGGACCTCATGCTTAGGTGTTCAAACACCTGAACCCCTCTGATAGATGGGCTCAAAAGCCCCCCCTGTTCTCTCTTATTTCTGTCTTCTCAGCATTCAGCCCTTCTCACTCGTGACCTTGCTCACGTCCACCTGCTCTGCATGGGTCAGTTCTAGGCTGGAGCACCCCTTGAGCATGGCAGCTCCTACTCCAGGCTGTGCTCCCTCCTCATCCCTCCGGAGCACTCACTTTCTCCCTCATTCCCACTTCCATCCCTCAAGCCAGATTGTAGTCATTGCATCCTAAAGTCCCATTGCAAAAGGACCCAGCACCCTGAGCCAGCATTTCCAGTGCCTCTTTCTGGTCTCCCATTACTTCCCCAGGAGGGCTCTTCTGGGAGCCGCCCCAAGCTACCATGAATCCCTGGTCCCTGTCCCTGGTGCACCATGAGGCTCCTGGCCTCTCTCCCTGTTGTGCATAAGACTCTATTTATCTTTTCTCTGCCGAGACTCCTTCATGGTGTCCAGGCAGCGCCCCTTCCTGCCTGCCGGAGCATCCTTGGCAATCTCATCAAAAGGCTTTCTCTCCTGCTCTTCTTTCTTGTGGTCTCATCAGTCTCATGGCCTTAAATACATGCAGCGGCCTTTTCAGGGGCCCCTGAAACCCAAACTCTCCTGAATTCCAGCACCCCAGACAGCCCAAACCCCATTGTCCTTGCAGTTCCCCTTCCCACCTTAGCTGAGGTCAAGGCCCTAGGCACCCCACCCCCACCCCTCTGCCACATCCATCTCGGCTACCACTGATTTGCCCCTTACCTGCCCCACTGCCCTCTCCTCTCTTGCTGCCTCCCTTCACCCATGCAGCCCACCTGCGTCCCCCTCCCCAGGTCCAGCCCCTGTACAGAACGCTTCTTAGAGATGGGACACAAGTCATACTGTGTTTGGGCTTAGCGTTACCTGTTACAACCTACATACTGAGAGAGAAGCAGTTGGGGTTTTGGAGGCTGTGAGCTGCTGTGCCTTATGTGCTGCCCCCAAACTCAGTGGCATTAGGGAGAGCCATGCATTTCCACAGCAGGCCTTTGGATAGAGCTCTGCAGGGATGGCTGCTGTCAGATCTGAGGCCTGTGGGGCCTCTGGTGGGAAGACTTGTGTGATCAAGAGTAATGCAGACTGCTAGAGGCTAGAGGCATGCTGAATCTTATTTTCTCTGCATCTGGTACCTGGGCTGGGAAGACATGCGCACAGGCTGATGAGGACCCCCCTTTGGTTGGTTCCCCCTGACTACTTCCCATGGCTCAGGCTTGCTCAGGCCTCCAACCCTGGCTGCTCAGAATTCCAATGCTTCCAAGCTCACCATGACCGTGGCCTGCTTTGTTGGTTCAGCAACCAAAACTTCCCTGATTGACAGGGAGGGCCTTAGACCCAGCAGCAGGACTGTGAGGAGCCCAGAACATGCTACCCATGGCATGTGCTGCCTGTGCTGCCTGTGCCGCCTGTGCCGTGCACTGCGGTATCGGCAGCATTTATAGGGTGTATTACCATCGAGAGGTCTTGAATGCGGTTTGCTTTCTCTTCCAGTTAAAGAATTAAAAGGCAGGAAAAAGCTCAAGCATGATGTTGAAAAAATATGACTACAGCGAACAGGAGCAGACATCAGCCGTTGAAGAAAGGTGTTTAGTAGGTTGACGGAGTACAGACAGAGACAGAGAGAAAGCAGAGGTGCGAGCTTTGACTTGGGAGCACCCAAATTTTATCTCTCCTTGAGGACTAAGGTTTTAATCCTTCGATGGGTCTTCTTTTCCCTAATTTAGGATTGTTTGAAGAAAGTTAGGACATGGATTGTCCCATAACTGTCGTGTGATCCATCCTAGGGGGCTAGCAATGGGAGGTCCTATTGGCAGAAGGAAAAAGGCCTTTAGGTCTTTGTTTTCAACCATTGTTTCAGATCAGGTGGGTGAGGAAGAAGCTGGCTGGCTGGCTTGGAAGGTCGCCACCTTTGTTAGCTAGTCAGAAGCCCTCTCCACATCTGTCTACTGGGGAATCTGTCCTAGTCCTTCATTTGGTCAGAGATATAGCAGGACTGGGCCTCTGTGCTGTGGAACCCTGGCCTCTTGGATTCCTGCTGGCTATTGGCCGAGGCAGACCTGGGATTCTTGGCCTGAACTCCACCTGTGTGGTCTGACCCATGTGCTAATGGTGGGCAAAGCTGGGTCCTAACTAGGAAGCTAGGTAAGACTGCTCTAGCATTGCAGGCCACGCGGCACGCTGCCAGATTATTTCTATGCAGGCCCACAAGAGGGGCTTGGTTCTTGTGAGGAGACTGTCCGTGTCACTCTGTAGGAAGAGCATCCTGAGGATTGGTGTGGCCTCTGGGAGATACAGAGTCCCTCCCTCCCTCCCTCCTTCCCTCCCTCCCTCCCTTCTACCACCACCACCAACACCACCACCACCACCTCACAGCCTGAGTGCCTGCCTTACAGCCTATGTACCTGCCCAACCACACGACCTTCTGCTTGCAGCCATGCTGTCTTGTCCTGCAGCGACATTTCTGCCCTGTCTGAATGCTTACTTTAGACCATCCGTTGGGTGCCTTCTCTGGCATCCAGTTTAATACCTTCCTGCTATCAATCTCCCTCACTAGACTGTGTCAGCTGGAGGCAGTGGTGAGGTCCCATCTTGCTGCTGCTGCATTCCTGGCTCTGTGGTTAGCTAGTGACCGCCAGTGGAGGCGGGAACGTGGCTTTATGTGACAGGACTCTTGGAAGAGCTGCTTTAGTAAAGGGCTTCACAGCCAGTGTCTCTACGTACCTCAGCTCACACCAGGACCCCAAGAGAGTAAGCACTCAAGGTGGTGACATTATCAGGATAAGACAGAAATGTGCTGTTGCCTAGCCCCGGTCACAGCTGGTGAGGCTGGGGCCCAGCCCAGGCTGCCTGGCTTCAGGAGAGAGCCATCTCAGCTATGATGTTGTCAGAGCCTCTTTGTAAGTCCTGTCTCAGAAGAGCATCACTCCAGAGGCTGAATGCTAATAGCTAATCTACAAAGTCCAGCATCCAGGGAGTCCTGACCCACGTATGTTCTCCTGCCTCAGGATGGTGCATCCTGATCTCTGAGAGAGAAGACGGACACACCCTAAGCTGCCACCAGTGTGCTGCCACACACTACGACAGCTAGAGCCAGCTGTTGTATGTGCCAGGCTCCCCACACCAAGCTCTCACCTGACGGAGGTCCCCAACAATTGTCACCTGATCTAGGTGCAGGCTCTGAGAATACTAGCTGCTCTGTTGCCATGGCTATGTGATAGGCCTGGGAGGGCTGAGGACTGAGTGAGAAGATACAGGAAGGGAAAGACCTCGGAGGCCCCAGGGAGAGCATTCACCACCCTTCCCTGTGCTTGGCGTGCACAGACAGCTCTGCACAGGTAGGACTGATCCTACCTGTGCTAACTACACATAAACACATAAATGAGCAGAAGCTGGCTATTCTGTGAACTGTGGCTATTCTGTATACCTTGCCTTTGCAGATAGACACTTACCAGAAGAGAAGTTCTGTGACAGAGAAAAATGTAGTGGATTCTTTTTCTTAAAGTGAAGAGAATGCATTGCGCACGTGCGCACACACACACACACACACACACACACACACACACACACGTACACACTGAGAAAAGAGATTTTATTATGTCTTATGTGAAGTAGTTCCTTGGTGCCAGAGAAAGAAGAGAAAGAAGGTTCTATGAGCTTATAATGAGTTCTAGCTTTAGAAGCAATCAAAAGGAATAATTGCACAACTTAAACACTAACTAAGTTGGGGTATTTCCCAGTGTCCCTTGCTTCTACTCTCTGTTGCTCATGCTGGGGGCGGAAGCTGTGCCGTCTGCTCTTTCCAGCACACTGACTAGGGCTGCTCTGTCCTAGGTGGTTAGGATCTGGATAGAGGACTCCAGGGCTTGTAGACTCCCTCCCCCCAGGCCTGGCCTTATCTTTCACCAAAGGACCGTAGGTCAACTTCTGCCTGGAATCGGCTTCCTGCCTGGCTCCTGCAGAGAGGTGGGGAGTGAAGGCTGTGTCTGGCACATGGCCCAGTATGCCTGGGAGTCGGATCCTACCAGAAACTAAGGTCTACCCAGTAGCCAACGATGGGGGAGATGCTGGTGTGCCAGCTGCCTACTCCAGAGCCCTTTCAGGGTTTGACATCCACCATCGGTCCCAGTACAATGGGCCTAGTACAATGTCCTAGCCCTGCTGTACCTGCCTAATTCTGCCACTGTGAGACTGCCTCCTGCTCTGCATTCTTTCACAAATGCTGGCTGTCAAAGAAGTGTACAAAGATGCAGATGTTCCCACTCCGTCCACAGCAACTGCAGAGAGTATGCGGCTGCCTGCCACATCTTTTGGTGCCCAGTATTACCAAGGCAGTCTTCAGAGAAAGGATGCCTACCCTGTTCCCAGCCTTTAGACTATGAAATTGCCTGGCTTGTACGGAACAAACACTTTTCTCTGAACAACACTGGGAGGGCCTCTGACCACAAGAGAGGAAAGGGTCCTGGCCTGTGGTGCATGTGAGTCTGTGGGAAGGAAGGGCTTATGGTCTATGGAAGGTAGGTTGCCTGTGGTGAGCCACCTCCTCTCCCAATATCAGGTCAGAGGTTGCTTTTTATTCAAGCTGTGGTTTCTCTTTATCCAAATGGGTGCCGCTCACTAGACAGTGAGACCTGCAGAGGTGCCATCAGACAGGCAGGGGTCAGGCCAGGGCCAGAGGATATAGAGTTGTTCCAGTGCTTGCAGCCAAGCCATGTGCCATGTGGTACTGTGGGGTCACTGGTGTGAGCCAGATGTTATAAAGAGAGGCATCTAGAAAAGAGAGATGTCTATGCAACATCGGTTTGAATTCCAAGAGCCAGAGAGTGAAACTGCAACTGCATGTAGCTCTGGCCTCCCTTTTGCAAAGCATGGACTCTGATACCTGTAAAAAAAGTTCTCTTTGCAATGGCCTTGCTACACAGAGACCCTAGACGTCTGTGCCCTCCACACCATCTATGATGCGAATTTACTTTCCATATGTCGAGGCTTGTCCCAGTGATGCTCCACTATCCCTTGTCGCCTCTGCTGCTGAGTTCAGCGTAAGTCTCACTACCCGGGACAGCTGTCCCTAGCTCTTCCGTCCTCGCGGTTCTAACAGATACCGCTGTACAATTGACCAGGATATCGGAAGTTAGATACGGTACCTGCAGCTCATGGTGGATAGTCATGCCCAGGCCAACCACAGTTAGAGGGAGCCAGGACCCAGGCTTTCTGAAACCATCTGAGGTCATGGTTTGACTGCAGTGAATTTAGAACCCCCCAGTCACTGTGTGTCCAAAATGTCTCACCCAACACCTAGAATGGAAGCTGACCATATTCCATTGATGTATCTGTTTTTGACTTGGGAATAGTGTCTTATCCTGACTAACTCAGGTTATGGGAGTCAACTCTGCCCTAAGCTAGGGATTCCCAATACCCTTTGGACAGGCACTAAACTAAGCTGTGGGGATAGATAGAGTCCACAGGGTTCTCGGTCATGCCAGTGGTGCTACCTGCCCTCTTGCCAACGCTGTGGTAGGGCCATTCTGTCCATCGATGCAACCCAGACATCAGTGTCCCTCTGCTGCTAGACAAGCAGGAAGTGATGGAGTGTACATGCTGGCTTCATCCATACAGCATCCCCCACCCCTGGGCTTCTATCCTAGGATCAAGGCCAGCTCCACTGCCAGTAATGCCTGGGGGTACAGTTAGCCTCGACTTGGGTTTGGATCCTGGCTTTAACATTACATAGCTTTATATGTTGACATGATCTCTCCTGTGTAATCCTGTCTATCTGTAGAGTGGAGCAGTAGTGAGCAGCACAGTGTAAGGAGATGAGTGAGTCCCTGGGTAGTGTTCTGGGACTGGATATAGTGACGGCAGCCAGGGCCAAGGCTGGTGTGGAGAACCAATGCCTGGTCTCTGACAGGGTTGGACCTTAGAGTCCATGGAGTTAGAGCCAGGTCTATGGCCGGCTGAGCTAGGAGCACTCGGCTTATGACAGTTCTGAACTGGGATCCTACTCCCGGGGCATGCAGATGTTGAGAAGGACCCAGAAACTGACCAACCAGCACCTGATTGTCCCGTCAGCTGTTGTCTCCATCTGCTACTATGGATAAGTGGGAGCTGACCAGAACCAAGACCCCACCCTAAGTTCCTCACTATCTTCCTGTCCGTGGCTTGTTTCCAGAGAGCAGCCACCCGCCCCGAACCATATTTAAGCCCAGTAATTGAATTGCAATTGATAGTACATGCCGGTTTAAGATCATGCTAATTGCTTCATTTCCCAGAACACTCCTAAAAAGAAAATGAATTTCCCTGTAATATTTGCGGTGGGGTGAAATGACCCTTGTGGAAATCAATCCTCGCTCCATGATGAGCTATGAGTGCTGGGGCCGGGGCCACCTGCACTCCTCTGTGCCTGCCTCAGCAGGTGTAAGGAGCATCCCTGGCCTGCGCTTGTACCCAGCCATTCTCCAGACAAGGGAGCAGACATGTCTCCCAGGAGACTGGCTTGTTCGGGGTCTCACAGTGTCAGTGTGGCACTAGGGCGAGGAGGGTATCCAGGCAGTGGGCACAGGTATGAGGCCTACTCTTCCGCTCCCTGAAAGACTGGAGAGGTCACAGGACCTCTTGAACCCCTTAAGGAGAAGAAGTGTCAGTGTGTACCCGGCCACCAGTACATGTTGAAGTGCCTTGGTGAAGTCCTCGGTGGCGTGGGCATATCCCTCATGGGTATCTTGGCTATGTAAGTGGACAAAGAGTTAAGATAAAGTTTAGCAATGTGGAGGATGGGAAAGACCAGATGGCAAGCTGGCATGAGGAACCCAGAATCTTCCTGGCACAGCTTTCTGTTCCTTACATGCCTCTCCAACTTCATAGAACTACTCTGTGCCTCGATAGAAGTAGGACCACTCCCCCCAGCCCGACACCCACTGCTGACTCCTCAGCCACTCACACCCCACCCCACTCCCACAGGCTCACCTGCTCAGCCTTCCTACCTTCCTCTGCTGGCTGTCCATCCTTCCACCTGTCATACCTTTCTGTCCCCCATCTCTCAGATTGGCTCAGGAACACCAGCGTGACCCTTATTTATACACAGACAGAAGACAGAGCCTTCTATCAGGAAGCCCCTAACAACAGGGGATAGGCGATCACTAGAGTGCTGGCTCGAGAGGTGACAGGGACATTCTGTGCCATAGATAGCTTTAGCCTCCCCGACAAGCCACCCATCCCCACCAAGGTGGGGCTGGGAATACTCTGTTTGCTCTAAAACTACAAGTGAGCTGTGTAGGCTGCGGGGTCTCTGCATGCATAGAGGAAGCTCGCGGTTTTCAGTGAATGCCTATGGGTCAGGATCTGAATAAGTAGGCACCAGCCTACCTACCCTTTCTGGGCCTCAAGCACTCCTAATAGGCAGAAGACCTTTTCCTATGGCTCTGGGCTTGCTCTGTGTTATGGACCTGGTTCCCATAGCATCCCTGCTTCCTTCGGGGTTCCTTCCTATGTTTACAGAGTGGTATGCTGGATATGAAGCAGATCACTGAGGACTTGGCCTTGGCGATGTTAGAATAAGATGCCAGTGGCAGGGACTTGCTCTGCTTGAGTCACCTGCCAGCTGTTTGCCAGCTTTCAACATCTCCTTTTCCCGACGGGGTCGAGGAAAGCTGATGACAAGACCTGTTCCTTTGCCCACTGTGGACTTCTAGAATGATGGCCTCAGTCTTTGCTACTTTGAGCTCATCATAATGACTGGGAGATGTACAGTATAGAATTGTCTACCCCAAATACCTCCCAGTCCCAGTGGACTGGTGGAAAGAAGGGAGAAATAGGTAAAGACCAGGCAGGTAGAGAAAGCCCCAGCATTGTAGGCGCCGGGCGCCTGAGCACACCAGAGGACTCCACTCAGTTTCCAGTATCCTTTCAGCGTCCAGCAACAAGATCTCATGCCTGCAGAGCTTCAGCTCAGAGCCAGCAGAGGCAGTTCTGCTACCAGGCACTCACTCCTGCACCAAGATGTGCAAGTCCAACTTCAGCACCCCAGGAGTTGGAGGTGCAGGTACACAGGGCATCCATCACACCACTCTCCACTGCTGTTTGGAGCACTGTGGGATCCAAGAGCATAGACACATCAGGTGTAGAGGAGGATCCCTTTCAGCCATGGACTCTCTGGGCTACTGGCACTGTGACCTGCATGACCTCAAGCAAGTGGAAGGAACTGTGTGGCACAGGAAACTGGGTGAAGGAGAGCTTTGCCCTGGCCTTGCTCCCATTGACCTCATGGTAGCTGAGACCTTCTCAAATTCCATCCCTCAAAAGGGGAGTCCCTGATAGGTAAGTGGGCCTTTCCACACATCCTGCCAACAGAGAGACTTCCGGTATTTGGACCTCAAGTTTGAGATTCTGTGAAGGAGTGGGAAACCTTCTCTAAATGAGAAGCTCAGGAGTTACTTCTTCTTGGCCTTACATTCAGGGCCTTACTTCAGTCTTGACCTAGTGTAGCCAGGAGCCTGTAGGCCTCTGGCGGTCCCTCATGAATTCCCTCGCAGGCCCACAGTGCTCATCAGGTGGAGAGTGTGGAAAATTCTGGGTGCCTGCCCCACAGAGGCTGTCCAGGCAGGACTCTAGGCTGTCAGTGTCTAGCAGTCTGTCCTGCACAGCTTGGGTACCACACAGGTCAGCCGAGGGTTCCATCTCAGCTTCTGCCACATCACATCTAGCGTGTAGTGGAGGCTATAGTGTAGCCATCTGACTCCCGCTTAGCACCCTCATGAATGTACTTGGCATGCAAAGATCAGAGCATGGCTGTGGTTAGACCTCCTGACGTGAAAAACTGTAGGTCACGGCAGAGTGCTGAGTGCGAGATCCTCATGTGCTGAGTGCGAGACCAGAAGGCCTTGGAGTTTGACAGGTGGAGGAAGGCTTTCCATTGTCTTCCTCCCTCCCTCTTCCTGTAGGCTGAAGCCAGACCTGGAGGGTGGGTGGGTGTCTGGGTGAAGGAGCCTTGGAGAGATGGGCCACACAGTGTCCCTCATAGGAAGCCTCTCGGCCAGTCCTCGTGGCTGTGGAGTTGGGCTGGAGCCAGGAGGGAGTCAGCCAGGAGTCTTACTTCCCATACCCACCCCTTTCTCATACTCAGGCCTGAGGTGGGAACTGGGTGACCACTCCTCTCCTTTAGGTTCTTCTGGTCTGACTCTTAAGAGCTCTCAGGTGAAATGTGCTGTCTTCCACTATCCACTTGTGTTCTGGTCCCCTCATGACGCTGGCTCAAGTGTCTGCTGCCTGCTTTCCTTACCACCCACCTCACAGCCATTCCTGATGGGCTGTCCTATCCCAGGAGGCTTCAGGAAGGAAGCTGAGATGAAGCCCTAGGAAGCAGACTAGCTTCTTTCTAACATCTCGCAAACCAAAGGGCTGCTTTGCCTCTCCAGCAGGCAGCCCTGATGGCAGTGTGACTGTGGCACGGCACTGCACCTTTTCCATGGTGCCTGCTGCCACTACACATGGGTGCAGGAGATGGCATGGCTGTAGGATGGACCTCAGGGCCTTCCTGCAAGCCCCCGACCCAGAGAGGCAGCAGGAACTCAGAATGCCCCCATCTGGCATGAGGCCTAGACAAGGCTTCCTTGACACCTGATGGGTTAGGTCACCTTCACGCCCTAACAACCCTTAGCTCATCTCCCTCTGGCAACACAGTTGACACTAGAGGTTCCTAATGCCCTGGGCTTACCTCCTTCCCTCAGGGAACATACCTAACTGGTGTTCCCTGATGCCCTGGGCTCACTCCTATTAGGGAGTATAACTGTCTAATGGTCCCCGATATCCTGGGCTTCTCATGGGAATGGTCTCCATATTGCTGACAGCTTTCTGAATTTGTTGATTTACTGACTGAGAGTTAGAGACAATAAGTAAAATGATTCCCAAGCCCCATAATAGGATGGGGGCATTACATTGGAAGCCCAGATACCCTGTGCCAACCATAAGCCTCAAGATTAGCACCAGCCTGGACAGGTTTTAAGGGCTGAGGACTGAGGCTGTGAGCTGGCAGAGTGGCTAGGTCTCCTGGGATACATGTTCCTCGAGGTGGCCAAGTAGAGCACCTGCTATCTTTATGTGTCTGGGGTAGGGGAGGACCTGTGACCCAAATGATCAAGTATGTCTCTCAGAGCCATGATGTAACATTGGGGTAGGGATGTCTGGGGCCCTTTGAAGGCAGTCTGGAGTAGGTAAAGCCCTGGCTGATCCGCTGTGAAACTGTCCTCCAATCATGCCCTCGTACCGATCAGAGCATGAGCTCACTCCCCTTGCTTACCTGAGCATTGCCATGGCGTGGGGTGGAACAAACCCACTGTGTCCTCTAGGGCTGCATAGGAGGCTGATAGCTGTAGAGCTGGGTCTCTGGTAGACCCAGAGAAGTTCTGAGTTTGGATGTGGGTGCCACAGCCAACTAAGTCTACCCATCTGCCTATGGCCTGCAGCCTATGTCACTGAGTTCTTTTGGAACACTGACTTCTTTCTTTTCTCCTGGAAACAGGCCACAGAGTGTGGGCTCCCAGGCTCAGATCCCCTGGCATGGAGATGGGTTCTGTGCTGCGAACAGTAGCTCACCCATGTTGCCTCCTGCCTCAGTCTCTGAAGCACAGGTCAGCTCAGAGACATGCCTTGGTGTGACAACAGATGGGGGGAGGCATTGGAGAGGGTAGATGTCTACAGAGAGATGGACAAACAGGATAGCAGGTGGATCAGGGGACCAGTGGGTGGACAAAAGGCTGCTGAGCAGATAGTGGGAGAACCTAAGATGCTGGATGAGCTGTGCTCTCTCTGGTCCTGGTGCTAGAGCAAACATTTCACCCATAGGATCTTAGTTTTACTCATCCTCCTAACAGCTGCACTGCCAAGGTTCTTTACGAGAGGCTGCCACTGGGATTTCCTCCGTGGCGGCTCACATAGTCTGATGCTTCTGTCTCCTTCTGCTAACCTTCCAGCCAACCGGGAGGATGAGGCCCCTATCAGTCTATGGCCACCTGTACAGACTGTGGATGGCACAGCCCACTTGAACCCGAGCCCCTGGACTTCCTGTGGAGTCTTCTGTGCATCCGTGTCTCCGTTCTCCCCACCTTCATCTCCAGCCTCAGCATCCCCTGCAGCCACATGCATGGAGACCTTTGGCCCCTCCCTGTCCTCTCTGCCCTTTTGGAAGGACCCCAGAAACAGCAGCTGAGCCCTCCACCTTTGAGCAACAGCTGTTGGGCTTTCACAGGCGGCAGGACACCCTCCTGGCCAGCTGGTCCCAGCAAAGGAGCACACTGATGGCCCAGCAAAACCAGCTGCCGTAGCAGCTGACCAAGCAAAGCCAAGTGGCTGGCTGATGACGCTGAGCCCTCAACCAAACCCTTGAGTACTTGGTGCCAGGATGCTGTGCCCAGGAAGCCTCATTCTCAGTCCCATACAATGTCCTAGCTGGTAGAACAGCACAGAGACCACCCGATGTCCCTGGAGTACCCTCCTATGCCTGGAGGTCTTCTTACTGATCCTGCAGGTGAAAGAAGAGGTGTAGGTTGGAAGAGGGGCTCCAGTGCCTCCTCAGCATCCGGCTGGAAAAAGATGACATGACCAGACCCCTAGGGAGCTAGGACAGCTGAGGTCCTAGAGGCTGGAAGGTTGAGGGTTAACAGGAGACACTTCCCATAGTGCTCTTCTGTCCTAGTCTTCTGCCCCACCCTTCACCCCTGTGCTCTACTGGAAAGAGGCTTACACTAGCTTGTAACACCAGGATGTACTCAGGGATGATCCTAATAGAGGGAGCAGAAAGATGGTGAACCTGACCCCGCCCCCTACTGTTCCAATCAGCCAGTTCCAGTGGCCTGAGCCACTATAGGGCATTTCCTTGCAGACCTCAGTGGATGTAAAATAGCCCTCCTTGAAACCTTTATAATTAGGTGAGCCACAAGGCCTGGGTTCCTGTACATCAGTTCTAGAGTCTTCTATTCTGCGTCTTCTCAGTGATTGCAGGCGCCTGTGTTCACGGCATTCGGCCCTGTATGTGGTGGGCTACCATTCTGTACCTGACTTTTCCTGTAAAATATGTTCTCATAATAGCACAAAACAACAGCAGAAGCCACAGCAGTGTTGTCAGTAAGTGAGCCATGGAGACAGGCCCCTGCCCGGTGGGTGGTGAATGTCTCTGCCTCTCGTCTTCTAGCAGGGTGGCGTGGTATTCTGGTCCCGGACCTTCCACTGTTTCCCCCAGGCTTTATGCTTCATGTTCCAGTTGGGGGGCTCAGGTTATAGCATCATAGGCTAGGTAGCCTTTGGGGGCCAGGTCTGGCCACCAGACTGTAGTTTGCTTGGCTCCCCAGCCTGACCAATATGGAGGAGGTCAGAGCCATGCTGGCCTGGGTGGGATAGCAATGGTGGGTTGGTATCTTGATGTGGACGGAAGCTTTGTTTATTTACATGTCACATGGGTGAGCAGTGCCCATGATTTTTGTCTAGAAAAAAATCTAGACTTTACAGCTACACATTCTGCTGGCCTTGGACACAGTGCCTGGCCCTCCTGTCTCACCCCTGCCCTGGGGTATATGGTTGGTCCACCTGTAATTATAATCCTCTCTCAAGAAGGAGAGCCTAATGTTCTATCCGGTGACTCCCAGAGGTCCACCTCAGTGCCACTAGCTCTGAGAAATCTCTGGGGGGGTCCCCATTTTAGGTTTTGGTTCCCTGAAAATGCTAGAGTGGCTAACATTTGTCCCTCCTTGAAATAACAATATCCAGTGTTAGGGACTTATTTTGGCCCCACTCTAGTACCTGCTAAGCCCTAATCCTATAAATACTGAGCCTGGATGCCACCGCAACCATAGTTAGACACTAAGGTGGTTCCAGCTAGACCATGGGCCCCAACCCTGCTCGCATACCGATCCAACAGGCCCAGTTCCACTCATACACAACACTGGTCTTGGTCACAGACTAACCCCTGCTCACACTGAGCCCTAGTCCTGGTCATACAAAACCCTGTCTTTGAACACATGGAACCTACACTGAGCTGGTTCTTTTGTCTTTGGGAGCCTCCCCTGTGCTGTGCCATGTGATAGGTGTTGAGGACACAGGTGACCGGAGCAGGCCAACACCCTCACTCTATCCTCAGAGTTCACAGCATGCTGCAGAAAACACATTCCAAGCAAGCAAGTGCATATGTGGTAAATACTGTGTAGCCAGTAAAACAGCCAACTGCTCTCAACAGCAAATTCCGTTTGTGTCAGGGGTGGCATGATGACCTTTACGTGAAAGAAACATGAAGGCTGAGAGACACAGCCTTCAGCAAGCCAGCCGGCCTGAGGTTCAGGTGGCTTCAGCTACGCCATCCAGTGTAGTTCTTAGTGGTCCAAGATGTCTGTGGGACTGTCGCCACCACACTGGAGGTGGGAATGGCATGGAGAAGAGGCATGCCCACTCCAGAAGGATGTCTGTTTGCTTCTCAATCCAATTGGCTGCAAATTGGGTGCTCACACTTGGCTGCCATAGACGCCGGGAAATAGTTCGTATTTTTAGCCCCCGGTGGGGATTTTGTTACTAAAGGGAAAGAGACATGCTGGGCTAGGTGCCCAGCAATCTGCCGAACTTGGGGAATTGACAGAGCTGGGCCCCGTGTGGTCTAGAGGGTTGGGTGTGTCTCCCTGAAGAAAAGATGGTTCAGCAAGGCCAGAACAGGCATTTTTGGAGAGAATGAGGGACTTCTGCAGATGATGCAGAAGGAGGAGTCAGCAGCAACCTGGGACAAGGGGAGACCTGGGGACGTGGCTCTTCATGTTTGTTCTAGAGCCAGGGAGTAGGGCTCTGAACAGAGGCAGAATGTCTGTGTCTGCCTGCCCTCTGAGCCAGCGCTCCTTCTAGCAACTGCTGGGAGCTTGGATGCATTTGTGGTGATAAGACCAAGTGTGTGCAGGGACATTGTCTTCAGAGTCAGACCTCGATTGGATATTGCTCCTCCTGAGAGTGGGAAAGCCTGGGAGAAGGTAGGGGTGTGTGTGTGTGTGTGTGTGTGCCTACATAACTAGAATCACCAAGTGTGTGTGTGCCTGTCTAACTAGAGTCACCAAGTGTGTGTGTGTGTGTGTGTGTGTGTGTGTGTGCCTGCCTAACTAGAGTTACCAAATCTGAGTGTTTGAAGGTATCCTCAGAGAATATGGGGTGGAGTATCTCAGCCACCTGATGGAGCTCTAGCTGAGGCAAGCCAAGGATGCCTTAGAGAGGCCAGGCACGCATATGTCACAGAGGTTAAGAGGGTCTGCCTCGCTTGCTGCTTACTGTCAGCTTCGTGGGAGTCAGCCCTGAGAAGGGAGAGAGTACAGGCAGAGCTCTGAATACCTGACAGCTAACACAGACGTGGTCAGCAGAAGAAGGCAAGTGGGGCAGGAGGAGTGGCCTGAAGGAGTAGCTAGAGACCGACTAGAGGGTTTCTAGAGAGTTCCTGGAAGCCTTGGTTACCTTAGAAGGCCCCAGTGGAACAAAGGACCCTGACCCTGGACAACTAGAAGGGCCAGTGAGCGTGTCAGCTGATGACACTTCTGACCATCTGTGTAGGGCCTAAGAAGGCCTGCAGTGTGTTTCTGAAGAGGCTGGCTGGAAGGGTTTCCTTCAGAGACAGGAGGTCCTGTAACTTTACCAAACACCCCTCTTGACAGAACAGAGGGGTGAGGTGGCATCTAAAATTGAGAGAGCTTTGATTTCTGGGTCCCAAGCCCATGCTTGCCCCCATACTGACTGGCCAAGTATATGAGGTGTTTCCTATAGTCTTCATCCTTCTGACTCTGATGAGCACACTCCCCTAGCCCTTGTCCCAGGATATCAGGAAGGGGGAACTTGGGTGATCAGGCCTGCTGCATGACATCAGAGGGTCTGAAGGGCCATGCAGCACACTGATATGAAGGAAGGAGCTCTCGAGCATTTGCAGCTTGGCTGGTGAGCACGATAGCCCAGACCTTCCCTCCTTCTTTCCCTGTCAGAAGTGCTGATGAGCAGCATATAAAAGTAGACACGGGTAGGTCCACAGGGAACTCTGTGAGCCCCAAATGACCCCCAAGTCACCCCCACGATGGGCCAGACTACCAGGTGAAAATAAAGAGGAAAATCTGACAGCAAAAGCAAATAAATGACCATTCAACCTGAGAATTTAGCCCTTGTGGTTAATCAGACGGTAACAATTCTCTGAAATAGTTTTCAGAAAAATGAATAAATAAGATCACAACAGCTAAGCGGTAGGCGGTGATGGCAGTAGCTCGGCATGTCCAGAAAGCCAGCACGGCTTTGGTCTGAATGGGTGGGGTATGAAGGATGTGGGGCAACCTGCTATTGGTGTACCTGGATGCCCATTGCAAAGATAACAGGGATTGTCCTGGCTTTGGTCAGATCCAGTTATCCTGTGGTTGTGGATCTCTGAGAAGGTAACATATCATAGCAAAATATGTGACAGCACCACTTGCTTCATCAGTCAGGAAGCCAAGAGGAAGAAGAGGGATCACCCTCCTTTGGGAGCATATTTCCAGGTATATAAGGATCTCCCATTTGTCCTTACATCCTGAACATTACACTGAAACGCCACCCTAGGGAACAAGTTCTGAATATGAATCTTTGAAGGATGCCCTCTATACTCAAACCATAGCAAGTGAATTAAACCATATATGAATAAGCAAAAAGCCAATGGGAAGATGCCTAAAGAACTTTTAGCATCTCTGCCTGGTGCTACAGGCCTGTAAATTCAGCTACTCTGGGGGAGGTTGGAGGCTCACAAGTTCAAAGCCAGCCTGGGCTATGGAGTGAGGCGGTATCTCAAAAAGTAAATCAGGCTGTGGATATGGTCCTATATTAGACGAGCTTGTCTAGCACACAACGGTGCTCTAGGTTACAATCCCAGAAGGGGGTGGTGCATTGCAGAGACAGAAACTGACAGAGATGGAGGGTGTGGGAATGCGTTAGGAACCTGGCATCTGCCTGATGGATGGAGGAGAAACAGTGAGTGGAGATGGGGTGTCCGATGTGATCCAGAACCACAGACACCAAGTCCCTACATCAGAGAGCCCCAGTGATCCCGAGCGCCCAATGGATGAAAAGGACGATGGATGGTGTGAGCCAGGAAGAAGCTGCCTTGCGGGAGAACTGGCAGGAGTCCTGACAACTTGAAAGCTGCACCCCCGATGCTCGTCTCCAAGGGCATAGACGAAACGGAAATTTCAAAGAGAAAGCTGAACAGTTACCATCAAGAGACATTTTGAAAGGCCCGTTTCTAAAATACGGACTTTAGCATGAACAGAGCTTCCCCAAAGGGGAGAGTTGGGGTGCAAAAGAGAGCACCCAGAGGTCTGTACGAGGCAGCTCATGTACTGAATGGTGGGAAGCCGGTGACGTCAAGAATGCCTATGTGTGGGGTTCCGGTTTAAGAACAGAATAACCGCACAACCATGGTGGGATATTAATTGGGAAGAATTTTAAATACCCCAAGCTCCATGGATTTGAAGGGAAATTAAATATTGATTAGTATTAGCCTTCATTAATAAATGTGCATGATTTAAAAAAAAAATCTCCACAGTCCCTTCAGAATTAAAAACTTCAAGAGCCAGTTAAAATGATGAAAAGAGAAGCTTTGGACTTTTTTTATGTACAAATCACACATCTGGCAGAGGACTTGAACTCAAATATGTAAAGAGTTCTCTAGATTCAACGGCAAGCTAAACAAATAAGTGAATAAAACCCACAGAAAATGCACAGAAGGCTCAATCAAGCACTTCAAAGAGGACAGACAGAACATATGCAGGGCTGATCAGCAGCACTGCCAGCCAGCAGGAAACACAAACAAAAGCTACAGTGACCCATGCTGCTCTGGCTAAATCAATCCTGTGATGCGCAGGGCTGTGCAGAGATGAGGGGACAGGGTGCTGCTCGGGGACAGGTCAGCAGAGCTCTTTGCAAAGCTGGATGTTAGAAAACAACAGTTGCACTCGGGGCCATTTGTCCGAGAGAAGTAAATCCTGGTGGTCACATGAAAACTTGCACATAGCATGCTTGTTTGTCATTGCCTCGGGCCAGAACCAAAGCGGATGTCCTTCAGTGTGCGTTCCATAGGACGGAATCACACTCAGGAAAACGGAGAGGCTGCAGGTCCCAAAAGCCTGCTATGTCTTGACTCAAAGGGGCAATTAACTTGTAGAGGTGGGGACCGGGCCAGCTGCTCGCTGCATTTGGGTGGGGAAGTGGGGGGGGGGCTGTGAAGGGGCTGCTGTGGGTGTCTCTGGTGCTTACGGGCACATCTGTATCTTGATCATTATTACAGAAATCTTTGGAGGCGACAAAATGTCGTAGATGCACATACAAGGAGGAGTCTGGGAGAAGCAGTATGAAATAAAGCTCTAAGGCAAAGCCAGATGCTGAAATAATGTCAGCACCTAGAACTCCCGAGACGGTAGAAATGGAATCAGGATGATGAAAGAAGCAAGAATCTTCACTGAGCTGAAAGAAAATAAAAAAAAAAATGAAAAGAGAAATAAGATTTTTTTTAAAAAGAGGGAGAACAAATAGAAAATAAACCTTTGTAGTAGGTAAGCTGTCAGAGCTATCCAGGCAACAAAATAAATGAAGGTAGAGTTTTTCAAAATCCCAACTGACAGCCAAGAACTGTAAAACCTGAGAGGGACGTACGGCTTCGCTGTTTGTAATCGGTAGGTGTGACACAACGGAAGAACGGGAAACATTGCGGGTGAAAAAGTAGGAACAGATGTGTAGGCCCGATGCCAGGCAAAAGAAAGCCCGAGTGCAGGATTGGCTCCAAGCAAGCAGACCCGAAGATCCTTCAAACTGAGCATCGTGCCAGCACTCCGAAGGTTACAGTATTTGGAGCATTTTGGGTTTGCAATTTTCAAATTAGGGAGGCTCAGCCTGTTCAAGATGCTCAGGGTATCGCATAGTCAGTCGATAACCTTAAGAAAAAAGCCGAGAACAGTTGTGCTAAGAGTTGGAAGACAGTTTTAAAAGTGAAAGGAGAGCCAGCCGACGGAACCCAAAGGGACTAGGAGCGTCTAACACTGGAGGGGCCTCCTCCAATTTTCTCTTTATTTAAGTTGATGTGCACTCCGTCCAGCAAAACTTTTTTTTTTTTTTGGTGAAGATCATTAAAGACAAATGACTAGAAAGGTCGATCCAGGAGACTGGAGAGCGTTCCTTCTAAAATAGTAAATGAATCCTAAGAATAATCATGCTGATAAATTGAGAAACTGAGGCAGAAATGGACGGAGTTCCTTCACAAATGCAGGTTACCAGCACTGCCTGAAGGCTAAGTGGCCCCTGTGGTTGTGAACCCTCTAAGGAAGGTGAACCAGTAGGAATCATGTCACCCATCATGAAAGCCTTGGAGCCAGGGGACCTCAAAAGTTCGTGCCCGACTTTCAAGTGCAAGCTGCCAACTTTGAGAATATTTCTTTTAGAAGTCAGGAAAAGAGGGGCCTTCTTTAATGCGTAGCAGGAAGTCAGAGTCAATGACACTCCCATGAGAAAGGAAACTTGTAAGCTAGTTTGTTGCATGAACCCAGTGGCGGCATCCCTGAACTGAAACGCAGTGGCATCAAGTACCTAAGACCTTCCACCTGCCAGCAGGGTGACAACTGTTATCCGTGAAGCTGTGGAGAGCACTGTGTGTTTCCTGGCTTTGCAGACCTTAATGAGCTTTGGCCTGAGACAGCAGACATCTTAACATGATGCCTGGCTTCCGGAAGCTGAGACCCTGCAGGCTGTAGTCCTTAGCAGGCTGATCAGGTAACTGGCCCTGTGTCCTAGAAGATGGGCTGAGTGGGGAGGAGTCCTGGGAGCCATCTGGCCCAGGTACAGTGAGAGTGAAGGAACGACGACCGGAGATAGATGCCTTGTCTGTCTGAGACCAGTTTTGAGGAGGTTTGTTTAGCAGAAGTGGTAGCAAGTAGGACCCTTCAAATCTGTCCTTCAAGGCCATGTGCTTCCAAGGGAAGATCTGAAGAATGAGGTAATGCTAAGCTAGGTACAGGAGGGCTGAGGACTGAACTTGGGGCTGTGTGAGTGGCTCTGCTGGTGTGGGAGTGCTGGGTACTGAGCACGGTACTGTTTGAGGAGACCGTTGGGCACTGAATGGGGTGCTGCTTGAGGGGTCTCTGCTCGATACTGAGCTGGGCACTGGGAGGAGACCGTTGGGTACTGAACAGGGTACTGCTTGAGGTGGCTCTGCAGGGTACTGTTGGAGGAAGCTCTGCTGGCTCCTGACAGCCTGCGTCATGACCCCCTGCTCTTTGACCCTTCAAAGGGTTGGGAGCTGAGTAGGGAGAGAACTGTCCTTGTTATCTTTGTGTAGCTGTGGAGAACACGATGTGCTGCTGCTTGTCCTTGTAGATTTTAGCCAGTTCTGGCCTCACTTTCTGTCTACTCTGAGTACACCGTTCTGCAGTTGTCTCCTTGTCCATTTTCCTCTCAGAATCAGATATCACAAGTCCAACATGCCTCATACTTTTGTTAGCTGCCATTCAGGGTGGGGCCCTGAGTTCATGGCAGCAGAGGCCCAAGGAGGGAATTCTCCATTAGCTCTGGGAACCGGGAAGGTTTCTTGGAAGAAGGAACAGCCCCATCTGTATTTAAGTGACAGGGACTTGGGAAGACGGAGCCTGTGCATGTGGAAACCAGGTACTGCATAGGTCCTGTGGGGCCCGCCCTGCTGTGGTGAGGGTGCCTGGGCTTGGAGCACTTTGGATCAGGCCTCTCCACAGGAGGATATGGAGTGAGACTTCCTTCTTCCTGACTCCTTTCATGGCTTTCTTGGGCACTCCGGGATCCAGGAGTGGCGCCTGGTGGCATCCCAGGGAGATTGCAGGCAGGCAGCTCCTTCACAGGGTCTGGGAGCTGAGTAGCAACCTTGGTGGGGTGGGGTGGGGTGGGAGGGAGTGTACGTGTTGGGGGCTTATGAGGCTGTCTTTTAATTTGGAGGCTGAGCAGGTTAAATAAGCCACGACTGGGTTTCGCTGAGGTTGGGAGGTGTGTGGTGTCCCTGGGTAGAGCAAGAACATTGGAGAATCTCATTTTGGTGATCAGATTATTATAGATTCTCTCCCAGACTGCTGAGAAATGTAAATGTGAATTGTGTCTCCCGGCGCTGCGAAAGACAGCTTGTGGGGGGTGGGCCTGGGGTTCAGGGAGGTGGCCTGTCTGAATTCAGCCATCTTAGGCTGGAGCCCTTGCCTGGTTTGAGAGGACTCAGGAGAGGCCCAGTACCTGATCTTAATAATATTAGAGTCCCAGTGCAGGGAAAGAGAGTGTCACCCTGTCTCTGTGGGGTCTGCTTTCCTGGGTCCTTTCCTTCAGACTCATGTGTGTGTTCACCCCAGAGTTCCTGTTCAGTATGGCCATGGCTGGTTGATGAGGCTAGCCCGAGAGGGTCTGTACCACAGGCAAGGAGGGCCTGGCAGAGTTGCTCCTGAAGCTGGGGTGTCAGCAGATTCAGTGCCTGCCGTGCTGAGCCTACAGCCATCTCACAGGGCAGCCAGCCCTTGCCTGTGCTTGTTGCCTGGCTTGTGGGCTCCTGACTGAGGGAATGACACTGACGTGGAAGCCTGCCTAGGCTTCAACCCTGACAGCCTTCTGCTCGGTGAGGTTGGCTGGGAAGCCTGCTTTGTTCCCGCCTCCTGTGTTCTCTGTGCTACATGGACAGGATCAGATGTGTCCTTGAGGCCTACTAGAAACCACTACAGAGCGGCTAAACAGACGTTTGCCTAGTGAGCAGAAGGATGGAGGATAAGTCAATATGGCCTAATCAATTCGCAAAGGCTTCTGTATCTCCTTCCCAAAGCCAGAGAGCAGCCACTCCAGACAGAACCAGCATTGATGAGTGTCGTTGCCACCCTGTTCTGTCCCCACAGTAGCTGACTCACTGGGGCTGGGACCAGAAAGGTAGAAGCTGGCTCTGAGACAATGAACGCTCATCGGAACCCCTCACCTCCTGGAGACACAGCATCTTATGTGGGCTGCACATCTGCATGTAGGATGATGGCAGAGCAGGCTTATGTGTGACTGGTATGGGGACTTACGTGTGCACCATGTGTGCATCATGTGCACCTATGTGTGTTTCTATGTCCATTCACATGTGCTTGTAAGAACGCTGCAGCCATATGTATTTAGGTATGCACTACGTGTATGAGATCATGGGTGTTATATGCGGACATGTGTGTTTACAGACTTGCGTGTGCGTATGTATGGGTTCCTTTCACCCACAGGGCAGGATTTAGGCACACATAAGCAGGGCCAGCCAGGGCAGAAGATGGCTGGTTCCTCAGGAAATGATTGAGTCGCTGAAAAAGTGGAAAGGGTATGTTGGGCAGGAAAGTGGAGTGCCTAAGGGTTGACCTCCAGTCCTAAGTGTTATTTCCCCAGTCCTAAATGTTATTTCCCGGTTTTCAGCGCCATTGTTGGGTTCATAAAAAGAGAGGTTTAGAGAGAATGGTATACAGTGGTGTGGGGGAAGGGGGCTCCTAGGTGGGGCCGTGTTCAGGCATCCCTTCCCCCGAGGGACCAGACACACACAGACATGGTATAGAATAGAGTTTATTTAGGGCAGAAGATGGGAGTTAATGGGGTAGTGGAGGCAGAGAAAGGCAGAGAGAGGGAGAGAGTAGAGAAGTAGAGGCCGGCCATGACCATGTGGAGAGAGGGGGGAGGGGAGGAGAGCCCAAGATGGGCCAGAGAGAGGGTAGGAGAGAGGAGTAAGAGGAATAAGAGCTGAGAGAGAGAGGAGGGGCCTAGCATCCTCTTTTATAGGCCAGGCCTACCTGACTGTTGCCAGGCAACTGTGGGGAGGGACATACCTGGCTGTTGCCAGGTAATTGTGGGTTGGAGCTTAGAACCTAACACTAAGCCATCTCTGAAACTCTTCAGATCAGCCTCCTCTGGGGTCCCACCCTCAGAGAACCTCTGGAACCTCTACCTAGAAAACTAGCCTTTCCAGCCTCCTCTTGTATGATGCGCCAACACCCTGCACCTGTGTAGGAGCTGCCTAGATCCTGAATAGAGGCATGGGATGGATGGATGGGAGGGGTGGGATGAAAGACTGAAGGGGAGGAAGGCAACCCAGAGGAGAAAGGGCTCCCAGATGTTCCCTGGGCTGGCACAATGCACTCCAGGGCTAGACTGATAGAGAGCTTTGCCCACCCTACGGGACCTTAGGAAAAGACTGCCCCAGGTGGGAAGGCTGTGGCCCAGACAGAGTGGGATTGCAGTTCAAGCGGAGTCGGGGAGTGGGAACTCCTTTCTTCAAAGAGGTGGCACAGGGAAGTGAAGACGTGGCCCCAGCCAGGGTGTCTGCCTGAGGGAGATTGGGGGATGGGTGTGTGTAGGAAGGCCCTTTTCAAGGCTGAAACAATACACTTTTGAAGTGGTGGGGAGTCTGGCTTTTTTCCACAGCTGTATGCAAATGAAATGCAAATGACTTCTCTTGCCTGTACCTGTGCCTCACTGCAACTGCAAGGGTCCCTGAGGCAGGCCTAGCACCTTGCTCTCCTTCAGCGACCAGTACCAGAGGCTGACCCTGGATGAGGATTTCAGGACTCAGGATGGCTCAGACCATGGACCGTGGTGCTCTTCCTCAGAAATCCTGGGGAGTCCAGGCAACTGTTGATGTTTGTCTCATAAGTGAGGACAGTCCTGAGTCTTAGGACTGTCATCTAACTCCAGCTAAGCAGGTGACCCTGAGCGTGCTGCATAATCCTTCCTTACCTCGTGACCCTTGGCTAGGAAATAGGGCACCACAGAGGCCTCGGGCTACAAGTGAAGCACTCACTGCAGATTCCTGCTGGTGCTGGTAGGGAAAATGGTAGACCAGACCTGCAGGCTGTGCTTCTAGTGGGGGTGGCACTGCATAAATGGTGATGCTGAAGTGGTGATTGTCAGAATGGAAGAGGTGGTGGCTGGTGATGGTGGTGGCGCTAATGATGGTGATGGTGGTGATGATGATGATGGTGATGGTGGTGGTGATGATGATGGTAATAGTTGTGGATAATGATTGGTGATGGTGGTGGTGATGAAGGTTGATGGTGGTGTTGATGTTGGGGGGGTGTGGTTTTATTGGTGGTGATGGCTGTGATGGCAGTGATGGTTATGGATGATAGGGATCTTGCAATAGTAGAAGATTGTCTGTACTGAGTGCAGTACAATGCCCTGGGTGAACAGAAAAAATAAGCCATCTGTCTCTGAGCTGCTCATATCTTATTCAAAGGCTTTCTAAGGTTGGAACAAGATTCCCAGTGTGTTTCATTACCCTGTAGCCATTGGGGGCCTCTCTGCAGGATCCCTCTGACTCCTCACACAAACAGTTTTCAGCTTTGCTTGGGGCTGCCCCACCCCCACCCCCAAGCTCCTCAGAGCGGGCACATGTCAGTCTCACTGACTTCTCTGCACAGGGCTGAGCTTGAAGGGTGTGTCCAGGGTCTTTCGTGGGAACTGGTTTGGCCTCAGAGCTTCCCCTGGAGGAAGGCTCCAGAAGGTGTGAGGCACAGTTTCAGTACTGTGAGTGTGGGACGGACTCTCTTGCCTCTCCTCACGTTTGAATGGCTTGGGGCTGTGAAGCTTGGTAGAGTCTGGGACTTGGCTGCTTGCACAGCTGACTAGAGGCAGAGCCGGTGTTTAGTCCAGGTCTTGCTGATGCCCACACTTTCTCCATAGACTTCTACATTTTTTATAAAGTTAAGAAGTTCTAGAAGGCTAGCAAGATGGGAAGAGCCAAGGAAGGGGCAGCCCAGGGAAACTCTAGAGCTGAAACACTATGTCCCTGCCCTCAGCCGACTGTGCACACAGAGGGGCCGGAGCCTTCTGGAAGTGCAGGGGCAGCCAGGTTAGGCTTTCCTAGGTTGCTGCCCCAGGCTATACAGTGAGGCAGTGGCAGGAGGCAGGGGTGCGGCTCCTGCCTGGAATCCCAGCCCACAAGGCTCTGGGGAAGCCAACTGCTGCTTCCAGTGCCTGGAAAACCCAGCAGAGTTCAGCTGCAAAAGCCCCGCCTGCCTTGTACAGATATGGATCGGTCTCATTAAAAAGCCTCAGCAGCAGTCAGAGTTCTGCCCTGCTGTCTCTCTGGCTGGAGCCTGGAGCCCCAGCACTGTCTGCCAAGGGCGCCTAAATGCAAGACCAGGAGTCTGCACACAAGTGAACCATCTTTTGGACTAAGCCGGGTACTGCTCCTCAGTCAACCTTCCATTCTCGGCTTGGGTCTGAGGGGGGTCTGGAGCAATCAGTGCGGGGGGAGGGGAGAACAGCTTGTGCCCCATGCCCACTTCTCCCTCTTGCCATCCCTCCTGCACCCTGAAATCTACGACCGCAGTGATACAGCCACCATGCACAGCCACGTTCCAGGTCCCGGCAGCAAGGCAGACACTGCTCCCCAGTCCCTAGGAAAATCCTGACTGAGTCAGGGAGGCCCTCATTGCTGTAGCTTGGTTAGGAAGCAGCAAGGATTCTGGGAAGCCACTTGTACCCATGGCACTGAGGGTGGTGACAATGATGCTACTGCGGTGGCGATCTTGGATCTTGGATAAGGCATGGAATGCAGACCTCCAGCCGGGAGAGCCATGGCCACGTTCTCTCACACCATTCCCATCCCCAGCAGATGGGCGCGCTAGGGGCCTCTGCTCTCTAATGCCTGGGCTCGAGGCGCCGTCTTCACTGTCCCCACTTCGGTGCCACGTTTCTTTTGCTACTGGCATCCATCCCTGTAGCCACTTTGCAGGAGTTGTCCCACTCTGGGGCTGTCGGGCCAGTGTCTGGCTTCAGAGCTCTCTATGCTCAACACTAAGTCTGGTTTGTGCTGGGTCCAACCGCCCGTCCAGATCCTCCTCCTATGCCACCCTGTCCTAGTTTTCTTCCTGTCCCTGTGACAAAACACTAACCACAACCAGCTTGGGGGTGAAAGAGTTTATTCCATCTTAAAATTCATAGTCCATCCTGAAGGAAGTCGGGACTGAAGCTCGAGCCAGGAACCTGAACCCTGGACCTGCAGCAGAAGCCATGGGGAAAGCTGCTTACTGACTTGATCCTCATGGCTTGTTCTTTCTTACACCATCCAGGACCAGGTTGGCATTTCCCTTACCAGTCATTAATCAAGGATATCACAGCTCAATATGGGGAGTCCATTTTCTCAGTTGAGGTTCTCTCTTTCCAGGTAACTGTAGTCTGTGTCAAGTTGGAAAAGAAAAAAAAAAAAATCCAGCATATTACCCAAGTGTAAGCCGTGTCTGTCTGCACCCTTTTTAGTGCCAGAGGATGGATGCTCTCCCAGACTGAGGCATGGATCAAGGCAGGGGCAAGAGTAGGCAGATACTGTGCTGGGTATCGCCTTCCCTGGGCAGGTCCTGATGTCCTGGGCAGGTGTGTCTGTCCACACTGGGGCTCATCCGGCCTCCTGGCTTCCCACGCGTCTTTTGAGGCAGGCGAAAGGCATAGAGAAAGCATGAAATAAACTGACTGAGGGACCAGCTCAGAAGAACCAGGGAGGGGAATTAGTGCTTAAGTGCCCACTGTGATCACCTCACCATGCACGGAAAAATAATGGTCGTAGGTGGTTCCCACTGTGTTACCTGGGAACTTCCTCGGCACTGCTACGAATCCTGCTGTGCTGGCAAATTTTATGTCAACTTGACACAAGCTGTAGAGGAAGAAATCTAGACTGAGAAAATGCCTTGCAAAGTCTGACTGTAGTCAAGTCTATAGAGCATTTTTAAATTAGTGATTGATGTGGGAGGGCCCAGCACATTGTGGGTGAGGTCAACCATGGACTGGTGGTCCTAGGTTTTATACACACACACACACACACACACATACACAATCAGGTTATATATGTATATATAATCAGATATATATATATACACACATCTGATATATATATCATACTGAGCAAGCCATGAGGAACAAGCCAGTAAGCAGCACTCCATGGTCTCTGTATCAGCTCCTGCCTCTAGGTTCCTGCCTTGTTTGAGTTCCTGTCCTGACTTCCTTCAGTGATGGGCTATGAGGTGGAAATGTAAACCAGATACCCCTCTCCTCTCCAAGTTGCTACAGTCATGGTATTTCATCACAGCAATAGAAATCCAAACACACCAGCCATGTCGTTTACTTGGGCATTTGATCATCTGTGACCTGTCCTTTCTCCACCTGGAAAACATCCCCTTCACTGGATTTGGAAGATGATGGCACCTGCAGACAGCTACCAGAGTGCCCAACACATCTTCCACCCACCCATATTCTCACCTTTAGCATCACCCTCAGCCAGAGCAGGGATACAATCTTAACTTTAAGGTGGCCTCAGACGTTCGTCATCTTGGTCTGACCACACAGACGGGTAGTGACCTGAAACCTCCATGTGTTGCCAATGCATTGTGGGTCCAGGTCTGCTGAAGAAGCTAAGCTGTGCGTCTGTCCACCTTATAGCAGTAAGAACAAGAACAACTATACCAAAGTACCCTGTCAGCAAACAAGCTTTCTCTCTCACACATGAGTAGCAGTTAAAGAAACGTGTGTGTGGGTCCAGCCTTGCCAAGACCCTGGGAATGCCGGGTCCTTGAAGGACCCATAGACAGTTCCAGGAGCTGTTCTAGGACCTGGCCAGTTCTCCTAGAAGGTAGAATTTCTTGGCTGTGCACAGCAGTGGGCAGGTAAGTGCCACTCCCCCACCGGAAGCAGGATTGTTGAACCCTGTTCCCTCAGGGTCACTGTTCCCAGCATACACATGCAAGTTAGTATAAGCAAGACCACACTCCTAACCTTTTTTAGCTGCTGTCTTGTCCTCAGCATCAGCACAAGCCAACTCTTCTTCCATGGTCACCACTGTTTGCAGTCCTATCTGAGGGGAGTCACAGTCTCAGAGAGAGGTCGCGATCGTGGGGTTCTGGAGGCAGCGGCTGGTCCTGCTTGAGGAAGGTGAAGGGAGGTGGAAGGATCTCTCTTCAGCCCCAGTGTCACTTGCTTGCTGTGAGATTCTGAGCAGCAACATTCTGCTGCCTAAGGAGTCCCATGAGCCCAGTGAGGGCACCAGGCTGTGGAATGTGTCTTGGCTTCAGCACTGCGGACAGCTCCTGTCTTAGGCTGCTGGCCCCAGAGCCTGAGGATCTGCGTTTTTTTCTGGTTTTGACCTCAGGCTTAAATATTTCATTATTCTCTTCCCCCAAGGAAGGAAGACACTTTGGGTGTTTTGGGTGTGTGTGTGTTGGAGCGGGGAGTGTAATGCTCTACCCTGATTTCTCTTAGCCACCAGGCATTGCTGGGGGCGGGGGGGGGGCACCCTAGCTTTGCCTGGAGAATTTAATCTGGCCTAGCTGTAACTTCCCGTGCCATATATGTTCAGCCTGCAGGTTGCTGGACCATCCTTCCTAGACATGTAAGTTTCTATGTCTTTGTATCCTCTGAGGCTTGGCACTTGTTGCCTGTTCTGGTGATCAATGCCTACTGTCTGTAGTGTGGATAGAGGTATCGAAGGAAAAGCAGACACAGAGGATATCTGGCTAGGGGTGGTCAGGTTTCCCTGAAGCTGCACCTTGGAGCTCTGTCAGCCCGTGCCATTGGGAGCTTCTGAGGGTTCTTTCCAGACCAGAGACATATGGCATATGGCACTCTGGGCTTGAAGCCTCAGCGCTCCCAAGGAACCCAGGCTAGTGGCTGTTCCTGAGGAAACATTTCTAGGGAAGCACACCTGGCTGGCAAGATGATCTGTGTCCCTTCCTCATCCCATCTGCATTTTCTTCCATATACTCTTGCTGCTGTGGAGGATAATGCAGAGACGGGCGTGGCCAAGTATGTTTGGCTGTCCCTGGGTTTTGTTAGCTCAGCTCTCTCTGGACAATGACTTTAGCACACTCCATGAACTGCCGGGCTCTGTACCCCAGATCTCATCAGTTCGTGGCTTGTGGGGAGGAGGGAGAAAGACGCAGGCACACTGGGGTTTGCCCGGGATCAGCATCCAGCACCCTTTCCGTTCAGTGGTGGTTACTTCCTTCTCCGTGTCAGGGCAGGTCATCTTGCTGCAGTAGCTAACAACCCCGAGTTTGGATTGCTGTGTTGGGTCTCCTACACCTTTTTACTCTGAGACCCAGACTGCAAGGGCCTTGTTCTGTGACATCACTGAGATCTTGACAGGAGAGAGTTGCAGAGGAGCCTAGTGTAGCCCAGAAGTGGCAAATGTTCCCTGTATTGGCCAAAGTGAGTTATTACTAGCCATTCCTGATGCGCCATGGGGGTCATCAGGCACCATCTTGAAGGGAGAGAGTGAAACCCCCTGAGAAGGACAGTGGGACCTAGTGACTATCCAAGGCACCACACCACAGAATCATTCTTCTCTTCCCTAGCGCTACTTTCCTTTGGGCTTCTCACACCTCCTCCACCCTTCTCTGCCCTAGACCAGTCTTCCGTGGCAGTCTGGGAAATCTTCACATCATCTTCAGCTCGCCAAGTACAGTTCTGTTGAGGAGCCCTGTCTGTCTTCCTTGTCATGGTCTCTGGGTCAGGTTAGGCTCTTGCCCTCTTTAACCACAGCAGGAGATCTCTGGATGTGGCCCGAGCCTCTTCTTTTTCTCAGGTGAACCTGCTCTGACTCTGCTGCTCTGTGGCAGAAGGGTAGCCGGTGAGGGTGTGGGAACTGTGTCTCCGGCTTTGTGAGCTCAAAGCTTGTCTTTCTCAGAAGAGTTACCCAGCTGGTGGTAGTTTGTGTTGGTGGGTGCGGGGTGTCAGCCTGCCCTAGACCCAGGGGAACAGATGCTGGTGCCAAGGTGATGAATAGATGCGGAAACCAGACCTGTGCCCAGAAGTGGCGTGGGGAGCACACTGCTGAACCAATCCGAAGTTCACCAGCTGACTGATTCCTCAGATGGGGAGAGGTGGATGGGAGGACTCAGAGATCCAGCCACGGAGCTTATCAGCATCTCTGATAAGGAGGAGGAACCTTGCATAGTGTGGCAGAGGGCTGGGCCCATCAGCATAGCTCAGAGATTTGTTCTGGGAAGCCTCAGTGGGAAGCCAGGCTTTGGAACCCACAGAGAGGAGGCAGACACAACCTTCAGGTGTAGGAAGGTGTTGTGTGGGAATCCTCATCTTTTCACGTGTGCTGTGTATCTTGGGCTGACTGGAATGATGGTACTTGAAGTAAGACTTCTCCACATTATGGCTGTTTTTTTGTTTATTGATTGATTGATTTTTTTTTTTTTGGATGCAGGCTAGACCCACCTGGGAAGAGAAACCTCAACTTAGAAAGTGTCTTCCTCTTATTGGCCTGCAGGCAAGTCTCTTGGGGCACTTTTTGTTATTAATGATTGGTGTGGGAGGGCCCAGATCTCTGTGGGTGGTGCCACCCCTGGTGGTCCAGGGTGCTGTAAGAAAGCAGGCTGAGCAAGCCATGGGAACAAGTCAGTAAGCAGCACTCCTCCATGGCCTCTACATCAGCTCCTGCCTCCAGGATCCACCAGCCTTGAGTTCTTGCTCTGACTTCCCTTCATAATGGACTGTGTACTTTAAGATAACATAAACTCTCTTCAGGTTGCTTTTGGTTATGGTATTGTTGTAGCAACAGGAAGCAAGCTAGGACCCTTGGATTTTGGAATCAGAACTGGCACATTCAGCCTGAAGGTCACTGTGATGGCTAGGGGTAGCATGCATAAACCGGCCCAGCCAGGCACTGGCAGCTCACGGCTGCCTGCGTCTATATTCTATTTGACAACTTTGCAAGGCTGTACATGACGTAGATTTAAGATATGACACATAAGGATGTTCTGGAACCTTCCATTAGCCATATCCTGACCTAAGACCTAGAGTGTCTGACACCCACAGCTGTGAGCTCCCAGCCACACCCTGCCTTCTGTTCCGTCAACTTCATGTCTGTCGCCCCCTTTGCTTTTGTGTGGTTTCAAATAGTTTTGCATCACTTTGCACAGACGATGTTGGTAAAATGTGTTTACTGGAAAACAATATATTGTTTAGTGTTGCTTCATGCCACAATATTTGCATCTTCCGAGACTGGCTTCCTCAGATCCAGCTTTGTTTCCGGGCTGCAGCCATGTGCTGCAGGCAGCTAGCTTCGGATCCTCTCCAGCCTTGGCATTACAGAGTGTGAGTGTTTCCTAATTTGGACATGAGTTTTGCTGCTGTCAACAGCACTGCCATGGGCTCCTTGACTGGCTGCTGGTGGAGTCAGGGGTCAGGGGTCAGGGGTCAGGGGTCAGGACCTTGGTAGAAACATCCTCTCCTGTGACATGGGTCTTGAGTATGTATGTGACTGGATGTTTCCAGGGTGGTCAGAGTCCCCACCCACCTCAGCCCCTCCCAGTGTATGAGCTCATCCTTCTGACCGGCTCCCACTCCTCCAATATTCCATATTGTCAGACGCCTTAATTTTTGCCAATCTGCTGGGTGTAAAATAGTATCTAATTGTAGTCTCAATTTGCATTTCTCTGATTACTAACGAGGCTAGAATTTTCATGTGTTTATATTTGTGTTTCCTTTGCTGTGGAAAGTCTGTTCGTGCCTTTTGCCCATCTTTACAATCCGGTTGTTGGGTTTTTAAGCCTTAATGGCTGAGAGATGTCTGTACACACATAGCAGGCCCTATCTCAGTACACGTCTCCATGGGATGACACAGCCTGGGAGGACCACCTTCCTTATGCCTTGGGCTCCACTGATGAGCTGGTATCCTGCCTCATTTGTGAGCACCCTACATCCAGAGCCCAAGGGCCTTCCACCTTTGTTTCTTTGAAAGACTTAATCTTCTGCCCCTGACCTCTTTCTCTCCCTCTCAGGCTCCTCCTGTGAGGAGGCATCTTCCAACTAACTGCTCCTTCGCTGTAACCCTCCAAGGTCCCTTATTCTTCTGTGCCACAGACTGAGTTCCAGGTTTATAGTTACGTTGTGGCAATGATGGGTGGAATAGTTGAATTGAGATCATTAGCTCTCTGATCCCCTTGGCTGATCGTGGCTATTATGAGGAGGTCTTTACAATGTACTCTTTACCAGGTGTTCTCTTGTAGCAAAATCCCAACAGAGGCAACTTCAGGGAGGAAGAGTTTGTCTGACTCACTCTTCCAGGGTCCAGATCATCACTGAGAAGGTTTGGTGCCAGGAGCAGGAGGCAGCTGGTCTCGTTATGTCCACAGCCATGTCCACAGCCGGGAAGCAGAGAGAGGCAGGGAGGGAGGGATGCTGATGCTAAGCTTGCTTTCTCTTGTTTGTCCAGTCCGGAACCCCAGCCTTTGAAATGCACCCCACATATTGAGAATTACTCTTGCTTCCGTCTTCCGTTCTTAGGTAAACCTTTCCTGAAACACCAGATATTGTCCAGAGATGTGTTTCCATGGTGATTCTCACCTAGCCAAGTTGGCAATGAGGATGAACAATTGAGGAGCATCAACTTCCAACTGGACTCTGGTATCTATCTCTCCTGCCCACTCAAAACATCCCTCCTCATGGGAGACCCACCACATGTCCTCAGTCCCTGGTGGCCACTGGTCCGCTCTGCCTCTGTCAGGACAATGGCTCCAGAGTCCACGCACAAGGGAGTCCATGCACACGCGTGCTTCCCTTTTTGTTCCTGGCTTATCTTGCTGAACAGGATGCCTACCGTGCATCTCCACAGCCATGGATGGATGGATGGACGCTGACAGTATTACACTGTGTGTACATAGTAGGGTCTCTTCACGACGTGGTCGATGGCCACGCAGTTTGATTTTGGTTGGGATCAGCGGGAATTACTCTGGGATCGACATGGCGTGTGTGGGGAGCAATTTCATCCTCCCTATACCCAGTAGCAGCTTTACTGAACGTATGGCAGCTTCGTTTAAAGTATTCTGAGGAAATCTGCTTTTTCCATTATATCTGCACTCATTTAATTCCCAACTCAACACACGTGGGTCGCCTTTCCCCGCAGGCTTGCCAGCATTTGGTTTTGTCTTTTCTGTAGCAGCCGTTCTGACTTGGGTGACGTGATACCCCACTGTCATTTTGATACACACCTTGTCCGGTGCTGAGGGTGAAGCCCACGGGCTCGCACAAGATCTGTGGTAGCTCGTGAGCTTACATTTGGCCGATTGACACTCAACATTTTCCAAGTGCCATTGGCTGCCCGTGCTTTTCTTCTTTTGAGAAATGTCTGTCGGGACCATTTTCCCCGTGTATTAACTCCTTACTGAATGACTAGATTATAGGTGCTTTCTCCTACCCCCACTGCCCTGTCCTCTGCTGTTGTGTATGCTACATGGAAGCTTTTCTTCCCCGTCTGCTGTGGTGGTTTGAGCAAGGATGGCCCTCAGAGGCTAATATATTTAAATGCCTAGTTATCAGAGAGTAGAACTACTTCAAAGGATTGAAGGAACTGTGGCCTCGTTGGAGTGAGTGTGGTCTTGTTAGAGGAAGTGTGTCACTGGGGGTGAGCTTTGAAGTTTCAGAAGCCCAAGCCAGGCCCGGCGGCTCTCTCTTCTTGATGTTTGTGGATCCTGATATAGAACTCTCAACTTCTCCAGCACCGTGCCTGCCTGTGTGCTGCCATGCTCCTCACCACGAAGAGTTGCCATGGTCATGATGTCTCTAACAGCAACCGAACACTGGCAAAGACATTTGCTTTTGCTGTCTATGTCTTTGAAGCTTTAACTCTGCCTGTACTGCTGTCCTGGATCATTATCCAACTCTCCTGTGTTTCTGAGACCAGGACTCATGTAGCCCAGGCTGTCGTAGAACTTAAATGTAGTCAAGGCTGGCCTAAAAGTCCAGAAACTTCCTGCCACAATTTCCCAAGTGCTCAGAGAATAGAAGTAAGACACTACACCTGGTTCTCTCTCTCTCTCTCTCTCTCTCTCTCTCTCTCTCTCTCTCTCTCTCTCTTTCTCTCTCTCTCATATTTTTCTTCTATAGTTTCGTAATTTTAAGTTGTGCTATTAAGTCTATAGACCATTTTGAATTGATTTTTATTTTTGTGAAAATTTCATACATGTATATAATGTCTTCTGTTCATTTACCCTGATTGCCTTCTCTTCTCCTCTCACTCCTGATGAAGGTCCTTTCTTCCCAGTTAGTCCCCCTGTCACCCGTCATATCTTTATACAGACAGACAGACAGATAAAGGTGCAGAGACAGAGAGACAAAAGGACAGAGAAAGACTGAGAGACACAGCTACAGAGATTAAGACGGAAAGAAACAGAGACATAGAGACAGAGCTAGAGGTGGGGAGACAGAGAGAGGGGGACAGAGAAAAACAGAGATAGAGATATGCAGAGACCAAGGGACAGAGATAGATGTGGAGACAGAGAGAGAGAGAATGAAATGAGCAGAAACACATAAAGAGAGACACATGCATGAGAGAGAGCAAGAGCAAGAGATGGAGAATTTGGGATCTCATCTTATTCCTCAGGATGTGGAGAGTGATGTTCCCCAGGAGAGACTACATATCTCCACTAAGTATCCTTGGTGCCTTTGTCAAAGGTCAGTTTGTGATATCCGTGTAGGTTTAGGTCTGAGGTTTCTATTCTTTGCCTTAGCTATGTTTGCTCTTATGATGCCACGATGGTTTGATTATTATAGTTTTTTCTGTGCTATGTCTATGTACCACTGTGTCAGCAGTGCCAGCCAAAACCAGAAGAGGTTGTTGAATCTCCAGATACTGGAGTTACAGATGGTTGTGAGCCACCATGTGGGTGCTGGAATCGAACCCAGGTCCTCTGAGAGAGCGGTCAGTGCTCTAAATCTCTGAGCTATCCCTCCAGTACCACTTTCCTTTTTTAAAGGCAGTATCTCACTGGACATGAAGTGCATCAGTTTGGCAAGGTAAGTCCGCCAGCCAGGGGACCCCAGGGCTCCTCCTCTCTCCACTTCTGCCAGTACAGTTACAGATGCACAAGACTGTGCCTGGCATTTCTGTTTGGTTTTGTTTTAATGTAGTGTTGGGGATCTCAACTCAAGTCTTTCTGAGGGTACAGCAGTCACTTAACTGACCACCTCTTTAGCCCCAAATTTTCTTGTTGAGCTGGCTCTGAAAAGGTGTATATCTTAGGCAAGCCCATTGTGTCTAGCTTTCGATCACAGCTTGTAAGTGTCTTCTGGGACTCTGTCCCTTTTAGACCCTCACTTGGGATCCTGTTTACATATCCACTCATGCCTTTCTGGTCTGCTTTCCCCACACTTTGTCTTTTCTGTATTTCTGAGGAATCAACTGGGGCTTTTGCTTCATTTCATGTTTGATTTTATTGTTGGTTCTCACACATCTGATTCTCTTTCCATCTTTGGGTGCGTTCTTTAGCGTTATCCTCTGATCTACACAATTGGCTTCTTAGCACATGGACTTCATTTCTTTTTGTTGGGGAAAGGATTTGAGCCAGAGTCTCATGCATCCCAGGCCACCATCAAACTCAGGATGTAGCTGAGGATGACCTTGAACTCCTGATCCTCCTGCCTAACCCTCCCAAGGTTGGGATGACAGGCGTGCACCACCACACCTTACTCAAGCCTTGCTATTGTCTAGAAAATAATTGTGTTCATTACCTCCCTTCCAAAAGTCCCTTTTCTGTTACATCATTCAAGTTGTGAAAATATACAGTATTTTCATTATTTCTCAATGTTAAAATGTAATTTTCTATCATGATTTTCTCTGATCTATTTTAATTAAGAAGTAAATTGTGAAATTTCTAATTGCAGGGTTTTTTTTTTAATTTATTCTTTTCTTCATCAGGTTCTAAAAGATTCATTTTGTTCAGAGAATTTCTTTGCTGTGATAAGGATTCTTTGAAACTATGACTTGCATTATGGCCTAGAACTTTCCATTTCTGTAAATGTTCCCTGTATACTTGAGAGAAACATACATACCTTAATTGCTTCATGGAGAGTGTTGGTATGCATTGAATCCTGCCTCTTCAAGTTTTGTTCCCATTTCTGCAACTCTGCCCTTGCTTGGCCCGACACAAATGGAGAGTGGGTTTGAAAATCTCTCCCCGCAGCCTATGAATGTATACTTTATAGTACTTTTATAGGTTGTCTACAAGTTGAGCATTGTTGAGGATAGTGCCTTCCTGTCCCCACATGGTGCCATTGTTCCAAAGCCCCTCTTGTCTGCTGCTAATGGGATTATACCAGGTTTCTCCTGATTAATGCTCTCTGTTCTTTCATTGTAAGATGTTAAGGTGTCTCTCTGCCTTTAATATGTCTCTTGTAAACTGCTGAATTATAAAAAAGCAGATATTTGGCGAGCAATCCACTATTGATTTATTGGGGTTGGTTTTCCTTCAGTTTGTTCATCTGTTATGTGTGTGTGTGTGTATATATATATATATATATATATATATATATATATTATTATTATTATTATTATTAGTGGAGATTTGTACTCTGAAAAGCTGCCCCTCTGGCCAGACTCCTGTCCAAACACTTCTCTGCACCTGGAGGACTTCACTGCTGGTGATAAACGGCAGAACACTACAGAGGCTCTCAACAGGAATCTGCCTCTAGTCAGTCCTTCCCAGACTCAACTCATTCTTTGTCAGGTTGGGATGGAGTCCATTTTCACTGAGATAGTTAACTTTTGGATTCCTTGAGTCCACCAAGTCTTTAAGACTTTAAGAACTCTAGAGAGTTCACCAGAACTCTCTAGATATCAAGGCCATGAATGCATGAACCTAAGTATGCTAGCACGTGTTCATACACAGCCCCATCCCCACCCCCACCCCACACAGCATTATTGTTGATTCGTGGTCCTGGGGAATCAAACCCATGACCTTAGGCACGCTAAGCAACTGTTCTGCTACTAAATCTCACACCCCGGCCCTTTCCCGAGACACTCGGGCAGGCTTCAGGCATGTGATGCCCTGGCTCTTCTTCCATGGGGCTGGAAGGGGGCCCAGCTCTTGTCTGACATCCCAACTGGGTCTGTCTCAACTTTACCCTGTGTGGCTCTTCTAGAAAAGTCCTTAGTACTACTGCCTTTGTTACGCTGTTCAGGAGAAGACGCAAGGTGGCCTGCCAAATGGAGGCAGTGGGCCTGCTGTGGAGGTTCAAGGGTGTCTTAAAATCCAGGCTCTACCTGTGCCTGTGCCTTCCCCCCGGGCCCATGGCATGCCCACAGGCCTCTGTCCCTTTTCCATGTCTTCCTCTTTGCCTTTTGTGTAATATTCCTGGAGGAGCCTCTTTCTGCCTCACTGATGAACATAGGGTTGTTGTTGTTGTTGTTGTTTTGGTTGCTGTGGCATCTGTGAGGGGTGACTTGCAGAGGTCTGCTCCTGGTTCTTTTATGGCCAGTGGGCAGAGACCTTGGGAGGCGGGCTTCAGAGGAGACCCCAGCTGAATTCAAGTATGGGAGGCCAGATGACGAAGGGCAGAGAAGGCATGGGGCGGGTGCACAGGCATGGAGGTGGGAAAGCTCAACAGGAGGAGGTCTGGAGACACACTCGGTGGCTCAGAATGTTAGTCACGGGCACAAGGAAGGCTGCTTGCTTTCTAGGGTCCTAGTGCTTCAAGATGTAGAGGGCACCAAGGAAAAACAGCAAGAGATGTTCAATGTCTAGGGTAGCCCAGCAGGTCCCTGGGATGGGGGGAGGAGTCCCACCCCAGACCAGGTCCCCTACAGTTTCTCTAGCCTGTCCTCACTATGCCCAGAAAGGCCTGTCTGTTCCCCCAGCCTCTGCTATCAGCCTCCTCTCTGAGTATGTCCTGTGCTGGGCTGTACCCTGTGCTAGTTCTTAGTTATGTTGCTTTGGTTAGCCCTTTAGAAGGCTCCTGTGTAGATTTCTGCCTTTATTATAGAGCATTTTTGTGCAAACCAGAAACTAAGTGGAAGGCACGCTTCAGCCCCTCCCACCTCTACAGAGAGAACTTCTAAGGGAAACAGCCATGACCCAGTGCCAGGGAGTCATTCTCCCCCACTCTCCTCAGGCTGCACCTCGGAGCTCCAGCTCTGCTTTCTACACCTAATGTCAGCTGGGCAGCAGCACACTCAACCGTGGCCTCATTTTGCCAGGCAGGAAGGTTGGTCGTGTGGGATTTCCATAACTAATTCACCCTATGCCAAGCCTTGACCAGTTCCGGGTGCTCCTCACTCTGGCCTACTGGAAGTCACGGTCTTGGAGAGAAGGGATTTAACCAAGCTCTCTGGCTCTGAAGGAAGAGGGTCAGGTGGTACCAGGAGGGCAGAGAACCTTCAGGGAGAGATGGGAAGTTCTATGTAGGAATGTATCATTCTATCAGGGACACCCCAAGGGCGTCCATGGGGTAAAGAAAGGGCTAGGATAGATGACACAGCTCGTGCAAAGGCCCTGGGGCAGGGCTGGAGGCCCGTGCTGTGGAAACTGCATCTGTCTAGCAAAGGCAGGTGTCAGAGTGGACTTCAAGGATAGCAGTGGGGTGAAGATCGTGACCTCTCTGACTCTGATCCTGAGGATCTGTGTTGTTTTGCATAGTGGGGTCAGTAATGGCTCCAGGTCCCTGAGATTCCGGGGGTGCCAGCTACTCTCCAGACTTTATTCACCTGCATTTTCTCCCTCATCTGGAACCACAGCTATGCTCTAGATGAGGAAGCCGAGGCACAGAGTCAGTAGAGTTCCTTGTCACACCTCACCTCTGTTAAGGTCTCTGGGGAGAAGCGAGTTGCCACTTGTGGCTGTCAAGTCTGGCAGCTCTGCTGCCACCTCCACTGTCTCTGTTCCCAGCACCTGAACTCGATTCTGAGACCAGCCACCCAATGGTTCTCAGAGGCCAGGGCTGAGCCCTATTTCTTGGGATACTGTTTCCAAAGCCCATGTCCCCATTCTACAGTGTCCCCGCAGGACACGCCTATCTCGGTAATTACAGTGTTGGGAAGCCACTTAGAAACGGGGCATTTGGGGCATTTTTGACATGAATACTTAAGAAACAATTCACTCTACATCCATTCATCCAAATGGCTCTGATTTTGAATAATTCTTTTGAAATGGAGTCTACATTTATATAAATAGATGTTCCTGAAGTGTCATGTGATCCAAATGCATTTGCACATCATGTGATCTGAATACATTTGCACAGGGAATCAGCTCCTGGGGGCATGGGAAGCTGGGTAGGCACAGTGGACAAAGGGGCCACTTGGCTCTCAGGAGGGCACTGGGCCAGCATGAGAGTCCAGCATCCATGTTACTCCCTGGCTCCAGCATGGTATCTTTGGAGAGTCCTTTCCTTCTTTAGCGCATGTCCCATCCTGGACCATAGAGACGAGCTGTTGAGACTCTGGCTAGAGTGGGCATCCCTGAAGATGGGAGGCCCTGGTTCTGTTTAACTCTTGGCTCAAGTCCACCCTCAAAATGCCTACTCTATCTGATGTGCATGTTATAACCTTCCCCATCTCTGTGTTCCGGTGTCCTTAAGTCCTCTGCTTCTTGAGTTTCTTCTTGGCTGTTTTCTGTCTTTGTGTTGTGGCTGTTCTTTCATTATCCAGAGCCCAGCTGCCTGCTTTGTATTAGCGCTGGCACTGAGCTGGGTGGAGGTGGTGGTGGAGAGAGGCTTCTCTTGTGAGAGCTAACTGACTCTGCTGTCTGGATACTTGCTGGCTCCTGCAGGCTGGGCTACTTCCTGTACACCCTAGACCTATATACAATGCTGGACAGGGACTCAGAAGACGGTCCGCGATAACAGCCCTGCATCTGTCCTTCCTCACCTGACAGGAGTCTGCTGAGGCCTGGGGGTCTGTCCCAACAGTACACAGGGCTGGGCCAACCTCTGAGTGGGGCAGTGATAGGCAGGGAGTCCCTTTCTACCAATGCTCTGATGCTGGGATTATCCTCTCTATAAGACCCTGGCTAAACCTCATCCTCTTTATCCATGGTCTCCATGAGGGAAGAAGTGAGCTGGAGGGGAGCAGTAGAAATCTGTGCAGAAGACATTCTTGCTGAGAACTCCAATGGCTCTAAAACCCAGAGCAGAGCTGGAGGGAGATAGGGTTTGAGGAGGAACCTTCCAGAAAGGAGTAAGGCAGGAGGATGCAGGAGCTGGCCCTTACAATCTTTCCCGAAGCTCTGACCAGGCCATGCAAGGGCCTTACCATGCCCTTGAAGGCCTCATGTCCCCTTCAAGACCTTGACCATGATCCCACAAGGTCCTGACGATTGCCCCGATACTGACAGGGCTTAGGGAGCAGACAGGCAGGGACCACCTCTTCCTAGAGGTTGTCAGAAGCAATCCTGTGACTCTAGGGTGGTCTCAGAACTCTGTCCAGCCAGGGAATTAAATAGTGATTGCACCATGACTCCTGACCCCACAGTTGATGCTAATTGTCCCCAATCAAGAGAGTAATTGAGGCTAATTGGATCCCTGCTGCCAACACCCTTCGGCCCCTCCCACAGGCTGTCATCTAGGAGTAATTAACCACAGGCTCTGGGGTTCCGTAGCTGGAGAGACTGGACACTCGGGGTGCATGTCTCTAGCACCCTGGACTGGATGGACACTTCCAGGAGTGGGGATGTATGAAGGGGATTCCTGATACCTTCTGCTATTCTATGCCTGCTTCTGTCCCCCTAAAGACCTAGATGATCCGTCCCTCTTGTGCTTGCAACAGAAACATGACTGGTCTTTGACTCAGTTTGGGATGTGATGAAAATTCTTTCTTCATCCTTGGGCTCCTCTGGCCCAGAGACCAGAGATGATACCCTATTCAGCTTCCCTTCTGCCTTGTCCCCTCCTGGCACTGATTCTTTGCTGTCCCTGCTAGTTGATGGGCAGTTTGCGGTGTGCTGGGCCATCTGATGCCACTGTGAGGCGCGCTCTGGGCCTTGATATTGTATCAAGGAATCGGTATCACATGGCCTATGTCATGACAGTGGAGGTCAGCTGGATGCAGCATACATCCGGTGTGGCCAAAACTGGGGGACTGTTTATTTGAACAGAACCTTTGTGTTTTCCCTGGGAATGTGTGCTATGTGGGCAGCAATGTGACCCTAGGACAATCTCTAGATGTGAGGTGGACAGGGCAACTTCTCCAGCAAGTGGATCTCATCCTGTAGGCTCTGAGTGGTTAGCTTCTTCCCAGTACCTCATGTGCCTGGCTTCATGGCTTCTCTCATCCCCTTAGAGTCTTAACCCCAGGAAAGCCACACCTGGTCCTCAGTCCCTATCTCCCCAAAGTGCTGCTAGACTTGGTGGCATTTCAGAGGTCCTTATGTCTCAACTCCCGCAGCAAGCTTCCTTCAGCTCTGCTAAGGTTAGGAGTGGGGTTTGCGCCTTTGTATCAGGAAGCTGAAAATACCAGGCTTTCACACAGCTGTGTGTCAGGGCTGTGGTCTCTGGTCTGCAGGGTGTGGGTGGGCGGAGTGAGGAACAGCATGTGGTGCCCACTCAATCTGGTCTAACAGTGGGAGGCATTAGTGTGGGCATAGGTCAGCTGCTGGATTCAGGTTCTCCTGCTGGGCAACTCCCATCCTGCTGTGGTAGCCGTAGGGGCCAGAGTAGCTGGTGCAGTGAGGTGGGGCCTGCGGAGCTCACATCAAAGGCCTGCCTCTGCTCTGCCATATGTTCTAGCCTGTGCAGCTGGCCCCCATGGGGTCCTGCTGTCACTATGGAGCCCGCCTCTTCCCTTGAAGTTGGTAGAAAAGGCTCCAGTGATTGTTTGTGGATGGGATGGAGAGGAGGCTGTGGGGTGGGCTGGCCAGGCATGGCAGAGAGTGCTACAGTAGGGTAGGTGTGGGTCTTCTACTCTGCAGCACGTTCTTAGCTCCATCCAGAAAGGTGGCGCATGCGCAACTAGGCAAGCTATGGCAAACACATACACACCGACCAGCTGACAAAGAACTTGAGTCCTGGGCAAGGCAGCTACTCCCTGGGCTTTGGAGCTAGGCATAGAGCCGTCACGTTGCAGCTGGAGGTATCCCTTCCAGTGTCTGAACACTTGTTCCTCCAGAAGTACACATGCTAAAGCTCACAGAGGGGACCGGTGATAACAGGCAGGGATTTTCTATTTCCCTGATACGCTAAGGGATAACCCTTAGCAGCTAGGAGATCCATGCAGTGTTTCCCTGGGTGCCATCTCAGTCTCGGGGATTGACCAGTATTGGGGAGGTCCATTCACACCTCTGGGCAGATCCAGCTAAATGTGGCATCTTTCTGTCAGGGGCCTGAAGCCAGGTTCTGGCCCTGTTGCCTGGAGTGATAGCTTTAGTCGTCAACTTGACACAACCTGGAGCCCCATGGGATGAAGGTTTCAATAGGAGATTGTCTAGATTGGATTGGTGTGTGAGCATGCCTGTGGGGCATTGTCTTAAGTTAATTGATGTAGAAGGGCTCAATCCACCATGGGCTCATCATTCCCTAGGCATGGGGTCCTGAACTGTGTGAGTGGAAAAACTGAGTGCGTGCAAGCAAGCAAGCAGCAAGCAGCAAGCAAGCAAGCGTGCATGCATGCATTCCTCTCTGCTCTTGACTGTTAATGTGACAGGCTGGTCCCTGTTTCACCATTGTTGTCTCCCTTGTTGGACTGGATTACAACCTGGAATTTTAAGCTGTATGAACCCTTTCTCCCCTAAGTGGCTTTGGTTAAGGTGTTCATCACAGCAACAGAAATGAAGCTAGGTGGCCAGGTTCTTGGTACCATCTGGGCCTACATTCCCCCCAGGTGATGATTTGGGCCACTTCACCTCTAAGCTGTCACTTCATCTGCTAATGCAATGTGACAGGATCCTCTTCCCACATATGCTTAGCCAATGTCTGAGAGAAGTTGCCATACTGCTTACACCATCACCATGAAGCTAAGATACCCCACTGACCATGGGCACCATCCTGGGTCCTGATGTGGAGCCTGCTCCTACCAAGAGGACTGGGATTCAGGGTTCTCTCTTCAACCTAGCTGGGAATTCTTCCAGGACTGTCTGAGGTGCTTTCTATCCTATCTCCACTTGAAGGTGTCATATCTGGACCAACATGCCTTCACATTATCTAGGGACACAGAGTCTTAGACAGCTCTGCCACACACTTGCTGTGACATCCGCACACAGATCCTGCCTCTATGAACTCCAATACCTGACCTCGAAGCACAGGTTGGCAAGGTTGCAGTTAGACTATAAGAGGGACTGAGTTGGGGGCGGAGAGCAGGAGCAATGGCACAGAGGCAGGTTGAGGACTCTGAACTGGACATAGGTTTCCACCCAAGCTCACGGTGGACACCTCTCCCAACTCTGGATGTCTGCCCATCTCTTCCAGAATGTCGTAGTAGTTGTCACATAGGGAGGTAGAGGCAGAAGACAGACAGTGGGTGTGTGAGAGGATAGAGAGAAGGAAATGAATGGAAGAGAAGATGGATGGATGGATGGATGGATGGATGGATGGATGGATAGATAGATGGATGGGGATGGATAGTTAAATTCAAGGGTTGATGGGTAACTGAATTAATTGAAGAGGGAGTGGGTATGCAGGTAGGTAGATGTCACATGGATGAATGGGTAGGTAATCTGGAGCATGTGTAGGTGGGTAGGTGAGTGGACAGATGATGGGTTACTGCATGGATGGGGGTAGGTGTGCATACATATATGATGGATGGTGAGTAGACAGACAGATGGACTGGTGTATAGATGGATGGGTATTGATTGGGTGGATGGTTGGGGCCTGAATGAGTGGGCAAGTACATGGATGAGTGGGTGGCTGATTGGATGGATGTCATTGGACTGGTACATGGATGCATGGGTGAATGGCTACATGGATTAGTAGGTGATGAGTAGAGGGATGGATGGGCTGCTTCAGAATCTGCTGTGACCTGTTAGGAATTAACCTGACTGGACCAATGAGGAGATTAAGTAGGAAAGACATACTGGCCAGAAAAGCTGGGGCTGGGTGGGCCAAGCACTCTGATGGAGATGCCTAACAGCAGCCCAGAACTCAGTTTAAATCTAACATCTAAATCAAGGAGGCAGGTTTATTGTATAGAGCTGAATGAGGAGGTAAGGTTATGATATTTAGCTGAACAAAGGAGAGAGGGTTAGATATTATTGGTAGTGGGGTCTCTGTAGGGAAGCAGTCTCAGGCTATAAACATCTGGGGGGAGGAAGCTGGGGGGGGTCAACATTTCCTCCACACACTGCGGGCATCTGCACATGAATCGGGAAGGTTTGACCAGTTCCACGAGTCTGAGGCATTGGCGTCCTTGGCATGGCCGTGCTCATGTCAAGAATACACACTCCCCATAACTAGTCATGTACTGGCCCCAGTGGGCAGCCTGGAAAACCTACCCTTGGCTTCTCTACTTCATATATCTGCTCTCCCAGGCCCTGGAGATCCAACCTTTGTGACTCCTTCCCCATCGATCTTCCCTCCCAGGACCTGTTCTATCCAGCTGTTTGCCCTTCTACACTCAGAGGTCTTCCCCCTTGTCCTACATCTCATGCCCTCCCTCCCACCCTCTCCCTTCCACCAATATGCCCTCCCTCCAATCATGGCCACCTCCTGTGCTATAGTTCTTTCTTCTAACTCGGGTTCTGTGTAAGCCTGCATGTTTGAAGGTCTGTCCTCTTCGGCCTGTTACCCATTCCTTGTGGCTTGACTACAAGCTCCAGGTCAGATGACTTGACTGTCTCAGAACCTTACCTGGGTGTTCCTGTGACCCCTGGACACCTGGTCAGTCTGGGAGCTGCATGTTCCTTGCTGGATATAGATGAAGCCTGCATTCCTCAGGTGGCTTCCAGTTCCATTGTGGTCAGTCCCCTAGGTCATCCTATCTGATTCCACCCTGGTTAGTCTCTGGTAAGCTTAATGGCTTTGGGTTCAGAACTATTAGGCTAATAATGACCCAAGGCTCAGTGATACAAACGAGAATATGGCTGAGGGTCGTGTTTGGCGTTTCTCAGATCTTTGCCTGCCTTGGCTTGATTTAAGGATCAGTTGTTCCTGTGGATTCTGAGGTACCATCTTCTGCTTTAACAAAGACCGAAGGTGCTAATAAGGTTTATGACCAAGACCCCAGCTTGAGGGAAGAAGCTGGGTGTCCTGTATGCCCAGCTGACACCAGCCCAGGCAGCTGAATGGCTTTCCTGCTTCTTACCCTTTGGACTTAACTCTGGCTCCAGTCCATAATGGTGTCTATATACATACATACATACATACATACATACATACATACATACATATATACATACATACATATGATTCTGTCCATGGCCCTTAAGGGCTCTGTCTAACTCTGGTCTCCAGTTAGGCTATCCTCAATATATTACAACCCAAACTGCATAGGGATGGAGGGATGTGAGTCTGGTGTGAGCCGAGCCTACAGCCTCACATAGCCATTTGTTGGTTATTGATGACCTACGGTTCCTATGAGGTACAAAACCCAGAGATAGGATCCTGACACGGAAGCATTGGCCTGGCTCAGCCCACATAGGCGCATGCGTGTGTGGTAGCAATGAGGGCTGTGGGGCCAGCCGCTCCATCTACAGGCCTCTGTCTCCCCATGGGGGTTGCAAGGCTGGGCTACAATAAATAGAAAATTACAGTATCCAGGCAGTGATCAATGAAGTATTTTTCACAAGCACAAAAAATGTAAAGGGCTAAATTGAGGTGCATAGCAAATCATGTTTTTAATGTTTTCTGAAAGCCGTGAAATATCGACCCCACAGCCATCGATTTCTGTTTGCAAAGCTTGCAGTATGAGGCTTGGGCTCTGTGAGCTCCACATGCTGCTGTGTGTACACATATCCGTGTGTACGTGTTTATGTGCCCGTGTGGGCTGCCTGAAGCCGGGAGAGCCATGCTCAGCTCTCTGCCTGATTCCCCAGTGTAGGAGGCTTGATGTCTACTCTCAATCAGGGGCCTGGGCTTGTCACTGCTTAGCCCTGTGTCAGATGCTGAAGCCAGAATTCTGTTCATAGTGTGCTTAGAAGGCGTTCCTTACCAGTCAGAGAAGGGGGGCTGCTGTGCTCACTTTGGTGAGGAAGCCACTCTGAAGGGAGCTGAAGGGCTTGCTCAGGAGAGGGGAGTTATAGAGAGGCAGGACAGCGCCCAGGCTGGTCTCTGTGTGGAAAATAGGACCCTCCTTCTCCGCCTTGTGGGACCCTCTGTCATGAACTGTCAGGGATAGTGTGGCTTGATTGTAAGTGTCTGGTGTGGAGATCATGGCTTGCAGGAGCCAGCTAGAGTCTCAATGTGTAGCCAAGCATCCTGGGATAGGTCACACCATGGAGTGATTATCACCATGTCCCCGTTGGCCAGGCAATCCCTACCTTTGAGGCCTGATTTCTTGGGGCAGGTCCTGGCCCAGGGTGGTATCTGGGGTCCCTTGCCAGCTTTTCAAAGTTCCTAGACCCACAAAGGCAGAAATAGGTGGGAGACTGGGCAGTGCTGAACCTGGAGGGCCTGTAGCTTTGTGATTTTCTCTAGCTGAGCCTCGAGTTCTTCATCAGTAAAATGGGAACATGGTCCCTTTATAGCAGCTCTAGCCCTTGGGAAGGGCCCCACCACACCCAACTGGTATCTGCCTACTGGAGGATGGGCTCAGCAAAGGCAGCTAGCTCTGCAGTTCTGTCCACTGAGTCTGTAGTTGCCCCCACCTGGTCCTGTTGCTCACACAAGCTCTGTTGTGCAAAAGTGCACTGTGTTTGTCTGCCCCTTGTTCCCACGTGGTTCCCGTCATGAAGATCATGCCATAGGGGATGCTGGGGGGCTTCTGGGGTGCTGAGAAGTGAGTGTGGGCTCTTGATGGAGGAACTTACCTAAGCAGAGGCACGGAGATTTCATGGAGGAAGCACCGGGTGGACAATGAGGGGCACCATGGGCTGTATTCAGAAAGAAGAGGCTATTGTGTGTGTGGAGGGGGAGCTAGGAGGAGCCAGCAGGAGGCTGGAGGATGGCTTGGAGTCTGCCTGCCTGCTAATACTCTTGCTGAGTGAGTGGCTACTCAGAAAGGGATGAAGGCGAAGGACAGGTAAATCAGGCTTGGAGGGGCTCTGAGCAGAGGAACTGGTAGCATCCTACCGACCCTGGCCTGCTCAGAGCTGTAGGGTATGAAGCCCTGATGGTGAGGTCATAGAGCCTAGGGGCTTCAGTTTGCTATGGTCCTCATACCTCCTGGGACTGTCCAAGGCTGGCCAGAAACCTGCATCCTCAACCTTAGAAGCAGACCCCAGTCTGTGGTTTAATGGTGTGTCCTACCCCCCTGGAGGAGGGATTCAGTTTTGACTGTGTTTTCCCCACACTGGCACTGGGCAAGTGTTGCGCCATGGGAAGTCATGGGACCTTGCTCTGGGGGTCGGGGAACGTGGTCTGAAGTCCCCAGTGACTGCCAGAGCAGACTCGGGGTTCCCAGGCCTGCACATAGGCTGGGGCCATCAGGTTCGCAGACTCTTTAGATATCCCAACTGCTGATGCCACAGAAGGGCTGAGAACGGAGTGGGGGACTGTGAATAGGATCTAGCCCAGGGCTGAAGGGGAAATGAGGGGAACTCCGGCTGGGCCCCTCAGGGAGGAGAGAATCCTTGGTTTGCTCAGTGAGCAACTTAGCTTGGTAGAGGCCGTGGCTGGGAGCACTGAGAGGCCTTCTGCGAGAGACTAGACACTGCTCTTTAGACGAAGGTCTCTTCCATTGCTCCAATGGCAGATCCCAATGAAAAGAGTCAGTCCATGGTTTTAAAGCATCTATTGTCTTGGTGGAGAGTTGTGGTACAGAAAACCGTACCCCACTTTCTCAGGGCGGACCTGAGGTTAAATACCTTTTGCAGGGAGGAGTGTCTGGGAAGGGGAGTTTATTGGCTAAGCCCTTCATTCAGACCTTTAGGTACCTTATTAAAATGGAGATCTGTCTTGAGTCTACATGACCTGTGGTCACGTTTTTGTCTACCTGTGGAGGGGCTTGGGGCGTTGCCTTCACATGAGTAATGGCCACCGACCTATGGAGAGCTACTGCCTTGTGTCAGGAGCGTGGCAAAACACCTACCGTACCTTGCAGGGTTATCCCTGCAGGGTCACCAGGGCTTCAAACCTAGCTCAACCAGAAACCAGGCTGCCTTTCATGGTCCCACACCAGTACCTGTGCTGACCACCGAGTCCTGGGACCTGAAACTTGAGCCACCCCTATCCTTATCTCTGCCCTCTTCCCTGTTTTAGTTTCTTTTTTGAATCCTCAGAAAACCACACCCACCCTTAGGTCCCATTCTAAGTGTGCACACACTCCAATTGGGACAGCACCCTGCTACATAGCCGCCATGGGCTAGCTGTCTTGGTGGCACTGTGCCTTTTGGGTGACCTGGAGGATGGCTTGGAGTCTGCCTGCCTGATGGCCTTGAAGCCAACTGGGGAGGTTGGGGAGAAGATAGTGCTTCTTTCCTCTCCTTGGTATGGTCTCAGTCCCCAAGGCCATCCACCCTGCCTGTGCCTACTCCACGACCTTTGCTCTCCTCCAGGAAATGACCAGGCAGGCAGGAGATAAGTGTGGGGATCTGGGATAGGGCACTAGCACCAGCCTTAGGGTAGGCCTGCTCTGTACTGAGCTCACCCCACAGCCACTGAGGTGACAGGGACACTTTGCTGATCTCTGTAGAGCATTGGTGTTGGAACCTGTAAAATGAGACTGGCTTCTTCCCCAGAGCAAGGGAATGAGGACAAGGGACATAGCTGAGGGGTCCTGTTGTGTCTTCCCTGCCCCTCCTTCCTCTACCATCTTCTTCCTCACTCCCCTCACTCATTTTTTTTTTCTGAGTAGATTAAGAATGATGCAGAAGGGAGAGATAGGGCTGTGTCTTCAGGGTTCCCCAATAGATGCAAGGAAGAAACACTCGGGAGGCAGGAAAATCATTAGTGCTTTCTGACAGAGCAAAGAAAGTTGTTTTTAAAAAAAAACTGCAGCAACAGAGACTTCAGAGGGACACAAGGAGGAATCCCTGAGGTGAAGGCTGCAAAATGAATGTTCTGAAAATTGGGATGTATTTGGTAAGATAACCCCCCCCTCCAACTCTCTCCTCTGTTCAAAGCAAGCAATTTTGCTTCCGGGTGCTTCTCAGTAATTGCAATAATAAATTGAATAATTAAGCTAAATCCACAGAAGAGAATTAAATATTAATTTCTAATAAGCTCTTTGGAGAGTGTTGATCGCAGACTGAGAATGTGTTCACTCTCCTCTCAGTCCAGGCTCACCTCTTCCCTCACCAGTGGGGAGGAGCAGGACTCAGCTACACCAGAAGGGTGACAGTCAGGTACACCAGCCCATAGCCTGCCAGTCTCACTCAAACTGACAGAGAGCCCTATGGACAAAAATGGGGACCTGCCCTCCAGAACCTCTCTCTGGTGGCTGAGGCTTCAGTAGGCTGGGTGCCCAGGATAATCTGGCAGCAGTATGGGTTAGGCAAGGCTATGATGCATCTGGAGGTACCACATTAACCTGAGGAACACTGGCCCCGGAGACTCTGACAAGCCAGGCCCATGTTTTGTGAGGTATTTGTGATCCAAGGAGATCGTGAACCCTGATGGATCAGCACCAGAAGCCCATGGATAGTCTGGGCTCATCCCTACAAATGGAGAGCTCACAAACAAACACTGAGTGTCATCTGAACACTTGGAATACCTGTACTGAGCCGTGACTCTGCTCACACCCTGAGCCTGGTCCTGAGCTGGTTGTTTGGCTGTGGATTAGCCTTGACCCTTCTTCACAGGAGAGGTCAGAAGGCTCAGATAAGACCTTGCATTCTCTAAATGATTAGGAGGTACAGGACAGGCTTTCCCTTTGGAGAGGCCCCAAGGGTATATGGAGTTAGCACTGTCTCTACAGTGATGGTGGAGCCTTCTAATGATAGCTGGAAGGTCTGGAGCCAGAGCAGGAAGGGATGGACCCTACAGACCCAGAGAACAGTGACTCCCTCGGATGGCTTTGCTGTGTCCTACAGTCTGTGCTAGAATCTAGGAAGGAGCCTGGCTTAGCCCCTGACAGTCTCAGGGCTGCCAGTTCCTCTCTCTGATCCAGCCCTTGTATCCAGTAAGGATTCCTGGTCATGCTGGTGTAGTGGGGGAGAGATGTGGGTTCTGAGGAGCACTGGGCAGAGCCTGGCCTGTGGAATACCCTGCTGTTGGATTGAGCTCAACAAAACATGTCCAGAGAGAGAGAGAGAGAGAGAGAGTGTGTGTGTGTGTCAGGGGTGTATTGTAGTCAGCCAATAGTTCTTTGTTTATTAAAGTTTAGCCTGTTTTGTATTTTGGGGTCTCATATTTTGGGGTCTCACCTAGTGTAGGCTTTCCTGGCAGCTAATTTTTGGAGGTCCCTCTACCTCAAACCTCCATCTCCTCTGGGATTTGAAGATCTGAAGGAGCCAGGGAAGCGAAGAAGGCACAGCTGGCATTGCCCCAGAGATCTCCTCTAGCTGGGGCAGGAGGAGCCTGAGAGACTCATCCTTATGCAAATGAGTGAGAAGAGTAAGGCAGGGTGGCCTGTTTTCCCAGCTCTGACCTCAACTTGCTGGGAAGCCCAGGTAAGACCCTGGAACCTCGCAGAGCCCAGTTACTCAGGAGTAAAAAGGACACTTGGGTTGTATGTCCCTCTTCCATCACCATCATTCATTCATTCATTCATTCATGAATCCCACAGCCACATAGAACACTGACTGGCACAGACACTATCTTAGATGCAGAAGTCAGCCCCTTTGGTAGACTCCGTGATTCCAAGGTCCCCACCATGCATCCCTGGGCAGTTATAACTGCTGTGTGTGGCTGGGATATTGGTGCCTTGCTCACTCCCAGTGCCCCTGTGCAGCCATACCTGCCATTGCCTTGGTACCCACAGGTCCCATTGGTACCCTTACCTCTGGCAGTCACATCTTGGCACCATGGATAGTGCTGTTCCCAGGGGTGACTCCAGGCCGGGACACTGTTCGGACCTCATCTCCCCAATGCAGGGACAGCATCTTTGGCCACCCTGAGATCTACTGTCCAGCTGGTGCCTGGTGCAAAAACTGAGAAGAGGCATTCTGATGTGGAGGGGAGGAGTGCCTGGGCCCCGGTCAGCTAAGCATGAGGTGCCATGTCTCCACTGCCTGAGAGGGACAGGGAGGACAGACAGCACTGTATGTAACCCCCCCCCCCACACACACACACACACATCTCTCTGAGAACATGTTTCCTGGGCCTGAGGTCCTGTGGCCCTGCAGCTCCTTAGAAGCCGTAGCCCAGACACCCAAGCCTCACCTTTCTGTGTACCCCAGCCATGCCCTGACCCTTCCTCCGTGTGCCCTGCAAGCATGGGCCCATCTGTTCCAGTCCGGAGGTCCGGTCAGCAGCCCTTTAAGTGCCATATGGCTGAGGCTCAGCTTGCAGAGGAACAATCAGGGCACAGAGCTCCTGGGGTGGGGTTGGGTGTGTGTGTGGTGATGTGGCTGAAGGTTGCCCTTGCTCCTAGGTGGTGAGGAGGTCTAAGCAGGGGACATCCCCGGGGCTGGAGAAATCGGAAGCAGTTGTGACTAGGAGCGGGGAAAATGGCATGACTGAATCTGAAGGATTTAGGAGAGCATTCTTTCTCCTCTCAAGCCATTTCCAATGGCAGACAGAGGCTGGGTACTCTGCGTAGGACCCAGGGGACCTGGCATAGTCCCCAGGGAAGGGCTGCTGAATCATATGGAGTTTTTGGGGATTACCAATCTAGCTTGGAGGTGTGGGCTGAGCACTGGTCATGTACCACAGAGAATATTGAGGCTCAGGAGGAACTAGTCTGCCCTGGGTATGATGGTTGGGAACAGATGAGGAACTAGCTCTCAGACCAGGCTTCCCTGGTATGGTAGTTTAAAGAAGAATGCTTCCCCACAGGCTAATAGCTTCAAATGCTTAGGGAGTGGCACGATTTGAAAGGATTAAGAGGCATGGCCTTGTTGGAGGAAGTGTGTCAAAGTGGGGGTGGGCTTTGAAGTTTCAAAAGTTCAAGCCAGGCCCATTTTCTCTCTCCTCCTGCTCCTCGGATCCAGACGTAGAACCTTCAGCTCCTTCTCCAGCCCCATGTCTGCCTGTGTGCTGCTGTGCTGATAATGGACTAAACCTCCGAAACTGTAAGCAAGCCTCAACTGAATGGCTTTCTTTATCAGCACTGTCGCGGTCGTGGTGTATCTTCACAGCAACAGAACATTGACTAAGACACCTGGGCTGCTCCCTGGTATTGCTTGGCAGCCCCTTGAGTCTGGACCCTGGAGGAACAGGTGACAGGTACATAACTGAGTACTGTGTAGGCTCAGTTGGACATAGGGGCCAAAGAGAAGTGACAGTGATAGAATGACCAAGGAAGTGTCGTAGAGCCATAGGTTCAGGGCTAAGAGTGAAGGGAGTGATGGGGAATGGGGGAGGGGCAGTGTAGATCCCTGACCTTGGGAGGGATGGGTCAGGAATGGCCCAGACTAGAGCCATATCAGAGGATCAAGACACTGCAGGACAGCCACCAGGGCACCTTATGACCTGACCCTGTGTGATTCCTGTCTGTTGTCGCCACAACACATGTTCATGAGGCCCCCCACTGGCTGTCAGGATCCTCAAGCATTCTACCCCACGGATCATCCCCATTAAAAAGTGGGGTATGGTCTCAGAGTGCAGCTGAAATCCTGACCACCTCCTAACTCCAGGGTGTTTATCCAGCCACCCCAGAGTTCTACTATCACATCTGTAGTGGTCAGTCAGAGCTATTCTGTGCAGGGCCTGGCCAGAGCCCAAGAATACACAAGTTGACCACATAATCTCCACATTAACAACTTAACTGTCCCAGCTGGTGATGCTGACACCCACCGTGAGCCCTGGTGAGTGAGTCAGGACCTAGGTCAGCACCCAAGCATGTCCCCATGAGCTCTGGCTGTGACAACCGAGTGCCACAGACTTAGAAGCTTAGGAACCCATGCACTTGCTGAGCATTGCCCTGGAGGCTGAAGTGAGTGGGTTCTTCTGAGGGCTGCTTCCCCTGGTTGTCACACAGCAGGGAGAGGTGGGGCGCTCTTTGGAGATATCCTACATCCTGACCCATCGGCCTCCCAGGTCCTGCCACGGACACCCTGTCCTTGGGGCTTAGGGTTCATCTTGGAATTTTGGGAATACACATCTGTTCAAAGTGAGGCAGGGATGGGAATGAGCCTGTCTGGTGCTAATCAGGGCCCTGAGTGCCTCATTAAGGAGCAAGGAGTATTAGAGAACATTGGAGAGTCTGTGGGGATCGGAGAAACAAACATTCCAGGCAGAGGAAATCCAGCAGAGGCTCAGAAGAGAGGGTTGAAGTGACAGAGCCCCCACAGAGGGCCCCTGGGATGGGGCTGATATCAGATGATGGGAGAAGCCCCCGCAGAAAGACTGATTTTTGGAGGACAGTTGGAGCATGGTCCATGGAGGGGGACAGCATCCCACGAGGGCTGCTTAGCTGGGAGACTGACAAACTTGATGTACTAAAGAAGCCCAGACCTGGGCTGGACCTAAGGAAGAGCTTAGGTTACCCACACCTCAGAATGGAGCTGGTACATTACAAGATGGTTCTTAGACAGAGACAGTTGTAAAGGAGGGGGAAAGGTACCCACCCCTCTTGATCCGTTGTTATCCTCAGAGTGGATATTTGACTTCCCCAGGCCCTGGAATGACCCCCTGCTAGCCAGAGGCATCCGTCCCTTCCCCCTTCAGGGGACAGCTATCTCCAAGCTGGCAGCACAGGGGGTTGCGGATTTGCAGGCTGGCCCTGGCCGCTCCAACCCAACTGGTCAGCTCTCAGTGCCCAGCTCCCTTCTCACACCCTGTCCCATCATCTGGCCTCAGTCCCAACCCAGGGGCCCTCTGTGGGGCTCTGCCACATCTACTCTCCCTTCTGAGCCTTTACTGGATTTCCTCTGCTTGGAATGTTTGCTTCTCTGATCCCCACAGACCCTTGCCCTCCTGCCTCGGGTGGTGTTTGGGGTTCCAGGAACCAGCTACTAGTTGAGTCACTAACTCCTTTGGACTCTGTCCTTCTCCACAGACCCAGGGAGGCTTCGTGGCCTTAGGGAGTTGTTGCTCTTTGTGGTATCTCCAGCCATCTCTGCCCATAGCCAGGCAATGGTATTTTATCTCTACTGGGATTTTATTGGGGATCTGGGAAGGGCGTTAATGGTTGGGGCAGACGTGGTGCGTTCGCTGCAAAGGGAGAAAGTAATCATGGCAGGGAACAGAGAGGCACCGCTCACATTCTAGCAAAGAGTGCAGGGTTGGTTGGAGGATGTGGACAGGGCCATGGAGATGGCCATCACAGGCCAAGACAGGCATGGGGAGAGGACCTCAGGAGGCAGCAGTCAGCTGGACAGGACAGGAGCTACAATAATGGTACAGGGGTGTGGGGGCAGACCCCACAGTCTGCATAGGTGTTCACTGACACAGAAGACCTGGAAAAAGGCAGCGAGGGATATGACAGACCACTTGTCACAAGGCCTGTTTCTTCATCTGAGAAGTGGACTGTGGCTATCATGATGCCCTTTCTTAGTGGAGAGAGCAGTAAGGCCTGACTGCTCCTCTACCTTGGGGGAAACAGGAGGGTTGGGCTATTCCCTAGGAACTGAGTTTTGGGACCTGGGTGGAACTATCAATGTAGGGATTGAGTTTATATTGTAACAGTGCTAGGGTGTGGTGTGTGTATGTATGTGTGTATGTGTGCATATGCATGTGTGTACATGCATTTATGTGTGTATACGTGTGTGTACATGTGTATATATGTGTGTGTATGTCTGTATGCATGCATGTGTGCCTGTGTGTATGTATATGTGCACACATGTGTACACACGTGTGCACATATGTGTACACATGTGTGCACATGTATGTGTGCGTGTGTGTGTGTGTGTGTGTGTAATGATGTGACTCCTGGTATGGGTGTTCTGGAGCAGGAAACTGACCTGCCTGCAGTGTGACACTTGACCTGGACTGCTTTTCTCTGCTCCCCTGGTGCAGCCTCCCTTGGCTTAGGAAAGTCTTAAGTGTGTGGTCTACTGCTCCCTGGGACCCTGGCTTTGATGGGTGGGTCTGTCCTGAGGATCCAGGAGAAGCCCAATCTTACCAGGGGATTCTGCAGGGTTGGACCCAGTTCTCAGACCTTACTACCCTGAGGTTACCTTGGGGAGCTGCAGAAGTGGGTCAAAGGACTGGGTAAGGACACTAGAACCTGTTGGGCTATTTTGTTTCCTTAGCTGCTGGAGCCCACTGGGGTGCTTCTTCTCTGAGGCTCCCACTGTGGCCCTCAAAGCACATCCTAGCCACGTCTAGGTGCAGCTCACACTCAGAAAGAGCAAGTTTCTCATCCTTCATCCCTTATCTCCCTCCTGTCTGCTGAGAGGGTCACAAACCCCAATCCAGGCGGCTTTGCCCAGTTCTGGGCTTTGGAATTTTAAGGCTTTGTAATGCTCAGTTTCTAAGCTGCTTCTATCCCAAAGGTCCTAGGAAACTTGACACTATGAGATAGGGGCCAGGTGGGTGAACAGGAGACACCCCAAACCCGAGCTTTTGGCCACCTTCCCAGCTTTGTAGCAGCAGTGAACACAGGCCCCAGGGTGTCCCATGGAGGTGTCAGGAGCAAATTGGATTTTACACCTCCTGGCTGCAGGTGTGAGGAGCTGGCTGGGGCAGTGAGGGCGGCTGGAGGACATGCCTGCCTCTGGTGTTGGGAGGACCAGCTGTGGACAGACTCGTGATGCTCCTAGGAGGGAGGGGAAGAGCCAGCACAGGCTGGAACTGTGGGGCAGAGTGACCATTGGTTAGCTCTCTTTTCTGTGGCTGTCTCTATCCTAAGTCCCCCAGTTGGGCTTGCTGCGCTGGCACCTGTCCACAGGGAGATATAGAAAGGGCGTGGCACTCTGAAGGCAGGCATCCCTGCAGGGGGTGGGCTGTAGGCCTGGCTGATGAGTATGACTCCACCTCTGCCCAAAAGAGTTTTGGTACCTCGAAGGGTCTGGGGTCTCTATGATGGGATGATTTGGGTCCCCCAGCCTGCATATCCCTGAGCTAACCTGAGCCCTTGACCTGTCAGCACTTCTGAAGGGACCTGGAGGAGCAGGTTTGCCAGGTGAGAAGTTCAGGAGAGGGGCAGCTGGAGGACAGCGCAGGACAGTGCTGACAAGCACAGCTGCTCCTGCCAGACTAAACCCAGCATCCCTCCCCCTCAGGCCTGGAGTGTCAGGAGTGTCGGGATGACCTTCAGGCCCCACTGTCTGGAGTAGCAGGAGACCAGGGCCATGTGGCTATCAAGGCACATAGGAGATGCCCTTTTCTGAAGTATCCATCTGGGATGGGGACAGTCCAGGGCCAGGCTGACATGAGCAGCGATCACAGAGGCTCCCCAAGGAATCATCCAGTCAGGCAGGAGTCTGGCCACAACCCTACTCTTCTCAGAGGGTGAGAATAAGTGTGAGCTGGGCTCCCCCATTGGACATACCCTGGGTCCAGCTGGCAGGCCAGGCAAGTTTGGTGGAAACCAAAAGTGAGTTATTCGTTTCTTTTGGAAGTGTGGGGTTGAGGAGTGGTGTGTGTGTGTGTGTGTGTGTGTGTGTAAGTGTGTGTGTGTGTGTGTGTGTGTGTGTTGTAGGGAGAGAGGAAGGGGGCGCTGTGGTGGAGGGTAGTTCTAAGTAAAGGACAGAGATTAGCAGAGCATGACATGGTACCCAGCGGACTCATAAGAGATGCTCCTCTGGTGGGAGTTCCTCTCTACAGCCTCCTCCCTTTATTCTCTTTTCTCTGAGACTCTCCTGCCCTCCTCTCTGGCTGTCAATGGATGGCGTAGCCTCCAGCCTCCCAGCGAGCCCACTTTTCCTCTCCAAACCTTGTTTCGTTGCCTATGAGGTGAGTTCTACCAGGGAGAGTGTTCTGACACGGGCCTGCAGAACACATGCCTTGGATTCTGTCACGGGGCTGGGCCTCACATCCTTTATGGGACAGCAGTCACAAGAATTCTGCCACAGGACTCACTGTCTAGAAGATTCATGACCTGTGCTTCTGGGGCAAAAGCCTCATTTGCAGGGGTCTTCAGCAGAGCCACCTGAGGTAAGGACCAAGCCGGAAAAGTCCCTTCAGCTCAGTGGCATCTGTAGAACCTGTACACCTCCATGGACTAAAGTGACCCCAGGGAACAAAGCCAGGTTCTCCTATCCAAACTTGCCAAGCCCAGACTCTCTGTTCACCTTAGCTATCCATTCAGGTTCTGGAAGGATCACTACAGCATGCACCTGCCCTGTCCTGTCCCTAAAGCAGTGGGTAGGGTGAGGGCCAGGCAGATGATCTTGGATCTCAGGGTGAATCCCCTCTGCTCAGGGAGGTAGAAGAGGGTCATGTGGGAGTCTGGGCTTGGTGGAAGCAGATGGATGTTTCAAGCCTGGTTTCCTTCCCTGGAGAGGTCTCCATGTGGTCAGGATTCTCCCTGGAGATACTGGCGGAGAGGCCCCATCCTGCTGAGGCAGACTGAACACTGGGCTACCGTGCCTGGGCAGAGACATGGCTAGTGCTACCAGGGCTCAGGGCAGGCCTGGCCATGCTGAGCCCCGTCTATCCCCAAGCCATTCCTCTATCCATTCTTTGGATTTCACCTTAAGAGCCACCTACCATGACTCAGTTCCTGCCACTGGGGAGCTTCAGTCTCTGGATACTCTGGAACAGACCAGTTTCCTCCTACAGCGAGGCCCATGGATAGTCCTCTCTTCCATGCTCTATGTGATGAAATGATCCTGGAATCTACTGTCAGGACCTGGAAGGGGCCCAGGCCTGTTCTGCCCCTCCTCTCACTTCAAGACTACGAGGAAGTCTAGAGAAGCCCTGTCATGGATTGACTCACTCATTCAGTCTCTTCCCTCTCTCTTCACATCACCCCAACCAGGCCATCACTTTCCTACCTACTCAACAGAGCACACCAGCCCTCTGCTCCGAGAGCCCAGGGGAACTTCCTCCGTCTTTAACCTGTCCATCTGACTGCACCAGCCTCTGCTCAGTTCCTGGCTTCCACTCTCTGATGTGCCCCCACTATCTGACCTGGGGCCATTCCAAGGCCAGATTCTCCAGCCCTGGCCTGGGGAATGTTTCAAACACCCAGTTTCAGCCAGAACCCACTGGTATACGTAGCAGAAGCCAGCTCCAGACAACTCCAGTGAAGAAATTTTCTGGGCTGTGGAAGAGTTCATAGAAGCTGCATTGAGTCCCAGAGACTCACAAGCTACGAGGAAGTCTGCTGGGCCTGGCTCCCCAAAGACATCAGGAGACCACAGGTATTGGGCAAGCCCCACCCTCAGGCACCTTCTACAGAGCATCCCTTGGCTGCTAATGCCCACATATGTGTGTCCTATGTGTTCACATCACTGATGATTCCCATGCCCTCACTTAACATGATACAATTCAAGCTAGTGACCAAATACACACACTGGTCTCACATAGCACTGCCCGCTCCCCAAAAGAGTGAGTGAGGTCCCGTATTCTCCTCTTAATCCTGCTCCATGTCACCAGTCCAAGATGCTGAGTATCCCCCTCCCCACCACCACAACCTGAATTAGGTTGAAGATAGAGAAAAGGACCTGGAGAAATGGCAGTAATGTTAATATAAAACAGAGGAAGGTGAGGGGACTTGTTCCTGTCATAGTAGGTGTGCTGTGTAATAAACTATTTCAATAACATCCGTTCTGATCATTTCTCTGTACACTTCAGCAGTGCACTGTGGGGCAGCTGACTTCTGCTCCTCCCTCCTAGCACTGGTTAGGATGACCCAAAGGCTCGTGACTGGGCTCATCTGAGGGTCACTGGTTATACACCTCCTGGCCGAGACAGGCTGTATAGGGAAGACACCCTACAGGTGGCTTCCCTGTGTGGGCCAGGCTTCCTCACAGCCTGGTTGCTGGCAAACTGGGGGATGCATTCTAAGAATGGAGCCCTGCTTACCCCGCCTGCCTCGTGTGGCCTTGGCTCAGAAGTCACCTGGTGTTAGCCCCTTACAGTTTCTTGGCTGGAGCAATGATAAGACCTCCAGTTTCCAGGGAGAGGAAATAGGCACCAGCTCCTTGGGAAAGAGGTAAGAAAGAGATAATTGGGAAAATCTGATCCCCACAGTTCTGTTCTTGCATTCCCAGTGTGGTAGGCGCTCTTTCATGAATGGTGAGCCCTACTTTCGTTCTGAGCTCCTTAGAGTACCAGCCACAGGACACCGGGGCTGAGGGCCGTCTACTCAGGTCCTGGGGCCAGGCTTCTGGCTCTGGTAGCCAGGGTTGCTCACCTGACCACTGCCTGCAGGGCCTCTACCTCTCTCTTGGGTGGCCTTCTCGTCCTCAGCTCAGCAGAGCTGTGACCGTGAACTTGACTGGAACTTGAGTGACTTCCGCTCTACTGTCTCTGCCAGCTGCTGAGATGGAGATGGTAGGAGGTGGAGGGGAGAGGTCTGGTGTGAGGGCCAAGCTCCCCTTGGCCTGCAGGAGAGCACCTGTTCTTCAGAGCTGTCCTCAGCTGAGAGAACACCCCTGTGCTGGGAGACCCAAGACCTTTAGGCATGCACAGGACTTTACCTTCTTGACTTAAGTGGCTTCTTGATAACTTGCCACATGTCTTTGTCTTTCCATCTATCCATCTACCTCCAACCCACCTCTATCTATCTGTCCATCTGTCCCTCTGTCTGTCTATCTATCATCTATCAACTAGCAGTTCTTTTTCCCATTCATCCATCTACCCTCAACCCACATCTATTTATCTGTCTGTCCATCCATTTGCCTGTCTGTCTGTCTATCTATCTATCTATCTATCTATCTATCTATCTATCTATCTATCTATCATCTATCTACCTACCTATCATTTATCAGTTCTTTCCATTCATCCATTTACCAATCCACCACTCTCTTGCCCTCGATCCCATTATCTATTCCTTCCCGTCTCCCTCCATCTTCCTATCCTTACCTGGTCCCCTTATTCACTTTTCTATCCATCCATCCACCATCCCTCCCTCTATCTCTCCATCTGTCTTCTCTCCATACATCCCTCCATCCTCCTTCTATATCTCCCTCCTTGCTTCTTTTCACTTTCTCTTCATCCATTTTTCTATCTCTCCCTCTATCTCTCTATCCACCTCTTCCTCCATCCACCTCTCCATTCCTCCACCATCTCTCCAAATACATTTTCCTCTATCTTTGCATCTCCCTTCTTCTTCCTCGCTCCCTTCTTTCATGCACCCCTTCATCTATCTCTCTATCTTTCATTCATTCCTCCACTCTTCCCCTGTAGCTCTTCCCCCCTTCTTCTGATCCCCCTCATACATGTAGACTTGGCTCAGGACCAAGACCCCTACCATCTACGCGCCAATGCTGGGATATACACGAGGGATCAGAGAAGCCATGCCTGGTGTGGGAGGGGCAGTATAGAAGGAGAGAGGGACATGTTAGGTAGTCATGGTCCTAACTAGGGTCTGTGAAGACTTGTAGATGGAGCGCCCATCTGGTGGGCAGGAGGCAGGAGCTTCCTGCAGCTGAGGAGCAGCCGGGGCCGGTGCCAACCTTGAATATGATGCATCCAGTTCTCCAGCCAGCTCCGCCTCCTTCCCCCTCAAATTGCCAATTTAAATACCTAAATTGTTTACTCGCTGAAATCAATCGACAAGGGACCAGCTTGTATTTGTGATTCAATTGACTATGATACACTGTATTACAGTTACAGCTCCAATGGATTTCTTTTTAATTTATTTTTCTCTTACCGTTCTCCTCCACCAGTAATTCTGAGACTAATTGTCCTCATGCTTGCCCTCATCAGCTTTGAGAAGGATAACGGATTGCCATAGCTCGGGGATGCTGTACTTGGGAACCGCCAGGCACTTGCCAACCCCACAGCTTCCACTTCCTCTTTCCTTCTCCCAGAGTGGCTAATTCTATACCCCCAAGGCCTCAGGAAGGCCCTGCTATCAGTCTGAGATCTGGTAGGTTCAGGATGAACAGGGTAAGTGGGGGGACAGGAGACCCTGCCTGTGGCTACAGGGAGACTCCTACTCAGAAACCCAGCTATAGCCTCTGGTAGCTCTGAGGGACATCACTGGTGCCACTGAACAAACTCTTCCCTCTGGGCCTCAGTTTCCCTGCCTGTGAGTTCGGCCCCCTCAGCTGTGACATCTGATCTGCTTAGAATATGGGAGGGAAGGGCTATGGCTATAACTGGGCTGTCCCGTCTCTTTGCTGTGTATGTGTACATATACAGTCTATATGGATTGAGAGAGGAGGTCAGAGGACAACCTGTAGTAGTTGGTTTTTGCCTTCTACTATGTGGGCCTTAAGGGTTAAACTCAGGCCCCAGACATTTTCCGCCAGATGTCTTTACCTGTTGAGCTATCTCTCCAGCCTTTAACAAGCGTCCCGACAGATTAAACCATTGTTATAATAATAATAATAAAACAGATGACAGCCTGAACAGTCTTTATTGATGGTCAGATGCATGACTAGAAGGGGCAGAGAACTCTGTTTGACAGATAAGGACACTGAGGCACAGAGGCAGCCTCACTTGCCTAGGGTCAGCA